>NC_136425.1:138695000-139295000 GCF_052625555.1 Lactuca saligna
TGTTTGATGAATTGTTTTTTTAATTATGATGCTTGTGATTCTCATGAAGAATCATCAATTCCACAAGTCAAAACGAATGAGGCACCTTCACTTATTTCTCAACCTAACTCTCATGCATTTTCTTCTGAGAAGAGTAAGAGTGTCTGTCAAGAAAATAAATCTGAAAAATGCAATACAAGTTCAAGTAATAAACATATTTGTTTTAATTGTGGTGTTGGTGGTCACATAGCTAGGAATTGTCAAAATAGGATCTTTGTAAACTATTTCTCACCAAGAGGGGAGAATGAATCTCGAGGAAAGTCTTTAATTAGAAAATCCTCAAGAGCTCATTCTTGGAATAATGATCAGAAAGATGATAAAGTCAGAAAAAGGGCAGGTTTTCAATCAAATAAAAGGGTTTTTACTAACAAAGCTCAAAACAGTTTGCCAAAATCGAACAAGGCTCCGCCAAGATCGGTTTCGTCAAAAAGCAATTCTAGATCTTCAACCAGTTTTGGTAGAATATCCATAAAGTTTGTGCAAACTCCTATGAAACCTACTTCAAAATCACCAGAGAATGTTGTAAAACCTAAACTTCAATGGAGGCCCAAATCACTTTCTAATCCATCGTTATCACCCTCTGAAGTGATTAGGAATGAAGATCCTAATTTGAAAATTTAAAAAACTAAATCAGAAAAAGTGAAAAGGAAACCCAGGACAGTGATGACATGGGTTCCTAAATCTAAATGATTCCGCTCATTTTGCAGGGATAGCTGCGGAGGAATGTCGTTCATCCTTGGTACGTCGACAACGGCTGCTCCCAGCATATGACTGGAGACATCTCCTAACTGATCGAAATTCAATCTTTTAATGGGGGTTATGTTTCCTTTGCGGGCGGAAATGGTGGAAATATCACACAGCGTGAAACTGTTACGAATGGAGTGCTGAGCTTCGAAAATGTCAACTACGCTCCCGAGTTAAAGCACAACTTGTTGAGCGTTTCCCAAATATGTGACAAAGGTTATTCTACCCATTTCACTGATAAAGAGTGTATGATTCTCAAGCCAGATATTGTCAGCCCAAAAGAATGGATCCTAGTCAAATCTAAATGGGATGGGAATGCTTACATTATTGATATGAACAACAATCTCCCTGAACAAATCACTTGTCTTTGCTCAAAGGTCTCTGAACACAACGCAATGCTGTGGCACCGAAGACTAGGTTATGCTAACGCGAAAAACCTGAATCATCTTGCGAAAAATGAGATGGCCCAAGGCCTTCCTATCAGAGACTTTATCACTTTTGAAAAGTGTGTTTCCTGTGCTCAAGGAAAACATCATCGGAAACCACACCTGCCCAAGCAAATCAACTCCATAAGTCAAGCGCTCCAATTGTTACACATGGACTTATTTGGACCGGTCAACATCCTGAGTATTAACCGAAGCTCATACTGCCTCGTTGTGATTGATGATTTCTCTCGATTTACGTGGGTCTTCTTCTTATCCAACAAAGCAGGGGTTGCTGATCTGATAAAGAAGTTCCTGGTGATGATTAAGAAGCAAACCAACAATCAAGTGAAGGCGCTTCGCACTGACAATGGAACTGAATTTAAGAACTCGGTTCTTGATCATTTTTTCTTAGAAAAGGGGATAGTGCGTCAATATAGCTCTGCTCACACGCCTCAACAAAACGATGTTGCTGAAGGGAGAAATAGAACGTTGGAAGACGCCACAAGGACGATGCTATATGATTCCAAACTACCTGTTTTCTTTTGGGCCAAGGCGATTAACACTTCTTGCTACGTGCAGAACCGTGTTCTAGTCAACAAAGCACAGATGAAGACTCCGTATGAAATTCTTTATGGATACAAGCCTTCTGTCAGCCATTTCCGTGTATTGGCTGTCCTTGCACTCTTCTTCACTTAGATTCCAACCCTAAATTTAATGCTAAAGCTGATGACTGTTACTTTGTGGGGTATGCCGTGCGCACTGCGTATAGAGTTTACAACAAAAGGACGAAGCAGATCGTTGAATCCTATGACGTGCGCTAGCTAGAGGAGAATGAAACAGATGCTCGAGTGGGTCCCGACTGGCTATTTGATTACACATCTCTTTTCAAATCATTTATTGTGTCTTCAGATAGTTCAAGTGGATCCTCTTCTGGTTCGAAGATTGTGTACGAAGATGAAGACGAAGAAGTTGTCTACAGACCCCCATCGGTTGAGGGGGAGTTTTTTGCTACACGTGATGAAGAGTCCTCTGCTACACCTGAAGGGGAGTCATCTGATCAACCATCTAGTCCAAAGTCTAAAGTTCAAGATGGCACTCCTGATGCTGATGCTACACCTCTTACCCCTATTGAAAGAGAGTTCATGTCTAGAGATACTTTTGCTGCCACTTCAACTTTTATGGAACTACTCTTTCCTAAAGAAATTGCAAATGAGTTTGTAGCAGAGTCATCAAATAGGACTCAATCAGAAAATGATGGATGTTTCAACATTCACACTCTTCCTGTTTCTCTCAATGATATCAGCCAAGACATACCCTCCAGAATTTAACGCGATCATCCGATCGAAAATATCATTGTCCAACTGGGAGATGGAGTTAAAACCAGAAGTCAGAGTGGAGATGTTAATGCTTGTCTCTACTCTTTCTTTATATCTTAAATAGATTCGAAGAACGTTGACCTGGCTTTGAATGATCCCAACTGGGTGGATGCAATGCATGAGGAGCTTAATCAGTTTGAAAAGCTCGGGGTTTGGAAGTTGGTTGACTTACCAAAAGGAAAAAGGGATCTTGACACGCGTTGGGTCTATCGTAATAAGCAAGATGATTCGGGAGTGATTGTTAGAAATAAAGCAAGGTTAGTGGTTCGTGGGTTTCGACAGATTGAGGGTCTTGACTATACTGAGGTATTTGCTCCAGTGGCTCGGTTGGAGGCTATTCGCATCTTTCTCACGTATGCCTCTTACAGGAATTTCACGGTCTACCAAATGGATATCAAGACTGACTTCTTGTATGGAAAGGTGAAGGAAGAAATCTATGTTGATCAACCCCCTGGGTTTGTTGACTCAAAGTTCCCGAATCGTGTCTACAAGTTGGACAAAGCATTGTATGGGTTACATCAAGCTCCTCGAGCATGGTATGCGAATCTTACAAAGCATTTGCTCGAACATGGATACTCTCGTGGCACCATTGATCAAACTTTGTTCATTAAGCATGTGGGTAATGATCAGATTCTTGGTCAGATCTATGTTGATGATATTATTTTTGGGTCAACTTGTCTACAGCTTTGAAAGGTGTTTGAAGGCGTAATGAAGAAAAGGTTTGAGATGAGTTCTCTTGGGGAGATGACCATGTTTCTGGGGCTCCAGGTCAAACAATCTTCTACCAGAATCTTTATTCATCAAGCAAATTATGTGGATGATATACTAGAGAAGTTCGGGTTCAGAGACGCAAAACCTGCTCTTATACCCATGGTGGAGAGACCTCTACTGGCTCCTGATCTTGAAGGCGAATCCGTAGATCAGACGTATTATCGATCGATGATCGGTTCACTCATGTATTTGACTGCTAGTCGTCCAGAAATAATGTTTGCAGTCTGTCAATGCACACACTTCCAGGCCAATCCTAAACTTTCTCATCTTATTGATGTTAAACGGATTTTTCGGTATCTCAAAGGTTGCCCAAAATTGGGCCTTTGGTATCCGAAAAATCTAGAATTTGACCTTTATGCTTTTGCAGACAACAAATATGGCGGGTGTGAGCTTGATAGAAAATCGACTTCAGGAGGATGCCAATTTCTTGGAGATAGGTTGGTCTCATGGCAGTGCAAGAAGCAGCATACAGTTTCAACCTCAACAGAAGAAGTGGAATATATCGCTGCGTCTGCCTGTTGTTCTCAAGTCATATGGATCCAACATCAGTTGTTGGACTACGGTTTGAATTTTTTAGAAACCCTAATTCATTGTGATAATGAGGCTGCTATTCAAATCGCTAAAAATCCAGTCCAACATTCCAAAAACCAAGCACATTGACATCAAAATTCATTTTATCCGAGATTATTATGAGCGTTCGCTCATTAGGCTAGAACATGTTCACACTGACAATAATATGGCGGACCTGTTCACAAAGCCTTTTCACAAAGCTCGATTCGATGTGTTTGTGGGATTTTTAAAAATGATTCGTTTTGAGGATTAACTTTTTAGGTTTTCTTAGTTTAAATTTACGCTTTTTTTTAGTCATTTCATTCTCTCCCATGCACAAATTTAGGGTGAGATATAATAAAAAAAAAGTCCAAAAACATAAAAAATTGAAAATCAAAAAATCTTTTGATTCTGTTTTGTTTTTTTTAGAAAAAACTTTTAAAAAATCCAAAAACATTAAAAATTCAGAAAATTCAAAAATATTGTTGCTAATAGTTTTGTTTGTTGTTGAAGGTCTGGGAAGCGATATGATCATGTGATAACAGGCAACCTGAGTCTGTGTAACGTACTCAAAGTTGAAGTGTCTATGCTCTGGTTTGATGCGTCGCTAGGCACGAAAGATTCTAAATGGACTTGACTAGGCATAGTTGAACTTAAGAAATTCTTAGTCTTGACAAATCTTGACCTAGTTAGATTCGTTCAGCTTGACAATACGACGCTCGGATAGGTTGAGCAGGGAGATATATATGGGAATTCACTCGTCACATTAAATGAACCCATACTTGGAACCGTGGTTTAACATTTCCTCGATGTGCGGATTTTGTCCTAAATTCCGGTTGGATGGGGCGACTGGTAAATTCCGATAAATTAGGTCTGTAGAAAATCAATTTCTTTCTTTCTGTCTGTTAGTTATATGTTGTTTCCTTTGCGTGACTTCCAATCCGACCTGGTACACAACATATGCAACTGTATTTCTCTGCATGTTATATATATATATATATATATATATATATATATATATATATATATATATATGAAATTCTTCTTATCTGTTAGCCATATGTTGTCTCCTTTGCGTGACTACCAATCCGACCTGGTACACAACATATGCAACCTTCTACTTCTCAACCCCTCTGAAACATTAAGTATTGCAATCTGAATCTGTTCTCTCTCTGAATGATTGTCTGCTCATCCGATGTAAGGAGTACTCTGGAAGTCCTTGATTACTGGGGCATATCAGGAAGCGGGAAACACGTTCTAGTACAATTAAAATTAAACACTCAAAGATTGTCTATAGATCTCGCTGCTCAATTTAGGTGGACAACAATATCCCTGGTCGTCGTCAGCTGAATGGTCCTTAAGATATAGTATCTAGGAACTTAAGATCACTTTGTCTTACAATTATTAGTATGTCCTAAAATTGTCACAAATTTTTTCGTGTTTAAGTGGACAACAATATCGGCGATCGACTAGACAAAGACGTGAAGATAGATGGTACCGACAAGCGGATAAAGGCTGTCTAAAAACTTTAATCCCAGTGTCACAAAATTTGTGTAAGTAGTGTTGATATAAATTTTGTCTTTTCAAAATTTAAATCTCACATTATCTTATTTTTACTTTTACTTTTATTTTTATTTTATCTTATATTTATAATCGTCAAATTTTAGAAATTAGTTTATTTTATTTTATTTTTATTTTTATATTTTATTTTATGTTTTATTTTTTTTTCTTTTTCTTTTGGTCTATTTTTCTTTTTTTAAATTTTAGATTTTTTTTAATCCTCAAATGTTTTATTCTTCAAAATTTTACCGGGATAAAAGACTGCGTGGGAGACTGGTAAATTTGAAAGGAGTATAAAAGAAAAAGGGCTTACTTCCGTAAACCCTTCCTCTCCTATTTTTTCTTACAGCCGCATAACACACACTCTCTCTACTCTCTCTCTCATCGAACTTTTTTTCTTCTGCTAAATCTCGTGAAATTGTTTAGTACATCTTGAAGGTATGATAAATCCGACCAAGGATCTGTTCTCTATTCACGATTTTGACCATAAACGAAAGAGCAATTGAAGATTAAAGTTTGTCGGCGTTTACTGTTCATCGAGGGTTTACGGTTTCGGAACATTCAAGAACCGTAAACCCAAAGTGGCCTTACGATCGTAAACCCGGGTTCTGGTCTCATGACCATAAACTCAGGTTTTGGCCTTACGACCGTAAACCTAAGTTTTGGCCTTACGACCATAAACTCAGTTTACGGTCTGTTGACCAACTTTGACCGTAAACCCTTGGTTGACAATTTTTGACCGTAAACTCAAATATTTTGTAGTCAGAGGCCAAAATAAATTGTCTAATTAAGAAAACTTGATGTTTTGCATTATTATATTCCGTGTTTTCTTACTTGGCTTGTTTAATGCAGAAAAATGGCAAATCTTATGTTCGCGGATATGCACAACTTGGCGATCGTGCTAGATGATCCTCCTGCTGCTCATTCAGAATTCAAGTCAATGATCTACAGACTGAGAGAATGCTGTTTATCTTGTGCCATCACTGTAAATCCCATCATCTACCAGAATATCATCCGGGAGTTTTGGCAGACAGCTAGCATGACCAAAGTCAAAGGAGAAATTACTATCGAAGCCGTAGTCAAGGGTTGCAAGATCAAGATTACAGAGCAGTACATCAGAGATACCCTGCTGGTCAACGATAAATCCAATTTCCCTAATGAGATTGGAATTGATGATGTACAAGGGGTTCTTCAGAGGATGGGATATGAGGGTGTCTACCCTCCGACCATAAAGAAGCTCCTGCCTCCTTACTGGCGATTCCTGGCACACGTGTTCGTGAGCTGCATTTCTGGCAGGAGATCAGGAGCCGATGAGATCTCCCTCAGGAACACCGGGGCAATTGTCTCTTTGGTTGCTGGCATAGCGTTTAACTTCTCAAAGTTCATACTTGATGAATTCTTGGTGAACATTAATGCCATTACTCGGGGGACCAGAGATGCATTTCTTCTTTATCCAAGGTTCATCTAAGTATTCGTTGAAGTTCAATTTCCAGAACTGGTGAAGGATGGTGACAAGTTGGATATTAAATCCTTGGGCCCTCACACAGTTGGTCTCATCAAGCAGAATAGAAAGGGCAAGGTCGTTTTTGAAGGCAAACATCCTTTGGTCAAATTTAGAAAATCTGCTGAAATTGACGAGTCTTCTGAATCGCATGGAACATCCGACAAAGTGTCATCTGGGAAAATTTCATCTGAGAGGGTTGCTTCTGACAATGTGATCACTGTCTCAGATCATGAAGAAGAAGAAGTTCTAGCTGCTAACACACGAGTGGCTGAGGAACATGAATTGACTTCCGCATGAATAGAAGAAGATTTTCACAAGGGGTCGGGGTCAGAAACTAATTTGTATGAAGGACTGGATCTCTCAGGATTTGACAATGATGAAATTCCTGTTGATTTTGGGAGTAACGAAGATTTCATGACAGGTATGAACATAAATGAGCTGCTCGACAATGTCGATGATGTCGTTGAACCGGCAACTGAGACAAGGGAAGAAGAAGATGTTCTCAAAGCCTCACCTCCTCCAACCAACACCACAACGGAAATAGTAAATCCTATGGTGATACGTTAGGGATTCCTCCCCTTGATGTTATTTCACCTACCTCTGAGCATGTGGAATGTGATCCCACCACCATTCAAGTCACACCTCCTGCAAGCAAAAGACGCAGACTTGATCCTAGACTGGTAATTCAAGGTGTTTCTGCTCCTCCAACAACAACCTTAGTTATAGTTTCTAATGAACCATTCACTAAAGGTCCTAGTACCCTCTATGAGACTGGTGACTCATCTTTTCCAGCAAACATCTCTCCTCCTAAGCCAGAGCATGATGCTACTTCTGTTAGATTAGCCTCGCTCTTGGCCAGAGAACAACTTTCAACCACCCCTCCTCATGGCAAAGGAATTTGTATTGAGGGTGATAACTCAGGAGAAGAGAGTCCTTCTCTCTTTGGACTTCAGAAGCAGGTCTCTGCTCTGAGTCATAAAAATGTTGAGTTGGATCAGAGGAATATTGAGCTTGACATTAAGGTCGTGAGTCATCAAGCTGAAAACACATAACTCAGTATTCAAATGGCAGAACTTAATGAAGAGAATGTAGCAAAGACCAAACAAATTAAAGATCTCCAGACTCATTTTGGCCTTTTGACCACCAGTTACTATGACTTGAAGAAAAAGCTTGAAGACAAATTTGGTGATGAATTCAGATCTTCCGTTGATGAAACGCTAATTTATCTTCCCAATCAAGATGTTCCCATTGCTCCTACATCTACCTCTGCAAATATCAGAACCACCACCATTGTAGACTGTTTCGAAAAAGAATCGGAGCAAGCTCCACGTGGAAAGGCCTCAAAACGCAAGAAGTCGGACAAGGAACCTGAGAATAGTCAACTCCTATTCAAGTGGAGTGCGTATCACAAGGCAAGTTGGGATCAACAACAGGTTACTGGCACGGATTTGGGTGCGCAACGCTTCAGAGACACTTATGGTGATAGATCTGGAATCATCGGGTGGGGATTCCATGACACGATGAATATGTTCATCGTGAGGAGAAAGAGCGGCAACAAAGAATTATACAAAGACGCTCACGACTTTAATTCTTCTACAAAAATGGATCTTATTGAGCTGTCTAAGGCTCCTTTCTCCAATCCTACAAATAATCCCAGGGCAAGTCAGTTCAAATCAGTTTTGGAAGATCAAGTGGCCAAGGGGTTTTCGTCAATGAAGACTGCATAGTCTGTTGTCAAGGTTCACTCCAAGGTATTTGATACCACGACAAAACAGCCAATTACATCTATGATGTAGCCCGCTGCAGCCCTGGTTAAGCATGTCCCTATTCTTCAAAATTACTCTGATGGTTCTCTTGCATCCATGCTTTATTGGGTGTATGATGAAGCCACGGATGCTGCGGTCATCAAGTTAAAGGAAGATTGCATCCGTCTCTATGAGAAAAGGGACTTGCTCCAATTTCACAAATGGGACTCTCATCATCTTGCTACTAAACAGATTGTGGTGGTTAAGTCAATATTTGAGCCTGCTGCGAAAGAATATACGACGATGTGGAACGGAGCTATGGGGAGATCTGACGTACTGGTGGTCGACAAAGACTGAGTCAAAGATAGCACCAAACCAAGGGGAGATTGAAGGATCCAATTTATGGTTTGGTCTAGGATTTAATGTATTTTGGTTAAGTATGAGTCTGTAATAGTGTTTAAGGGTTGTTTGTTAGGTTGTTGATGCCATAGAGTCTTATCGAGTTGTACCAGACGATTTTTGAATACAATCGTGTGCAAGCTTGATTCTTTTTCATCTTTATTCTCTTCTTGTGATTGATTGTTGCTTAACTACTGGTGAAGATCCATATTTGGACCTTACACTTTATATGTCAGATTGTATGAACTTTAGAATTGCATGATAGTATGGATTTTAGATAAGTTGATAAAATGGCTTGATTAGTGTATGGTGGTTAAATTTTCCGTTGCCTAAATGTTGTTTGCTTTGTGATTTGTGGGGCTCATAACAATGTGGATCAACTACTAAGTGAATATGTTAAGTCACATGTGACATAGGTTAAATAATCTCAGATTGATGGATCTGACCCTATTGTAACGATGTAAATTTTCAAAACAGTTTTTCATTTTTAAATAATACTTTTAATCATCAAAACAATGTCAAACATAATGTAACCAATGTTATCACAACAAAAGAATTCCCAGAATCTCAAAGATAATCTCTATAAGTGTGTACGGATCATGCCGGCACCTTCCCGCGATCCTCCCTAGTACCTGAAACACATAACACAACAACTGTAAGCATAAATGCTTAGTGAGTTACCCAAAATACCACATACAACACATACTCCTTTCCAGGCTATAAATCTGTGGGATCTTCCGATCCAAGTGTCTCAGGGGACTTCCGTCCTGAATCCTGCTAGACCTTCCGGTCCTACCCGTATTGACCTTCTGATCCATAACCTCCTAACCTTCCGGTCCATGTTAACTTGACCTTTCGGTCCTTATCATATGTTGGGTTTTGAGCAATCTAACACTTCCTAAGTGTGCATGCAACCCTAATAAACCTTGGATCTATGTTTGTGTAAATACATGCAAAATAATAATTTTCCAAGGTTTATAACCTATCTAGCATGGCATGGGGAACATTTCAATATAAAAGAGTTAGAAGAGATTACATACGTTTTGGTGATTTTGGTTCTAAGGAGTTTGAGGGCCAAGCACCAATAGTGTGAATGCCTCAAATGGAATCACAAACACCACAAACTCTTGGAAAACTTTGAGAGAGTATACACCTTGTATAAAATCGGCCACACACATGCACACACACACACACACACACTAGTTCACTAGTTTTCTCTTAGGCTCCATTTCAAGCTCCATAAGCATGCTTATATAGTGTGCATGGTTAGGGTGAAACCCTAATAACCCATGTCTTTTCCTTTTCCAAGGATCCGTGGGTTAAAAGCTCCATGGATCATCCATGGAGTTCCACATAAGCCTAGCCCATTAACAAATGAGTATTAGCCCACACTATATAAAACAAATAGCCCATAATTTAATTAGTATTCCTTTTAATCTCTAAATTAATTCATAATTAATTTAAGACTAAAACTAATTAAATAACGTAAATTCATATTAACATATTATAACTCATAATATATTAATAAACATATGTGTATAACTCTCATAAAATTATCCATAATAGTTTGGATGAGATGCAACCCAAATGGACGATGCCGGTCGGGTCAAGTATATACCGAATAAGTTATGGACTTAGACACCTTATCCAACAGACTCCCACTTGGATAAGTCTAATAACTATATTTGCCTATAACTTCAGGAACCAACCAACAATCGTAGCTCTCGAAAACTCCCTCGAACAATGAAGACTCTGTCGAACTATGAAGCGCCATTTTAGATAAGTGATCACATAATCCTCTGTTCTCATGATATCAGCCGGACAAACACATGGAACTATGTCTTGCTTATTGTCTAGCAGTTGTTTCTCAATTTTCGGATTTGTTTGACGAAGAACTTCACTGAACACATCGGTTTAGTTCTGACCAGGCCTGGTACATGGGTCAACAAAAAATCATCGAGGGGCCCAGATATCGCTTCTATTTCTAGAAGGAACAGATAAACTTCGACTGATATGCTTGTTCTACTACTTATTGAATTGTACACAAAGACACGTTTTATAACATCAAGTTACTGATGTGTTTACGTGCAATCAATGCACAACCAACTCATAGGTAACAACTCATATCTCTAGGTTTAAAGATTTATATGATGTTATCGTCTCACGATCACTCGAGATAAATTCCATGAAGTGATACAAGTGAGCGTGGGTTTATACCAATACTCATAACTTATGAGTACTCATGAATGTTGCAGCAACCATTGCCATGTCTAAACACCTTTAAGGCATCTACAAACCCAATTCATGACAATCTTGATTCATACCTACTTCCGACGTATGATCGATTGTGGAGGTTTGAATAAATTAATTATTCTGGAAGTCAAAACATGCAAAACTGAAACAATAGTAAATAATTGACAATGATAGTAATACTTTACTCATAAATAAATCACAAATTTTATTCATCATCAAACATCGATTACATTTTACAAGTTTCAGGAAAACTATCTAATCTGTAAAACTAATATCGTCCCTCAGCCCGATGCGTCTCGCATGCTGAAAATGCTTAACCCTCGTCAGTCCCTTCGTAAGGGGATCTGCAGGATTCTCATCCGACGATATCCTCCTTGTCACAAGGAGTCCTTCTTCAATCTTATGTCTTATGAAGTGATATTTTCTGTCAATGTGTCGGGATCTGCCATGATCTCTTGGTTCCATGGCTAAGGTAACCGCACTATTGTTGTCACATAAAATCTCTATAGGTTCCTTAATAGCTGGTACAACTCCAAGGTCTCCGATGAAGTTCTTTAGCCATATCGCCTCCTTCGCTGCTTCACTCGCTGCTATATACTCTGATTCACAAGTCGAATCAGCCACCGTCTCCTGCTTGGAACTCTTCCAAGAAATTGCCCCTCCATTTAAGGTAAAGATCCAGCCCGACTGAGAGCGGAAATTATCCCTATCAGTTTGAAAACCAGCATCACTATACCCTAATATTCTCAAGTCATCACTGCCACCAAGGGTAAGGATCCAATCCTTAGTCCTCCGCAGGTACTTGAGAATGTTCTTTACCGCGGTCTGATGAGCCTTGCCAGGGTTCCCCTGATACCTGCTGACCATGCTCAAAGCAAATGCCACATCAGGACGGGTACAAGTCATAGCATAGATGATCGAGCCAACTGCGGAAGCATATGGTAATTGGCTCATCTCAGCTATCCCTGCCTCTGTACTCGGACTCTGAGTCTTACTCAGTTTGGTATTGCTTTGGATCGGTAAATCTCCTTTCTTGGAATTCTCCATGTTGAACCTTTTCAACACCTTATCCAAGTAGATACTTTGACTAAGTCCAATTAGTCTTCTACTCCTTTCTCATAATATCCTTATCCCTAGGATATAGGTAGCCTCCCCTAGGTCCTTCATAGCAAAGCACTTCCCAAGCCAGGACTTAACCTCCTGCAAGGTTGGGATGTCATTTCCTATGAGTAGTATGTCATCCACATACAGTACCAAGAAGCTAACTATACTCCCACTAGCTCTGACATACACGCAAGACTCATCTTGGCTTCTCAAGAAGCCAAACTCTTTTACCTTCTCATCAAAACAAAGATTCCAGCTACGAGATGCTTGTTTTAATCCATAAATGGATTTCTCAAGCTTGCATACTCTATTAGGGTACTCTGCATTGACAAAACCCTCTGGCTGATTCATGTACACATCCTCAGCCAACTTTCCATTAAGGAAAGCGGTTTTGACATCCATTTGACATATTTCATAATCATGAAATGCTGCAATGGCTAACATAACCCTAATAGACTTAATCTTTGCTACCGGCGAAAAGGTTTCATCATAATCAACACCTTGAGTTTGAGTAAAACCCTTCGCAACCAGTCGAGTCTTCTTTTTGAAGATCCATTTGCACCCGACTGTTTTACGGCCTGGTACATTGTCAACCAAGTTCCAAACTTGATTGTCATACATGGATTGTATCTCGCTGTCCATAGCCTCCTTCCATTTAGCAGACTCCGGGCCTGCCATGGCTTCCTTAACACTGCTAGGTTCATCCAAATTTACTAGTGTACTATCACTAATAAACGTATCACCTTCCGTAGTAATATGAAAACCATAATAAAACGAAGGTGTGTTCCTAACCCGTGTGGAACGCCTCGGAGGTACAGACTCGTCAGCTGGATCAACATGAGTTTCCTCCTCAGGTTGATTGCTAGTGTCTGAGGTTCCTTCACCAATTGATTCTTGAATTTCTTCAAGATCAATTTGCCTCCCACTGTCTCCTTGGCTTATAAATTCTTTCTCGCGAAAGATCCCTCTTCGTGCTACAAAGACCACATTCTCACTGGGTCTGTAGAAGAGGTAACCGAAGGATTTCTGTGGGTAGCCGATGAAAATACACCTTTCACTTCGGGGTTCAAGCTTATCATGAGTTTCGCGCCTCACGAAGACTTCGCAACCCCAAATTTTGATGTGGTCCAAATTGGGAACCTTCCCAGTCCACATCTCATGAGGTGTTTTGGTAACCTTCTTTGTAGGGACTAGATTAAGGATATGGGCGGCAGTCTATAAGGCATACCCCCAAAAAGAGATTGGTAACGAAACTCGACTCATCATAGAGCGAACCATGTCCAACAAGGTTCGATTACGCCTCTCAGCTACACCATTTAGCTGTGGTGTCCTGGGAGGAGTCAATTGTGAGACAATCCCACACTCCTTAAGGTAGTCAAGGAACTCGGTACTAAGATACTCACCACCTCGATCGGATCGAAGCATCTTAATGTTCCTGCCTAATTGATTTTCTACTTCCTGCTTGAATTCCTTAAACCTTTCAAAGGTTTCGGACTTATTTTTGATTAAGTAGACATACCCATATCTACTAAAATCATCAATAAAAGTCACATAATACCGATTAGCATCCCTTGTGGTGGTTTTGAATGGCCCACATACATCAGTATGTATTAGGTCCAACAAACCTTCACCCCTCTCACAAGTTCCAGTGAAGGGTGATTTTGTCATTTTTCCAAGTAGACAAGATTCACAACTATCATCTGATTTGAGGTCAAATGATTCCAAGACTCCACTCTTTTGGAGTTGGCCTATGCGTTTCTTGTTTACATGTCCAAGACGACAATGCCACAATGATGCTTTATCTAGGCTAGTAGAAGAATCAATATACAACACATTATTTCCTAAGTTGTCCACAATCGACACAGTTTCATACACACCATCACAAGGTAATGCTTTAAAATAAAACACATTATTAAAGAAAGCATTAATACCACCACATTCATTATCAAACGAAAAGGTAAAACCTTGTTTGTACAAAGCATGAAAAGAAATAATATTCCTCGCCATTTCAGACGAGTACACACATTTATTCAAATCTAATTTTAACCCATTATTAAGCAACAAAGTATAAACTCCAATATTGGAAACAGGTGAAGCCTTCTTATTCCCCATGATTAAGTTTATCTTCCCGTGCTCCACATCCTCACTTCTTCTTAGGCCCTGCAAATCAGAACATATGTGAATACCACATCCTGTATCAAGCACCCAAGAGTTAGAATATGTTGAGTAATTAGACAATATAGTGTAAATACCTGCATAGGTGGGTTTCACTTTCCCATCCTTTAGATCCTGCAAGTACTTAGGGCAGTTTCGCTTCCAGTGTGCCTTGTCATGGCAATAAAAGCATTCAGCATCCTTGGGAATGGCAGAAGGAGTGACAGAACCGTTCTTAGTCTTTGATGAGGAGCCTTCAAGAGACTTTCCCTTGGTACCCTTCGAAGCGTGCTTCCTCTTTTTCCCTTTGCCTTGCCCAATAGCTAAAACAGGGGTAGAAGTTGGAGTAGGAGTAGTAGAGGTAACAACCGCTTTACCCTTAAGACTGGTTTCAGCGGTCTTCAAGAGTCCTTGAAGCTTGCTGAGGGTAACTTCCTCCTTGTTCATATGATATGTCATTCGAAAATGATCATAACAAGAAGGAAAGGAGTGCAAAATGATGTCAATTGCCAACTCCTCGGGGATGTTAACATTCAGCTTCAGCAAACGGTCCACATACCTTTGCATCTTTTGCATGTGGCCCGTGACGGATTCACCATCCTTCATGCGGGTAGTTATTATGGAGGAGATTATTTCATACCGCTCCTAACGAGCACTCTGATGGTACCTTTCCATCAGGTCTTGGTGCATCTCAAAAGGGTAGAAATCTTCATACGACTTTTGGAGCTCGGCTGTCATCATGGCCATCATGATACATGCCACCTTAGTAGCATCTCTCTCATGAGTCCTGAATTCAGCGATCTCCTCAGGAGTAGCAGTAGACTCATCAAGTTCTTTTAACTCCTTATCGAGGATATATTCCTTGTCCTCGTAACGAGTAACCATCCTGATGTTCCTAATCCAATCCATGAAGTTGGAACCATCAAAGATGACCCTCCCACAAAGATTCATGAGAGAGAAAGAACCAGTTGGGTTAGAGCCTGAAGCATTAGTGTTGGAAGACATCTGAAAGAAGAAAGTAAGTTTAGATTAGATATTTAGGATCCTTAATAAGACACCCAAATGTAATATTAAGGCTAGGATCCAATCACAATATATTACACTTAGAAGAGGGATGCCGTAATCTAAGTAATAATATATTTGAAAGGTAGGTGAATGACGATTCACCAATTTCCACCATGAAAACGAAATGATTTATTAGGTTTAATTAGATTTGAAATTCCTAGATTCTTTTGAGATTCATTGAACTTTTCAATGGCATGTTTCAATCTCGATTGTGCCCTTCAAGTTTTGTGACTGGGATGCCGAGGATCACAAAACAAGGTGTGAATAACCATGCTAATTCACTTGGTACTCTTAATATTATCACCTAATCAATGTGCCGGTTAACCACACACGCTCCATTGATCTATGACAAACATTAAGTCACCCTTCGTGATCCTTACTAGTCCTAGTTAGTGTGCCGGTTAACCACACACGCTCCACCAACGACTTGGTAAGGTACAAAGTGTGAATTCCATGGACTAGCACCATGTTCACATTTTCCTAAAATAACTAAGATTGGGAATTAAAAGATTTTAGTTATTTTATAATATTCATTATACTTTTAATAAGGATTTAAAGTCATTGTTCTACCCGTTCGGCTAACGACCCTCCACCGATCAAGCAAGCGGTGGGTGAGAGTATACACCCATTAAGTCGCCATTTTATAGGCAACAACCTTATACCCACCTTATAGACCGGCTTCGTGAATGAGGCCTACTAACGGTAAAACGACTTATTCTTATACATATATATAATAATTAACCATTAATGTTATAAATAGTATAAGGGTTGAATTTTAACTATTAAAACTCTAAGGTTTGGAATTAAAGTTTATTAAAGTGTGTGAAACTTTACAAATTCCAAAACTTGAGGGCAAGTTTTGTAACTTTGCAAAACTCTTCATTTCATAACTTATGAATTAAAGGTTCATAAAAATGAAGACTCTTCATTTTCATGTAACTTATGTGTTTTAAGTGTGTGTTAAATGAAAGTGACCTTTGGTAATCCATAACTTGAGGACAAATTATGGACTCCATTAAAACACATAAATGATAAAGAATTAATCCTAAACAATTCAGCAAATAATTCCTATCATTTTCTAAATTCATAAGAACATGAACATGATCATCAAAAATTCAAGAATTATATGAACACATAAAATCATGGAATTTTGATATATGCTATTGTAAATGGATTAGAACAACCATTACACCAACTAAAATAAGTTTTATAACACCAAAACAGTTTAGGGTAATGTTTCTAGTCCATTTCCAGTAGCAAAAGTCGAGAATCTGCACTCTTTCGATCCTACTCGTCGAGTGCATGAACTTACTCGCCGAGTAGGTTGAAGTTTGCCTTGGACTCGTCGAGTCCCCCCAATGGACTCGGCGAGTCCACCATGCTGACAGCAACGATTTTGACTTTTTTTCACTATTTTGCATCAAGTATCAAACAAGCAAGCCTAGGCTCTGATACCACTGTTGGGTTTTGAGCAATCTAACACTTCCTAAGTGTGCATGCAACCCTAATAAACCTTGGATCTATGTTTGTCTAAATACATGCAAAATAATAATTTTCCAAGGTTTATAACCTATCTAACATGGCATGCGGAACATTTCAACATAAAAGAGTTAGAAGAGATTACATACGTTTTGGTGAGTTTGGTTCTAAGGAGTTTGAGGGCCAAGCACCAATAGTGTGAATGCCTCAAATGGAATCACAAACACCACAAACTCTTGGAAAACTTTGAGAGAGTATACACCTTGTATAAAATCGGCCACACACATGCACACACACACACACACACACACACTAGTTCACTAGTTTTCTCTTAGGCTCCATTTCATGCTCCATAAGCATGCTTATATAGTGTGCATGGTTAGGGTGAAACCCTAATAACCCATGTCTTTTCCTTTTCCAAGGATCCATGGGTTAAAAGCTCCATGGATCATCCATGGAGTTCCACATAAGCCTAGCCCATTAACAAATGAGTATTAGCCCACACTATATAAAACAAATAGCCCATAATTTAATTAGTATTCCTTTTAATCTCTAAATTAATTCATAATTAATTTAAGACTAAAACTAATTAAATAACGTAACTTCATATTAATATATTATAACTCATAATATATTAATAAACATATGTGTATAACTCTCATAAAATTATCCATAATAGTTTGGATGAGATGCAACCCAAATGGACCATGCCGGTCGGGTCAAGTATATACCAAATAAGTTATGGACTTAGACACCTTATCCAACATCATACATAACATAAATAACACATACATATCACATAACAACATATAGCACATACATCTCATAGCGTACAAGACCTTCCGGTCACACATAGGTACCCTTCTAGGTACAGTATAGTGAGAAGACTCACCTCAATGAAGTCGGATAAACTCTCAACGTCCCGACCTAGCCTCCTCTTATCATTCAAATATCATTCCCGGTTAATATTCTCTCATGGTCTCATCTCTAAAGATTGGGTAGAAGACCATTCTACCCCTTCCTGAACTCTCTTGAATCAGTCTTGACCAGAACCCTAGGGTCAACGAAAGTCAACGTTCAAACTTTGACCGACTCGTCGAGTGCAAATGGGCAACTTAGCGAGTCCATGCGGGTCCTCTATATCCTTCTATCCTCTCATGGTATGTCGAGTCATCCCTTCACTCCACGAGTTCCTCCTGTCACAAATCGCAGGGCAACCCCGACTCGACTCGTCGAGTGCACTTATGAACTCGATGAGTTGCTTCCATGTTCGTACTCAAATGACCTTCTAAGGTCAGATTTGCTTCTCTAATCTATAGATCTGACCTTTCCAAGCATGATAATCACGTAAAGGTCGAATGTTGGTACACATGCAACACACCCAATGCTTCTTTTGGTGAAATAACCTCTAAAATGGCCTCCTAGGCTCATAACTCAAAAGGTATGGAATAAAGTAGAGTGGTAAGGACTCTCTGGACCTCTTAAGGTCCAGATCTATGAACCATTTTGCCTTGGGACCTCACATACTCCAAATTCACACTAAAAGAGGCATAAAGAAAAACCTAGATTTCACTAGAATCATCATAAACATGAGAATGGCACAGATTGTTACCTCCAACAACTTCCTCTGATCAAATAAGAGTGGATCCAAGCTCCTCAATGCGCTTAGCTTGTTCTACCTCCTTCCTTCTTGCTAAAATACACAAGAAATTGTGAATAATGGCTCTTTTCTCACTCTCTCAAGGCTCACAGATGCTATGGTGATCTCTAGGATGAAGGTAGCCGCAACTAAGGGCCATAAGGTCCTTTAAATAGGGTACAAGTCTGGGGAATAAGGGTTTCAACTCACAGCCCGGACTCGTCGAGTCCACCCCTTCCGACTCGTCGAGTCCGTTCATTAATTCAGTTAACAGATCGTGATCCTACTCGACGAGTCTAAGTGCCAACTCGTCGAGTCCCTCTCTCTAACCCAAAAATAATTAACAACATAGAATACCTGGGAATCTGGGTGTTACACCTATTGCATAGCTCTTGTATCAGTCCAACCGTTCTAGGGTTGAGTCTTTTAGTTGAAGGATTATCTGATCTCTATTGCATGTCACTGTATTCATGACGTAGTTAATTAACATTGGTGGGAGCCTTTTGTTGGATCAGATGTCTAAGTCCATAACTATATTTAGTATGTACTTGATCCGGCTTGGCATGGTCCATTTGGGTTGCACGACATATCAACAATTGGATAGGCAAAATGAGAATAATGACGCTTATGATTTGTTAATATATTCTAATATATTAATATGAAATCATATTATTTAATTATTATTGATCAAGAATTAATTTGGAATTAATTTTGTGATCAAAAGGAGACTAATTAAATGTATGGAAATTGATTATGTAAATCTTTCTTTCTTATATAGTGGGCTTATGGTCCATGATTCACTAGATTGGGCTAGGACCCGTTGGGTGCTCCATGGAGGTTATAACCCATGGATCATAGGGGAAATGAAAAGCCATGCACATTAGGGTTTACATGGTGTAACCCTACATGTGACACAATATATAAGGAACCTCATATGGAGCAAAATTGGCATCCTAGACACAAGAAGTGAGGGCTAGCCGATTTTGTGCTCAAGTGAACTTCTCTCAAGTTATTTTAAGGGTTGTAGTGTTGTGTGAAGCATTTGAGGCATCATATTTGGGGTGCTAGGCTCACAAGGTCTTTAGGAATCTAAGCAACAAGAAAGGTATGTCATTCTACAAATTTTTATATTAAAAGTACCCCATGGTATGCTAGTTAGAATGAGAACCTTGGAAAATTCATATTTGCATGTATATTAGAGAAAACATATATCCATGGTTTCTATGGTTGCATGTACACCACATGAGTGTTTGAATGCTTAAAACCCACCAGTGGTATAGAGCCTAGGCTTATTTTCTTTATACTTGATGCAAATTGCTGAAAAAAGTCAAAATTTTGCTCACTGTTAAGTGAACTCGCCAAGTCCATAGAGGGACTCGATGAGTCCAAGTGAAAATTCGTCCTACTCGTTGAGTAGGTTCTTGCACTCGGCGAGTAGGAGGTTCGGTATGTATTTTCGAGTTTTGTTGCTGGAAATGGACTATAATCACTACCCTAAACGGTTTTGGACTTATAAAGCCTATTTTTGATGTGGTAATGATTATGCTAATCCATTTTCGAAGGCTATTATCAAATTTTGAAGTTTTATATATGTTTATATGATTATTGAAATTGTTGATTTGAATGTTCATGCTTATGAGTTTTAGTAGATCATAGGAATTATGTGCAAATTGTTTGTTAGTGTAATTCTTGATCTTAATGCCAATTAATGGACTCCATAACTTGTCCTCAAGTTATGGAATGCCAAAAGTCTTTTCATTAAAACTATTAAAACTCATAAGTTATTGAATATGAAAGGTTTTGAATAGTTTCAAAACTTGCCCTCAAATTTTGGAAATTGTAAAGTCACTTTAGAAAACTTTAATTCCAAACCCTAGAGTTTTAAATATTAAAATTCAACCTTTATACTTTATAGTTTTATAAGTTAATATATATATATATATATATATATATATATATATATATATATATATATATATATATATATATATATATAAGCAAGTCAGTTTTACCATTAGTAGGACTCATTCACGAAGCCGGTCTATAAGGCGGTATAAGGTTGTTGCCTATAAAATGGCAGCTTAAAGGGTGTCGACTCTCACCTACCGCTTCCTTGACTGGTGGAGGGTCGTTAGCCGAACGGGTAGGACAAGGACTATACTTCTCATTAAAAGTGTAATGATAAATATAAAGTAACTAAACCTTTTATAAATTTCCTATCTTAGTTACTTTAGGAAAATGCGAATTTGGTGCTATCCCATGAAATTACACTTTGTACCTTACCAAGTCATTCGTAAAGCGTATGTGGGTAGCCGACACACTAACATGGACTAGTACGAGTGGCAAAAGGTGGCTTAATGTTTATCATAGATCGGTGGAGCGTGTGTGGGTAACCCACACACTGATTAGGTGATAAAGATTAAGGGTACCAAGTTAATTTGCATGGTTATTCACACCTTGTTTGTGATCCTCGACATCCCAGTCACAAACTTGAGAGGGCACAATCGAGATTTAAACATGCCATTCAAAAAGTTCAATCACTACTAGAAAAATAGCCTTTTACGACGCTCATTGCGTGTAGCACCTGGTTCCTGGTACGTGAGTTTTGCCTAAGTACATTTGTTTTTGGCCATGGACTCGGCGAGTTGGAAGCCCGACTCGCCGAGTAGAGATGAGACTTTGGGGCGCGGATAAGATGGCGACTCGACGAGTCCATATTATGGACTCGGCGAGTCTGCGCTGTTTGATGAAACCCTAATTTCCAAGGGTTTGCACCCTATTTAAACACCCATTTGCTCCCCAACTCCGTCCCATTCACCCTCAGAAGCTCTCCATATGTTCTAGCTCTTGTTCTTGTGAGTTTGAGGCATTTTAGTGTGTCTTCTTGAAGATTTTGAGAAGGAGGTGGAGTAGATCAAGAGGAAGGGAAGGAAGCGAAGCATCTTAGTGTTCTCTCAGTGATTTCTTCGAGGTAAAACTTGTTTCCCCCTGTCTCTATGCTTATAACTCCATTAAAGTCTTCATTGAGACCTTCCCCAAGCTTGTATGTGCATTATATTTCGTAATGAGTTGATTGGCCTCTAGATCTAGGCATGGTTGAGCTCCAGGAGCTCAGATCTACTACCTTTATGGACCTATGTTGCATGAAGACCTTAGATCTACTCTTTTGGTGCATTTTGAACCCTAAAACCCTCATGGATGAATATCTACATGTAAAGTTGGAAACTTTACGTGTTATTCATGCTCTAGGAACCCAGATCTATGAATGACATGGACTAGATTCGAGCAAAATCGCATATATGGTTCTTGCATGAAGCAAACTTAGCGAGTCGCTCATCTGACTCGGCGAGTCTAGTCGCGAGTCTCCGAGATTGTCCCCTTTTTGCTGTGTCGAGTTGTGTAGTGAGTCCAGGGAGGACTCGGTGAGTTGGAAGCCACAACTCACCCATAATGGAACTCGGCGAGTCGATGCCCAGACTCAGCAAGTTCAAGGAAATCTCCTAAGATCAAGATCAGACTCGGCGAGTTGTTCATACAACTCGGCGAGTCACAGTATAACTTGTTCATCGGATGAAGATGAACTCAGCGAGTAGTTCATACAACTCGGCGAGTAGGATGAAGGACTTGAACATCAGTTTGGATGGAGAACTCGGCGAGTCAACGCCTAACTCGACGAGTAGAAACAGGATCCTAGGTCAGTAGATTGGAAAGGGACTCGGCGAGTTGGCGAGCCAACTCGGCGAGTCGGGTCAACTGAAAGTTGACTCTGACGTTGACTTAGGGCATGATCAGGGGTAAAATAGTCATTTTGCCCAAAGGATAGTTAGCAGTGCTTGATTGAGTATGTTTTGGGAATTACAGCCGGAGGATTTCCGGAGCAGCAACATCAGCAGCAGTAGACAGTTAGTTCCCGATCAGATCAACAGCTACTCCGAGGTGAGTTATCTTCCAGTAGCGGTGGGTCTAAGGCCACAATGCCGGCCCACCAGTAGGAGACGTATGATAGATGATTGTCTTTTTGATATCATCTAGGTTTGCTACTACCTGATATGTTATATGCTAGCATGATATGTTATATGTGATAGCAGTAGAGTTCGGTTGTTAGGACCGAGGGGTAGTCAGACACCCCAGATACGTCTGACAGTATGTTATGATATGTTTGCATGCTGGCTTGTTATGTTATATGCGATAGAGGTAGTAGGAGGGGACCAGTCCCCAAGTTCGGTTGTTAGGACCGAAGGGTAGTCAGACACCCCAGATATGTCTGATATTATGTTTGTGTTATGATATATGTGATGGTAGTAGTAGGGGGTGAAATAGTCCTCGAGGTTCGGTTGTTAGGACCGAAGGGTAGTCAGCACCCCATAATAGCTCGACATGGGTAGGTCATCGCCCCATAATGGCTTGACACGGGTAGGACGGCACCCCATAATGGCCGCACGGGTAGTCGGCACCCCAGAATGGCCGTACCGGGTAGTCAGGCACCCCAGAATAGCCTGGCAGTATGTATGTTATGAATTGTATGGTATATGGTACGATGGGGGAAATCACTATGCTTTGTGCTTACAGTTTACAGTTTTGGTTTCAGGTACCTCTTCATCAAAGGTAAAGGAGCTGGGACGGTAGCGGCACATCATACACACACACTGGTTTCCTCATTTATTAGATTTCTCTAGGATTTATACTCTGATATTTCGATTGGATGTACGATTTGGCTTTTAGACATGGTTTACGTTGTGATGTGGTTTGATCAAACAATGTTTTTAATTATTAACGTTTTCTAAAGTAATGTTTTAAAAATGAAATTTTTGGAAGTGAAAATTGGGTCGTTACAAGTTGGTATCAGATCCCTGGTTTGAGGGATTCGGACACACCTTCGGGGGTGTTTGAACTCAAATAGATGGGATTAAAAGATTTTGGAAAGATAAAATGTTTTCTAAAAGGCTAAGTAAAGGGGTTTTAAGAAAGAACAAAGTGTGTGATGTGCGCAACCAGCCGAGCTCAAGTAAGTATTCCCCAATGTACCCATACAAGTTTATTTATGTTTATCAGTTCCTATAGAACAACATGCTAGAATAGGACTAAGGATCTAGGAGTGATGCCTTATGTGCCTGCTTTATGTGCTTAAGTATATGAAAGAGTTGCATGCTAGGGTTGAGTAGACAACAGTAGGGTAGCCTGTTTAGGTTATTCCTGATAGTACGAGTTAGCATTGTATGCTAGTTCAGTTCTCTCTACGAGGATAGAGTTGCTTGAGATTGTTTTCCTTATATCCAAATGTTGTTTTCCTTGTGCTATGTGGGCTTTGAAGTAATGGGAGTTAACTGTTAGGTGAATACGATAAAGTCACATGTAATCAGGGTTGAATAATCTCAGAGTGTTGGATTTGACTCTATTGCGTAGCTCTTGTCTGAGTCCTAACCATTGTGGAGATGAGTCCCTTACTTGAAGGATTATCCGAGCGTCATCACATGTGATTGTATTCAGGTAATAGTTAGTTGGCATCACCAAGAGGCCTTCAGCAGCTGAGGATTGGGTTGGGTGGAGTCGGAGGTTTCCTAGGGTAAGCCTAGGATAAAGAGTAGCAGTGATCAGCGGTAGTGGAAGGGACTTGGTTGAGTCAAGGCGGACTTTGGGGAAGGTACGAATAGATGTGGAAGGTAGTATGGGCCCGTACTACTGAAAGCAGAGGATCCGTACCCGAACCGAGGAAGGCTAAGATAAGACCAGGGAACTTGTAGTGAGTGGAATCCCTCCAGGGGTATCAGTACCGCTAACAGTTGTTATTTCTTGTATTTTAGAATGGTGGTACTACGCCCGAGGCCAACAGTTGGCAATTCAGGAGAGGGGTTGGGTTCGGGATCAGGTTCCGAGCCAGTAGATGAGAGGCTGCGTGAGTTCAACACGTCTGAGATTACCAGAGGCATCCTTGAGTCGACCCCCATTATCTTCGGGTCGATAATGGAAGGGATCATCGAGTTGATGGAGGATCGCTTCAGGGCGTTTAGGAGCGACATGGTATCTGGCCAGTCGGGATCTCGCACGCTGTCCTTTAAGGACTTCAGGGGCAGTGGTGCGTCGGATTTCCACTTGGTGAAGGACCCCATTGTTGCCAGCCGATGGATTGCAGACATCGAGTCTGCACAGTTGACTAGCTTCTGCCCTGAGGGGTCGAAGGTGAGGTCTGCAGCAGGGTGTTTATGCGACCGAGCTCGAGATTGGTGGGAGTCAGTGGGTGACTCTTTGGGAGCCTCAAATATCGAGGCTATGACCTGGTCGGAATTTGTGACCAGGTTCAGGGAAGAGTTTGTACCGGCTGTCGAGCTTCAGCTGCTGGCCAGGGAGTTTTTATACATGAGACAGACGACGGAGACCGTGGCGTAGATCATCGCCAAGTTCCGGGAGAGGGCACTGTTGGTGCCCCAGTATGCGGGCGATTAGGACATGAGGAGGACCTGCTACCATGACATGCTCTGGGCTGATATCCGGGAGCACGTTAGTTTTTCAGCCTGACCCACCCTGGACTCCATGATTGCTAGGGTGAGGGAGAGGGAGATAGATTTGGAGCATATTCGGAAACGGAAATCAAAGGAGGGACAGACAGGAGGGGCTTCAGGGAAGAAGCCCAAGGGATCAGATGGTAGGCCGAAAGGCCATTCAGGACCGAGCCGCTGTAGGAAATACGGCAGGTCGTACGAGGGGGCATGCAGGTTGGGATCATCAGGCTACTACAAGTGCGATAAGTCTGGGCACTATAGTAGGGATTGCACTGCTCCGACAGCAGTTATTCAGACATCGGAGTTGTTGTTTTTCCAATGCAACCAGAGAGGCCACAAGAATGCCAATTGTCCCCAGTTGATAGCTGCAGCATCGGTGAAGGCGCCAGCTCCAGCAACCCTGCAGATCACAGATGGCCGGCAGGGCAAGGTAGAGGCTCCAGTGGTGAGGAGCCGAGCATTTCAGCTGACCGCCGAGGAGGCGCACGCATCACCCGATGTGGTGAAGGGATCGTTCCATGTGAACGGTATTCTGGTTCAGGTGTTGTTCGACTTGGGTGCATCCCGATCATTTGTGTCCCTTGCGCTTAGCAAAAAGTTTCCTAAGTCTTCGGGCATGTTGGATTGCCCTTTGGAGGTAGAGATTGCTGATGATCGATCGGTGCGAGCATCGATGGTGTTTCGAGACTGCGTATTGCGTTTGTTCGAGGAGCGCTACTTGGTAGATTTGGTTCCCATTCCGTTGCGTGGGAACAAGGTGATTATAGGCATGGATTGGTTGAGCCACAATGGAGCGGTGATAGATTGCGCGCAACAGCTAGTGCGAGTCAGGACCCCAGGTGGGGGAGAGTTAGTGATTCAGGGCGAGAGGCTGTAGTGGACCCGCAGTATGTTCAACAGCGAGGGCTAGGCGCTACCTTTAGCAGGGATGCGCAAGTTATGTTGCGTATGTGATGGATACCCGGGAGGCGGGTAAGGCAACAGTGAGCGAGGTTCCGGTGGTGCGAGATTTCGCAGATGTGTTCCCGGAAGAGCTTCCTGGGATACCTCCGGAGCAATAGGTGGAGTTTAGGATTGACCTCGTTCCTAGTGCGGCTCCGATAGCCAAGACACAATATCGGCTGGCTCCTCCTGAGATGCAGGAGTTGTCTACGCAACTACAGGAGCTGCTAGACAAGGGGTTCATTAAACCGAGCAGTTCACCCTGGGGAGCCCCGATTCTGTTTGTGAAGAAGAAGGACGGGTCGCACCGGATGTGTATAGATTCTAAAAGTTCTCTCATATTGAGGGTGTAGTTGTCCGGGTTGGTTCTTAGAAGGCTCAGGTTATCCTCGGATTCGTATTTCCTATTGATTGGCTCTCAGAGGTTTTCTTGATCATCGGATGTATTGGCTACACACTGGCATCTATTTGTTATGGGGCATCTATCTCGATCCAGTGCAAAAATGGACCTGCACTTCTGACTCTCGAGGTCTTTCTATCGGAAAATCTCAAAATCAGTGAGATAGGGTTTTTACCAGAAGATGTTTAGGGAGTTTTAGTTTTCATCATCGTCTAACAGATGCTTTCACAGTATGATTCCTAACTGGAAAGAATCATGCTCTTACTCGCTTCGTTGTTCCATGGATATGTTGGGTTTTGAGCAATCTAACACTTCCTAAGTGTGCATGCAACCCTAATAAACCTTGGATCTATGTTTGTCTAAATACATGCAAAATAATAATTTTCCAAGGTTCATAACATATCTAACATGGCATGGGTTACTTTTAAACATAAAATAATTAGAAGAGATTACATACCTTTTTGATGAGTTTGATTCTTAAGGAGTTTGAGGGCCAAGAACCAATAGTGTGAATGCCTAAAATGGAATCACAACTCACCACAAACTCTTGGAAAACTTTGAGAGAGTGTATACACACTACAATTTTCGGCCACACACAAACACACACACTAGTGGCTATTTCATGCAACATAAGCATGCTTATATAGTGTACATGATTAGGGTGAAACCCTAATAACCCATGACCTTTCCTTTTCCAAGGATCCATGGGTTAAAAGCTCCATGGATCATCCATGGACTTCCATACAAGCCTAGCCCATTAACAAATGGGTGTTAGCCCACACCATATAAAATCAATAGCCCACAATCTAATTAGTCTTCCTTTTAATCTCTAAATTAATTCATAATTAATTTAAGACTAAGACTAATTAAATAACATGACTTCATATTAATATATTATAACTTATAATATATTAATAATAATATGTGTATAACTCTCATAAAATTATCCATAAATAGTTTGGTTGAAATGCAACCCAAATGGACCATGTCGGTCGGGTCAAGTATATACCAAATAAGTTATGGACTTAGACACCTTATCCAACAAACTCCCACTTGGATAAGTATAATAACTGTATTTTCCTATTACTTCAGGAACCAACCAGCAATCGTAGCTCTCGAAAACTCTATTGAACTATGAAACACCATTTTAAGATAAGTGATCATACAATCCTCTGTTCTTATGATATCAGTCGGACAAACACATGGAACTGTGTCTTGCTTATTGTCTGGCAGTTGTTTCTCGATTTCCGATTTGTTTGACAAAGAACTCAACTGAACACATCAATTTAGTTCTGACCGCGCCTGGTACATGGGTCAACACAAAATCATCGAGGGGCCCATATATTGCTTCTATTTCTAGAAGGAACAGATAAACTTCGACTCATATGCTTGTTCTACTACTTGTTGAATTGTACACAAAGGCACATTTTATAACATCAAGTTACTGATGCGTTTACGTGCAATCAATGCACAACCAACTCATAGGTAACAACTCATATCTCTAGGTTTGAAGATTTATGTGATATTACCGTCTCACGATCACTCGAGATAAATTCCATGAAGTGATACAAGTGAGCGTGGGTTTATTCCAATACTCATAACTTATGAGTACTCATGAACGTTGTAGCAACCATTGCCATGTCTAAACACCTTTAGCCATCTCCAAACCCAATTCATGACAATCTTCATTCATACCTACTTCCGACGTATGACTGATTGTGGAGGTTTGAATAAATTAATTATTCTGGAAGTCAAAACATGCAGAGCTGAAACAATTGTAAATAATTGACAATGATAGCAACTTCTTACTCATAGATAAATCACAATTTTATTCATCATCAAATGTCGATTACATTTTACAAGTTTCAGAGAATCTATCTAATCTGTAAAACTAATATCGTCCCTCAGCCCGATGCGCCTCGCATGCTGAAAATGCTTAGCCCTCGTCAGTCCCTTTGTAAGGGGATCCGCAGGGTTCTCATCTGACGATATCCTCTTTGCCACGAAGAGTCCTTCTTCTATCTTGTGTCTTATGAAGTGATATTTTCTATCAATGTGTCGGGATCTCCCATGATCACTCGGTTCTTTAGCTAAAGCAACCGCACTATTGTTGTCACAGAAAATTTCCATAGGCTCCTTAATAGCTGGCACAACTCCAAGATCTCCGATGAAGTTCTTCAGCCATATGGCCTCCTTCGCTGCTTTACTCGCTGCTATATGCTCTGATTCACAAGTCGAATCAGCCACCGTCTCCTTCTTGGAACTCTTCCAAGAGATTGCCCCTCCATTTAAGGTAAAGACCCAACCCGACTGAGAGCGAAAATTATCCCTATTAGTCTGAAAACTTGCATCACTATACCCTAATACTCTCAAGTCATCACTCCCACCAAGGGTAAGGATCCAATCCTTAGTCCTCCGCAGGTACTTGAGAATGTTCTTTACCGCAGTCTAATGAGCTTTACCAGGGTTCCCCTGATACCTGCTGACCATGCTCAAAGCAAAGGCCACATCAGGGCGGGTACAAGTCATAACATGCATGATCGAGCCAACAGCAGAAGCATACGGTAATTGGCTCATCTCAGCTATCTCTGCCTCTGTACTCGGACTCTGAGTCTTACTCAACTTGGTGTTGCTTTAGATCGGTAAATATCCTTTCTTGGAATTCTGCATGTTGAACCTTTTAAACACCTTATCCAAGTAGGTACTCTGACTAAGTCCAATTAGTCTTTTACTCCTTTCTCTTAATATCCTTATCCCTAGGATGTAGGCAGCTTCCCCTAGGTCCTTCATAGAAAAGCACTTCCCAAGCTAAGACTTAACCTCCTGCAAGGTTGGTATGTCATTTCCTATAAGTAGTATGTCATCCACATACAGTACCAAGAAGCTAACTATACTCCCACTAGCTCTGACATATATGCAAGACTCATCTTCACTTCTCGAGAAGCCAAACTCTTTGACCTTCTCATCGAAACAAAGATTCCAGCTATGAGATGCTTGTTTTAATCTATAAATGGATTTCTCAAGCTTGCATACTGTATTAGGGTACTCTGCACTGACAAAACCCTCTGGCTGATTCATGTACACATCCTCAGCCAACTTTCCATTAAGAAAAAGCGGTTTTGACATCCATTTTCCATATTTCAAAATCATGAAATGCAGTAATGGCTAGTATAGCCCTAATAGACTTAATCTTTGCTACCGGCGAGAAGGTTTCATCATAATCAATGCTCTGAGTCTGAGTAAAACCCTTAGCAACCAGTCGAGCCTTATAAGTATGCACTTTTCCTTCCATGTCGGTCTTTTTCTTGAAGATCCATTTGCACCCGACTATTTTATGGCCTGGTACATTTTCAACCAAGTTCCAAACTCGATTGTCATACATGGACTGTATCTCGCTGTCCATAGCCTCCTTCCATTTAGCTGACTCCGGGCCTTCCATGGCTTCCTTAACACTTCTAGGTTCATCCAAATTTACCAGTGTACTATCACTGATAAATGTATCAACATCCGTAGTAATATGAAAACCATAATAAAACGCAGTTGTGTTCCTAACCCGTGTGGAACGCCTCGGAGGTACAGACTCGTCACCTGGATCAACAGGAGTTTCCTCCTCAGGTTGATTGCTAGTGTCTGAGGTTCCTTCACCAATTGATTCTTTAATTTCTTCAAGATCAATTTGCCTCCCACTGTATCCTTCGCTTATAAATTCTCTCTCACGAAAGACCCCTCTTCTTGCTACAAAGACCACATTCTCACTGGGTCTGTGGAAGAGGTAAACGAAGGATTTCTGTGGGTAGTTGATGAAAATACACCTTTCGCTTTGGGGTTCAAGCTTATCATGAGTTTCAAGCCTCACGAAAGCTTCGCAACCCCAAATTTTGATGTGATCCAAATTGCGAACCTTTCCAGTCCACATCTCATGAGGTGTTTTGGTAACCTTCTTTGTAGGGACTAGATTGAGGATATGGGCGGCAGTCTCTAAGGCATACCCCCAAAAAGAGATTGGTAGCGAAACTCGACTCATCATGGAGCCAACCATGTCTAACAAGGTTCGATTACGCCTCTCAGCTACACCATTTAGCTGTGGTGTCCTGGGAGGAGTCAATTGTGAGACAATCCCACGCTCCTTAAGATAGTCAAGGAACTCGGTACTAAGATACTTACCACCTCGATCGGATCGAAGCATCTTAATGTTCCTGCCCAATTGTTTTTCTACTTCCTGTTTGAATTCCTTAAACCTTTCAAAGGTTTCTGACTTTTGTTTGATTAAGTAGACATACCCATATCTACTAAAATCATCAATAAAAGTCACATAATACCGATTAGCATCCCTTGTGGCGGTTTTGAATGGTCCACATACATTAGTATGTATTAGGTCCAACAAACCTTCACCCCTTCACAAGTTCTAGTGAAGGGTGATTTTGTCATCTTTCCAAGTAGACAAGATTCACAACTATCATCCGATTTAAGGTCGAATGACTCCAAGACTCCATTCTTTTGGAGTTGGCCTATACGTTTCTTGTTTACATGTCCAAGACGACAATGCCACAATGATGCTTTATCTAGGCTAGTAGAAGAATCAATGTACAACACATTATTTCCTAAGTTGTCTACAATCGACACAGTTTCATACACACGATCACAAGGTAATGCTTTAAAATAAAACACATTTTTAAAGAAAGCATTAATACCACCACATTCATTATCAAACGAAAAGGTAAAACCTTGTTTGTACAAAGCATGAAAGGAAATAATATTCCTCTCCATTTCAGACGAGTACACACATTTATTCAAATCTAATTTTAACCCATTATTCAGCAACAAAGTATAAACTCCAATCTTGGAAACAGGTGAAGCCTTTCTATTCCCCATGATCAAGTTTATCTTCCCGTGCTCCACATCCTCACTTCTTCTTAGGCCCTACAAATCAGAACATATGTGAATACCACATCGTGTATCAAGCACCCAAGAGTTAGAATATGGTGAGTTATTAGACAATATTGTGTAAATACCTGCATGGGTGGGTTTCACTTTCCCATCCTTCAGCTCCTGCAAGTATTTAGAGCAGTTTCGCTTCCAGTGCCCCTTGTCCTTGTATCTCCCCCGCCCCCTGAAAACATTGAAAACATGGAAAAAGTGTAGGGGTATGAACTCACCAATCGAGAAATGTGCCGACTAGGATGTTAAGTGTCAGTTCAGGGCTTGAGTACACGCGAGGTTCCTATGTAATATGAAGAGATACATAATTGTATCTAATTAGACTTTGAACTACCAAATAAGTAAGACAATACACTTCTAGATGCGAAAACACTTTATTTCAAGTGTTAGGAGTGATCTGGGTAGCATGTAAGGATGTGTAGGGCCTAGATAAAGAGTTTACTCTTCAAGAGTAAGCCCTTAGAGGTGTTTACGGTCCAAAGACCATGTCCCCATGAGTTTACAACTGTAAACTCATGGATGGTGTGTTCTTGAATGTTTAAACGTCTTACAATGCACAAAGGAAGGTTCTAGGGTTGATTCCATGGCTTAGGAAGTGATCGGGACTTGAATTGACCTTGGAAAAGGAGTTTACGGTTCTTGAATGGAACTTGGGGAGTTTACTACCGTAAACACATGAATTTACAGCCACAAACTCATGTTTTTCCGTGAATCATGTGTTTTGGTGGTTGTTGGTTAAGCGTACAAGGTTCTAGACCCAAATCTAAGTCATACAAGGTGTTAAGGGCACTTAAACACTCCATTGAAGGTGTTTACGGTTTTAGGAGACCTTCCCAAACCATAAACTCAAGTGTGACACATTTGTATATGTTTTGGTGCATCTCATGAAGGAATATAAGGTTCTAGGCACTCATGGAAGCCTTTGGAGGTGTTTAAGGGGCAATTTAACACCTTAAAAGGTGTTTATGGTCCTTGAAGATGTGTTTACGGTCCAAGAATGTTCTTGGGCTATAAACTCATGTTTACTATCCAAATGATGTGATTTTGGTGCTCAAATCTCATACATCCAAGTCCTTAAGCTATATCTAAGCATTAGAAGGGACTTGGAAGGGTTTTGGGGCTTCAAAACCCCTTTAAGGGAGTTTACGGTTTTGGGAGGTGTTCCCAAACTGTAAACACAAGTTTTTGATGGTTTTGGGTGGTTTAAACACGATTTTTCATGATAAACAAGCTTAGAAACATGCTAGGATAGATTACTTACCAATTTGAAGCTTCAAAGGGGTGTTTTTGGCTCAAATTCGAGTTTTAGAGAGAGAGTAAAGAGAGAAAGTTTATGAGATGGGTAAAAAGTCTTCAAAAGGTGACCACTCAACCTTTATATAAGGGTTAGGTTTGAGACGCAGTGGAAATCTACCCAATACCGACGTTAAACGGGGTTTAAGATTTTACCCGATTAAATTGTCGTATTTACAAGTTAGTCGTAACTAAAATTTACTAAATAAATGTAACAACCCGTTATTTCATGTCAGTAAAGATCGAGTCATGTAACCTCCTTTTGAAAGGAAATAGAATATGAAGTATTCAAAAACTCTATTTAGAGTACACTAGGTGGTAATTATCGTCTTAAGGTTTCCAAACATATAAATAACACAAAAATCCGAGTTATAACGAAGAAGTTATGCTCATTATAAGTTTTCCGACAAAAACCAGCAATACAAAGTTACGTAAAAACGCAAAGTTTCAATAAAACACTTTCTGACCTTAGGTCTCTAAATGAAAGTGATAGATATCGTTAAACTACAAACATGCATAAAAAGAACGCTCAAATCGGACATCATATGAATAAGTTATGAATTTTTAAAGAAATTCCTTAAACACGTCACTTTAATAAATAAATAATAAAAATAATTTCGGAATTTGCCAATGGAATCTAAATGAAAGTTGTAGATCGTAGTCTCACCTTCGCGGGGATATAAAGAACGTCAAAAACGGAGTTCGTATGAAGGAGATATGAATTTTTGAAGTTTGATAATTAATTTATATATAAATTTTATTAAAAATCCGGTATTATCCGAAGAGGAGTCAGCCTAGGGCTATAGTACGCGCCGCGTACTCTCGTACGCCCCGCGTACTCAGAGGCCACGGCCTCGGATCGTCCACGTCGCCCCCTATGCGAGCTATCCCTCTCCCGTCCCATCCGAGACGCTGCAGCCGAGGAAGCGGTCAGCAGTGACGTCCCGTACGCGCCGCGTACGGGAGTACGCCCCGCGTACGCAAGCTGATCCGCCCCCTATAAAAGGGATGCGAGGGCTTCCGAGAAAAGGGCTCATTCTCTCTCATTTTATTTGCATTTCTCCTCGTTTTCCGTGCTCGTACTACCCCGAAGCCCCGGTCATTTCGTGCAAGACCCGAAGGTCGATTTTCTCCCGAGGAATCCCGAGATTTCCGAGGAAAATCCATTTCCCGAGACGAAACTTTGCCGTCTTTCCATCTCGCTATCTTCAAGCTGTCAAGTGAGTTCATACCCCTTTCAAACAAACTTTAAATACATTTTTAAATGCTTTTATACTCTTTTAGGGGGGGGGGGAATACAAGTAAACATACGGTTATTATCGTGTATTTTATAAAGTTTCACTTCACTTATATTATCAAATAAACCACTTGGAACTCATTACTATTATGGAAAAACTCTTGTCATACTTTGTGTGCGTTAGACTTATATGAAGTGTATAATGATCTTTCATTGTTAAAACATTTTATACATTCTAAAAACTCATGATTTTGCTTATCAAACATTGTGAGAAAGGATAAACTTTGCATACAAAACTATCATTTTAATATCAACTTAATTGAGAATCCATGAGACGCGTACATCTTCAAACGTTACTTTTCTTTATTAGAAAGTACTGCAGTAAGTCCTGTCTATAACCAGAATCTCCCGCGACGAGAACGTGTCAAATGTGTATAGATCTATACGGGAAGTCATGATCCCGCGCCCTGACTGTTAGCTACAGTCCGTCTTTTGGGGCGACAGTTGTCATAGCACTGCGACGCCTGAAGAACGTCGTGACAGGCATATTATGTTTAGTATGGTTATAGAACTCATCGGATATACAATTAATGATATTCAGTTTTGATGAACGAGTAGCTATTAAAACTATTCTTCATCCAACCGGTTCGGTCTTCGCGTAGTTTTATTATATATAAAACTATAACACAACTTACGAGAAACGTCGGTTTCTTGCAAATTTTCGGTCTTAGAGACTGCCATTTTGTGTGAGGAAAATAAGGGTTTTTCCTGCATACAAACCAAACAACTAATAGGAAAATAAGGGATTTTCCCGGTGAAATCATTTACAACTTATAACATGAACAACTATATGTATCTCATACTTTTATAAGAAAATAAGGATTTTTCTTGGAAAACACAACAAATCGTATTTCAACTTTTAGGGATAATATGGGATTTCCTGGAGCTAATGCATTCATTTTCAACACAACAAATCACAACTCTTTACATTTTGAAATACTACGTTTACTGGAAAACATACACCCATTTTGGAATGGCATCCAATTTTTCTAAACTACTTATGGACTCACCAACTTAATTGTTGACACTTTTTCTTTGAAATAACTTGTATTCTCAGGAAATCGCTAAGCAGGTTGGGAATCAACTTTTGGGATTAACGCGCTGGCGTTAATTACTTCTTTTTGAATGATGTTTATGTACTTTTATTTTGAACATGTAATGAATACAACTATGTAAACATCTTGCAAACTTATTATATATGGTGGTGTGTACTTTCCTTTCTATGAACTGTTATGATATTGAACATGACGTCCTCCGCCCCCGAACGTTTCCGCCGTTCTGGTTTGGGGGTGTGACAATAAATAACGAGGGTATTTGATGCTTTTCTAATGGGTTTGTACACTCATGAGACCATAATAAGAAGTCCCCATTTTAATTAAGTTAACCCAAAAGTTAACGGGAAAATTGGAATACGAACGGTTTTATTAATGGGAATGGATTACAGTGACGGAATAAATTACGGGTTGTCACATAATCGTTCCAAAATAAATTCTTAAAATGGCTAACACTAACATTGAAAACTTACTGACTATTATAGGACGACAATATGCCTCCAAGAAAGAGCACTCGTTTAAATCCAGGTGTACTAACTCCACCACCAACAACACGAATGAGATTTGGCGCCCCAGAAAAGGCCGAACCAATCCAGAGATGACCCGGGTAGCAGAAACACCATCTTCTAACACACCAATGCCTCTACCCCCTGAGTCAGGGCTTCCCCAAACCACTGCAGAATTGGAACAACTAATATCTGAACGCCTCACAATCTCATTGGCAACTGCTACAAACCTAGACTTTGGAAGGCCAGTCGTGGAAGTGAATGGGCTCAAGGATGGACTCGGAAGCACTCTCAACTCAAATCCTGAAGAACCTCAAAGGACTTGTTCATACAAGGACTTCATGAATTGTAAACCAAAGAACTTTTATGGAAATGAGGGAGTCATCGGTCTAACTCGTTGGATCGAAAAGATGGAAGGGGTCTTTGAGATCTGCTACTGCCCTGAGGGTAGAAAAGTGTGGTTTTTTGCATGTACCCTGATGGATGGAGCCTTAACTTGGTGGAACGATAACGTAAAAACTCTAGGACTTTCGATTGCAAACTCCATGTCTTGGGACTTTAAGGCTCTGTTATTTGAAGAATATTGTCCATGAGATGAGGTGCAGATGTTAGAACACGAACTATGGAACTTGAAAATGAAAGGTGCTGAAGCCAAAGCATATACAACTAGGTTTAACGACCTTGCACTTCTCTGCCAAGGTATGGTGACCCCTGAAAGCAAGATAGTCGAACGTTACATTTGGGGCCTAGCACCTCAAATTAAGGGGATGCTTCTTTCATCAAAGATTACAACCTATCTATGTGCTAAGCGTCTAGCGTTTCAATTGACTAAGAATGAAATTGATCAAGGGACAATGATAGCTAAGGTTGAAACCACAAAAATTGGAAATAATCACCATAAGCGCAAGTTGAATGAAAGAAGCTAGGGTCAACAGATGAAACAACATATCGAAAAGGTGTACGTTGAACTCCGAACCCAATTCATACCCAATATAAGAATTATGCTGGAAATGAACCACTATGCACCAAATGCAACTGACACCATGTTAGAGAATGTTTCCACTGTACTGCATGAACAAGAAAGGGCATACATCAAACTTTTGTCGAGGCACAACACTTGCTACATCAGTACAAGACGGGGGCACTGGATTAGGGTCAGGAGGAGGAGCAACTTGTTTCGAATGTAGAGAGAAAGGGCATGTCAAACGGAATTGCCCGAAACTAAAGAAAGGAGGTGGCCATGTTCGTGGTTGAGCTTTTTTGATTGGGAATAGGGATGCGATAAAAGATCCCTTGGTGATTACTGGTACGTTTCTCATCAATAACTTATATGCTACGATTCTCTTTGACTCCGGTGCTAATAGAAGCTTTATAACCCCAACACTTAAACAACTATTAAATCATAAGTCTATTAAATTAGATGTAGCATATGAAGTAGAAGTAGAAAACGGTCAGATTGAAAGCACCACCGATATCCTACATGATTGTATCCTAAGTCTAAACGACCATACGTTTCCTATCAATCTAATGCCAATGCAAATTGGGAGCTTTGACATTATTATTGGTATGGATTGCCTATCTCCTCACCATGCTGAAATTTTATGTTTTAAAAAGGCTATACATCTAACTCTAAGTAACGGGGATACCATGATGATATATGGTGACAAGTCTGGTCAGAATTTAAAGCTTATTTCATGCACCAAAGCTCAAAAATATATATACAAGAAGTAATATGCCTTCTTGGCACATGTAATAGATAAGAAAAGAAAAAAGGAAGAAATCAAAGACATACCTCAAGTATGTGACTATACCGACGTGTTTCCAGAAGATCTTCCTAGACTGCCACCAGACCGCAGTGTCGAATTCAGAATCGACTTAATTCAAGGAGCAGCACTAGTAGCAAAATCACCCTACAGATTGGCCCTTCTGAGATGCAAGAAATTTCGAGCCAACTGCAGGAACTTCTTGATAAAGGTTTCATTAGACCGAGTTTCTCACCTTGGGGAGCATCGATCTTATTTTTCATGAAGAAGGATGGGTCTTTCAGGATGTGTATCGACTATCGGGAGTTGAATAAGTTAACGATCAAGAACCGTTATCCACTCCCCAGAATAGATGAAATGTTTGATCAACTTCAGGGATCCAATTAATATTCAAAGATAGATATTACATATGATTATTATAAACTGAAGGTGGTAGAGAAGGATGTTCTGAAGACTGCATTTAGGAATCGATACAGTCATTACGAGTTCCTTGATATGCCCTTTGGATTCACCAATGCTCCAGCAGTATTCATGGACCTCATGAATCGTGTGTGTAAGAAATACTTATATAAGTTTGTGATAGTATTCATCGATGACATTCTAATCTATTCTCGCACCAAAGAAGAACACGGACAACACCTGAAATTAATCTTGGAACTTCTGAGGAAACAAAAATTGTATGCCAAAATCTCCAAATACGAGTTTCGGATTAGAGAAGTACATTTCCTTGGACATGTAGTGAGTAACAAAGGGATACACATGGATCCTGCAAAAATTGAAGCAATTAAGAATTGGGATGCACCAAAAGCGCCAACAGAAGTGCGTCAATTCTTAGGCCTTGCAGGCTACTAAAGGAGATTTATTGAAAACATGTCCAAAATAGCAAACCCTCTCACTACACTAACACAAAAAGAAACTAGATTTGACTGGGGAAGCAAGCAGAAAGCCGCATTCCAGAAATTAAAACGGATGTTATGTAGCGCACCAGTCCTATCCTTACCTGAAGGAACTGAAGAGTTCATAGTATATTGTGATGCGTCAATTCAGGGTTTGGGGTGCGTATTAATGCAGAGAGACAGGGTCATTGTATATGCCTCTAGTCAATTCAAAATCCATGAAAAGAGCTACACAACCCATGACCTTGAGTTGGGAGCAGTAGTCTTTGCCTTGAAGATTTGGAGACACTACCTCTATGGAACCAAGTGTACTATTTACATAGATCATAAAAGTCTCCAACAGATATTCAATCAAAAAGAACTAAACATGAGGCAAAGGAGATGGATCGAGTTAATGAACGATTATGAATGCAAGATTTGGTATCATTCAGGAAAAGCAAATGTTGTAGCAGATGCCCTAAGCCATAAGGAATGTGTCAAACCCACAACGAGTAAAAGCATTGACTATGACCATCCATTCCAACCTGAATGCACAAATCCGGGAAGCGCAACTGGAAGCCCTAAATGAAGAGAATGTTGGGAGAGAATATTTACGAGGAATGGATAAGAATTTTGAGCTTAAGGATGATGGAACCCCATTATTTCATGAACATAATCTGGACACCAAAGTTTTGTGATATGAGAAGCTTAGTCTTGGAAGAAGCTCACCGATCAAGATATTCAGTACATCCTGGCTCTGGCAAGATGTATATGGATCCGAAGAAATTATATTAGTGGCCTAATATAAATGCTGATACTGCCAATTATGTGGGGAAATGCCTGACATGTTCCAAAGTCAAGGCAAAGCATCAAAAGCCCTCAGGATTACTACAACAACCCGAGATTCCCGAGTGGAAATGGGAACAAATTTCAATGGACTTTATCACCAAACTACCTAAGATCCCTAGCGTGTACGACACTATTTGGGTGGTGGTTGACATGTTAATGAAGTCTGTCCATTTCCTACCAATCAAAGAAACTGACAAAATGGAAAAGCTAACAAGGACGTATCTTAGGGAAATTGTCAAACTTCATGGAGTGCCAATTTCTATTATCTTAGATAGAGATAGTAGATTCACTTCTAGGTCAAAGTGAACCAACCATTCAAACACTGGAAGATATGCTTTGGTCATGTCTGATAGACTTTGGAAACTCTTGGGATGCTCATCTACCATTGATTGAGTTCTCCTATAATAATAGCTATCACACAAGAATCAAAGTTGCATCGTTTGAAGCTTTGTACAGATCCAAGTGTCGATCGCGTATATGTTGGATAGGGGTCGGAGATACGCAATTGGCTTGAGAACACACAGGTGACACTCTGCGCACTAGGCCAGAGATAATTCACGAAACGACCGAAAAGATAGTTCAGATTAAAGACTTACTTAAGGACGCATGTGATCCTCAGAAAAGTTATGCTGATGTGAGACGTAAACCTTTAGAATTCCAGGTCGGAGACTGAGTGACGTTAGAAGTGTCACCCTGGAAAGTTATGATTCGGTTTGGTATGAGAGGCAAGTTAAAACCAAGATACATTGGACCTTTTGAAATCCTCAACATGATTGGTCCTATTGCTTACCGACTATAGCTGCATCAGGAACTTGACAAGGTGCACAACGTCTTTCATGTATCAAACCTGAAAAAGTGTCTGTCAGGTGATACAAATGTAATACTCCTCGATGAGATTCAACTGAATACGAAACTTCACTTTGTCGAAGAACCTGTGGAGATTATGGACCGAGAAGTCAACCATCTAAAAAAAAGTCGTATCCCTATCGTGAAGGTGCGCTGGAACTCTCAACGAGGACCAGAATTCACCTGGAAACACGAAGACCAGATGAGACAAAAATACCTCAATTGTTTAATGACACCCCATCTACAATTTGAATTTCGGGATGAAATTCTATTAACGGGGGGAGAATGTAACAATTAGCAAAATATAGGCTTGTAAGATAATCCATATTAATAGTAATAACGAATATTGTATTTGTGACAACCCGAAGTTGTCTATCGCCAAAACCCATTTTGTCCGAAGAACCCGTCTATAGCGATTCGTTCCGATCTCGTTTTTGGACTGAGTTATTTAAACTTATATGTTTATTATAATCTCATGAGTGTTCAAATCCCTTAAAAACTCATGAATATGGCCCAAAATAATTAAATTGAAAAATTCTAAATTCTATCCCGCAGGATTACGATAACTTAATCGGGTGTGACCAAAAGCCCCGTTTAACGTCAGTATCGGGTACAATTCCACAGTGTCCCAAACTTATGACCTATTTAAAGTTCAAAAGACTTCATTTGAAGACTTTCCTCTCTCTGACTACTCTATCTCTAACCTCTCTCCTCTAACTCAAGATTAAGGTCTAAAAACATCAAATTCAAGCCCCAAATCTTCAAGGTAACCACCCTAACTCCTAGTATAGCATCTTAGACCTTCAAATTCGAGTTTAAATCATGGAATAAGACCTCATTCATGAGTTTATGGACCTGGAGCATGCTTGGGCCGTAAACACATAAAAAGTGGGTTTTTGAGCCTTAAAACCCCTCCAAACCAAATTTAGGACTTAGATATGACCTTATGGCTTACCAATTCAGACTTAGAACACCCTAAACATGATTTTGAGGGGTAAACATGAGTTTACTGCCCATGAACATATTTGGGCTGTAAAATCATCATTCTTGAAGAGTAAACTCAAAAACAAGTGTTTAAAAGCCATTTAAACACACCATTAGCCTTGGAATAAATCCTAGAACCAACCACAATCGATTTGAGGACCTTAAACATAATAAAAACCCTCCATTTGAGTGTTTACGGCCATGACCTCCCAAGGATAGGTTCCACGGTCGTAAACTCACATAAACTAGTCAAATGGTGCCCAAAATTCATCCTAATGCTTGTAAAAATTGTCTAAATCACATGTGATTGTCTTAGCCACCAAAATACATAAGGATTATGTGTGGGGGGAGTTTACGGCCGTAAACTCCTAGTTTACTATCATAAACTGCAATAAATGGTCTGTATGTGCGATAAATCCATTCCAATGCCCTAGATGTGATCCTAGCTAATTTATCCAATTGATTTAAAGCCATTTTGCACCATAAAACACCCCACGATGAGTTTACAGCCGTAAAATCATGGGGAATGGGACTTAGGGCCGAAAACTCTAGTATGAGTTTACTCTTGAAGAGTAAACTCCATATCCAAGCCATATGTGTCCTCAAATGCCACCCGGGTCCTTCCAAACGCTAGTAATGGAGTGTTTTCGCGATTAGAAGTGCTTGTCCCTAATTAATAATTAATTCAAGTCCTAATTAGATACAAATATGTATCTTTTCATAATACATAGGAATCTTGTGCGTTTGCAAACCCAGAACTGATGTTTAGGATCCAAACCAACACGTTCCTCAACCGGTGAGTTCATACCCCTACCCTTTTTCAAATGTTTTCAGGGGGGAATACAAGCAAAAGTACAAGGAAATATTGTACTCAAACTTATTATTTTTAGTTCAAATGTTTTTATTCTGTATGTTTTAATATCGAAAACTGTGTTAATCAAATAGTTCAAATTACGAAGTTAACTTTCAGACTAATCATAGATTTCCTGATAAAGTGCTACAATCTAAATTATATATCATAATCTACAAATAATTCATACTAATCATCAATTAGAACTAATATGAATACGAAAGTACAACTAGGAACAGAACGAATACGAAAGTATAACTAGGAATAGAATGAATAGTAATACTAAAATAATAATGCGAATACGAATATGAATACGAATACGAATACAAATACGAATACGAATAGGATTAGCATTAGGAGAAGGAATAGGGATACGAATACGACTGTGAATGCGAATACGAATACAAATACGAATAGGATTAGTATTAGGAGTAGGAATAGGGATACAAATACACCTGCGAATGTGGATATGAATACGAATAGGATTAGTATTAGGTGTAGGAATAAGGATATGAATACGACTGCGAATATGAATTCGAATACGAATACGAATAGGATTAGTATTAGGAGTAGGAATAGGGATACGAATACGACTGCGAATACGAATGCGAATACGAATACGAATAGGATTAGGATTAGGAGTAGGAATACAAACATGAATGTGAATACGAATACGAATAGGACTACAAATATAAATACGAATACAAATATAAAATATAAATATGAATATGATTAAGAATAGGAATACGAATACGAAGGCACGCATCTAGGTACATTCAAGTGTAACACCATTAGGATATCAGAATACCTAGTTAATATAACAAGTATGAAAGGTAATCAAACATTACATCGAAATTCAATAACTAAATTTACTTCTAGGAAAATATATAATTTTCCAGGGATCATGATGGGTTTTAGCCATAAGAACTTTCCTATGTGCGCATGCAAAACCATAATGCTCGGGTCTAGGCTTTCTAATTAAACATGCTTTGAATCCAAGACTTCTAATGGCTAATTAGGTTAAATAACAACATTGAAACAGATCTAGAATCATACCTTTGAGTTCCTTGTTGATCTTGTTGTCTTGGAGCTTCTAGAGTCACAAATATCACTCCTCTAATGGCTTACAAACACCAATAGCAAGCAAGATGATTTAGGAGAGAGGAGAGGGGAGGAATTTGGCCAGAGTATCTCTACTTTAGATGGTCTGTCGAATTCCCTCACCCCTAGGGTCTATTTATACTTGTAGACTCCTTAAGGGTTACAACCTAAACCCTAATTGGATAATCTTCTCTTAAGGCTATCCAAATCCATTCCATAGATAACCCTATGGACGATTTTGGCTTATCCAAGCCCTAGAAATCGTCCATCCTATCTAGGATAAGGATTTATAGTCTAAAGTGTAACTATCAAACAATTGACAATTTATACCCTCTTATTTAATTAATCTCTTTAAGTCACCAAATTAATTCCAATTAATCTATGACTTATATTAATCAAATAACCATATATTATTCCTTATAATATTTACTCTCTCTTAAAAAATCATCCATCAAGTTGCTATGGTGAAGGCAACCCAAAAGGACCATGCATAACCGGATCAAATACTTGCCTAATATAGTTGCAGCCTTAGACACTATTCCAACAGTCTCCCACTTGGATAAGTCTAGTAACTATACAAGTACAATTCGGTTTGCAATCGTAGCTCTCAAAGACGCTGTCAACTCTGATCTAATCAATCTTGTCCTTTAGATAAGGGATCTTACAGTCCTCTGTTAGATATCATGCTGACAATCCTATGGAATGGTTAGTCAAGCATTTAGATTTCTCGATCTCTGATTTATTTGACATAGAACTTAATCAAACACATCAATTTACTTCTGGCCGGGCCCAACACATAAGTCAAATCAAATCATCGAGTGGCCAAGATATCTCTTCTACCCTCTTAGGATAAAATTTACAGATAAACTTCGACTTATATGCATTTACTTATTCATTAACCAACTATACACAACAATGCGTTTTATAACACCAAGTTACTGATGCGTTTTCGCATTATCAATGTATAATCAATTAACAAATAATAAACCATATATCTAGGTTTTAAGACTATATGATATTATCGTCTTGCGATCACCTTTTATATCATATTCCATAAGGTGATTCCAGCAAGCGCGGGTTTATTCCAATGCTCAAAACCAGTTCATAAGCACTCATGAACGTTGCAGCAACCCTTGCTATGTCTAACACCAGTTAGACATTCTACACACCAATTCATGACAATCTTCATTCATATCTACTCCCAACATATGAACGATTGTGGACCATTTGAATAATTCGATTATTCCTAATAAACTCAATTATTCTGGAAGTCAAAACATGCAAAGTGAAACAATAGTTAAACAATTAACATGTGACAGTAACTTTACTCATAAATAAAACTCCTTTATTTAATCATCAAATGTTAGTTACATTTATCTATTATACGTTTCTAATACTATCTAATCTATACTAATATCATCTTTCAGCCCAATAATCGTAGCATGCTGCAAGTGCTTAACCCTACTCAGTCCCTTTGTAAGCGGATCTGCTGGGTTATCTTCTGATGATATCCTCTTCACTACGAGTTGTCCTTCTTCTAAATGATGTCTAATGAAGTGATATTTTCTGTCGATATGTCGATATCTACCATGATCCCTCGGTTCCTTGGTCAAGGCAACCGCACCTTCGTTATCACAGAAAATCTCCATGGGCTCCTTTATGGCCGGCACAACTCCAAGATCACCAATGAAGTTCTTTAGCCATATTGCCTCCTTCGACGCTTCGCTCGCTGCGATGTACTCTGATTCGCACGTTGAATCAGCTACGGTTTCATGCTTGGAACTCTTCCATGTCACTGCACCTCCATTTAGGGTAAAGACCCAGCCCGACTGCGAATGGTAGTTGTCCCCGTCGGTCTGAAAGCTGGCGTCACTATACCCTCACACCTTCAAGTCATCACTCCCTCCAAGGACTAAGAACCATTCCTTCATCCTCCTAAGGTACTTAAGGATGTTCTTCACCACAATCCAATGTGCTTTGCCAGGGTTCCCTTGATATCTGCTAACCATGCTCAAAGCGAAGGCTACATCAGGGCGAGTACAAGTCATAGCGTACATGATTGAGCCAACTGCGGAAGCGTATGGTACTCGGCTCATTTCTGCTATCTCAGCTTCGGTACTCGGACTTTGAGTCTTACTCAACTTGGCATTTCCTTGTATCGGTAGTTCTCCCTTCTTTGAGTTCTCCATACTAAAACGTTTTAGTACCTTCTCTAAGTAAGTATTGTGACTAAGTCCAATTAGTCTCTTACTTCTTTCTCTTACTATCCTTATTCCCAAAATGTAAGAAGCCTCTCCGAGGTCCTTCATAGCGAAACACTTCCCGAGCCAGGACTTGACTTCCTGCAGAGTCAGGATGTCATTTCCTATGAGTAATATGTCATCGACATATAGAACGAGAAAGCTTACTATACTCCCACTGGCTTTGACATATACACAAGATTCGTCTTCGCTTCGTACAAATCCAAACTCTTTGACTTTCTCATCGAAGCAAAGATTCCATCTGCGAGACGCTTGCTTAAGTCCATAAATGGACTTCTCAAGCTTACACACTCTATTTGGATGCTTCGGATCCACAAACCCCTCTGGCTGATCCATGTAAACATCCTCAGCCAACTTTCCATTAAGGAAAGCGGTCTTGACATCCATTTGCCAAATCTCATAATCATGAAATGCGGCAATTGCTAGCATCACTCTAATAGATTTAATCTTCGCAACTGGTGAGAAGGTCTCATCATAGTCAACTCCGGGAGTTTGAGTAAAGCCCTTCGCGACCAATCGCGCTTTATATGTGTGTACGTTCCCATCCACGTCGGACTTCTTCTTGAAGATCCATTTGCACCCAACGATCTTACGTTCAGGCACATAATCAACCAAATTCCAAACTTGGTTATCGTACATGGATTGGATCTCGCTATCCATTGCCTCTTTCCATTTCGCAGACTCCGGGCCTGCCATGGCTTCCTTATAGCTATTAGGTTCATCAAGATTTACTAGTGTACCATCACTAATATACGTGTCCCCTTCGGTAGTAATATGAAAACCATAAAACTGGGGATGAACTCTAACTCTATCGGAACGTCTAAGAGGTAAGGATTCGTCAATCGGTTCAACCGGAGTTTCCTTCTCGGGTTGAATGCTAGCGGTAGAGGTTCCTTCATCTATCGACTCTTGAATCTCTTCAAGTTCTATTTGCCTCCCACTGTCTCCTTGGCTTATGAGTTCTCGCTCTCGGAAAACTCCTCTCCTTGCAACAAAGACAACATTGTCTTTCGGTCTATAGAAGAGATATCCAAAGGAAGTTTGCGGGTAGCCGATGAAAATACATCGCTCACTTCGAGGTTTAAGCTTGTCGTGAGTATCTCGTCTTACGAAAGCCTCGCAACCCCAAACCTTGATATGTGTCAACGACGGAGCTTTCCCCGTCCACATATCGTGAGGTGTTTTGGAAACCTTCTTAGTAGGGACTCGGTTAAGGATATGGGCGGCAGTCTCTAAGGCATACCCCCAAAAGAAGATAGGTAGTGAAGCACGACTCATCATAGAGCAAACCATATCCAATAAGGTTCGATTACGCCTTTCTGCCACACCATTCAACTGCGGTGTCCTAGGAGGCGTCAATTGCGAAACTATTCCACACTCCTTGAGATAATAGTGGAATTCAAGACTTAGGTACTCTCCTCCTCGATCGGATCGAAGTATCTTGATTTTCCTGCCCAATTGATTCTCCACTTCATTCTTGAACTCTTTGAACTTTTCAAAAGTGTCTGACTTTTGCTTGATTAAGTAGATATACCCATATCTACTATAGTCATCGGTAAAAGTCACATAGAAGCGGTTTCCATCCTTCGTGGTTGATCTAAAGGGTCCACATACATCGGTATGTATTAGGTCCAATAGCCCCTCACCCTTTTCACAAGTACTCGTGAAGGGTGACTTAGTCATCTTTCCAAGTAAACAAGATTCGCGTGTGTCATCTTCCCTAAGGTCGAATGACTCCAACACTCCATCCTTTTGGAGTTGTGCTATGCATTTCTTGTTGACATGTCCAAGACGACAATGCCACAAGGATGCTTTATCCATACTAGTGGAAGAATCAATATTCAAACCATCATTTCCTAAGTTATAAACAATCATAACAGTTTCATATATTCCATTACATGGTATAGCTTCAAAGTAAAAGACACCATTTAGATAAGCCAAAATAGAACCATTCTCATTATTAAAAGAAAATCTAAATCCTTGTCTATATAAACCATGAAATGAAATGATGTTTCTAGCCATTTCTGGCCAATAGCAACAATTGTTCAAATCTAAAACCAAAATATTCCTAAGCACTAAAGAATACACTCCAATCTTGGTCACAGGCGACGATCTTCTGTTCCCCATGATTAGATTGATCCTTCCTTGCTCTACATCCCTACTTCTTCTTAGTCCCTGCACATTAGAACAAATGTGATAACCACAACCGGTATCAAGAACCCAAGAAATAGCATGATTAGAATCGTTAGATTTGATTGTGTATATACCTGCGAAAGATGGCTTGATCTTTCCTTCTTTGATCGCTTGCAGGTAATCCGGGAAGCTTCTCTTCCAATGTCCTATCTTGTGGCAGTGGTGGCACTCTGCCTCCTTTGGGTTGGAGCAGGGCTTAGAGGGATCAACTTTGGTCCCACTAGAAGAGGCACCATCTCGGCCTTTCACCTTGCGATAGTTATTCGATGAAGCTTTCCTCTTCTTTCCCTTCCCTTGACCAATAGCCAAGACAGGAGCAGCGGGCGGATTGGGAGTTGGTGCAACAGACTTGTCCTTGAAGTTGCTCTCAGCAACCCTCAAGAGACCTTGGAGTTTGCTTATGGTGACCTCTTCTTTGTTCATGTGGTAGGTCATCCTAAATTGGTTGTACATCGGAGGCAAAGAGTGAAGCACCATGTCGATCGCTAAGTCTTCACCGAAGTCAATATTTAACTTGCGAAGGCGGTCGACATACCTTTGCATCTTTTGCAGGTGCATGGTAAGAGATTCTCCATGACCCATCTTAGCGGAGATCATGTTAGTGAAAATCTCGTAACGCTCTTGTCTCGCGTTTTGGTGGTATCTCTCCAACAAGTCTTGATGCATCTCGTATGGATACATGTCCTCGTAGGACTTTTGGAATTTGGAGTTCATGGTGGCGATCATGATGCAATGTACCTTCGTTGCATCTCGCTCATGAGTTTCAAAGGCGGTGATTTCTTCGGGAGTAGCAACTTCGGGGTTGATTTTATCGAGCTTCTCATCGAGGACATACTCTTTATCCTCATAGTGAGCAATGGTGCGAATGTATCTTATCCATTCGCTAAATTTCGTTCCATCGAAGGTGACCTTTTGGCAAAGGCTCATCAACGTGAAAGAACTAGCAGCAGCGTTGTTTGCGTTCGACATCTATAGAAAGGACAAAGATAGATTAGAATAAGAATCCCTAATTATCACCCAATAAGAAAATTAGGGCTAGGATCCAACAATAACATTTACATATTAGAAAAGGGATGCCGTAATCTAACATGCAAATAAATTGAAGGTAAGTGAATGACGATTCACTAATTCTCCATTACAAAACTTAAACTATTAGTCCTAAGTGTTTTTGAGAATTCCTAGGTTTGGATGAGATTCATTGAAACTATTCAATGGCATGTTTAAATCTCGATATGCCCCTCTCGTTTGTGACTGGGATGCCGAGGATCACAAAGCGGGTGTGAATTACCATGCAAATTCACATGGTGCCTTCATTGTAACGATCACCTATTCGATGTGCCGGTAAACCACACACGCTCCATCGAACTATGATAAACAATGAATCACCCTTTGCCACCTTCGCTTAGAACCAATTAGTGTGCCGGTAAACCACACACGCTCCACTAACTTCTTAGCAAGGTGCAAAGTGTAATTTCATGTTGCATCAATTCACTTTTCCTAAAGTAACTAAGATTGGGAAATTTTTAAAACGTGTAGTTACTTTGTATTTCTTATTACTCTTTTAATGAGAAGATGAGGTTGCCCTATCCTACTCGTTTGGCTAACGACCCTTCACCAATCAAGCAAGCGGTGGGTGTGAGTGTACACCCATTAAGCGCCATTTTATAGGCTGCAACCTTATACCCACCTTATAGATCGGCTTCGTGAATGAGGCCTACTAACGGTAAGACTAGCATTTAGTTATACATACATACATATATATATATATATATATATATATATATATATATATATATATATATATATATATATATATATTATTCTAGTAATATCATATTAGTATAGGGTTGTATTTTAAAACTTTTTCAAAATCTAGGGTTTGAAATTTAAGTTGTCTAAATTAAAACTTTTAATCACAAATATAAATTTCAAAACTTTAGGGTAGGTTTTAAGCATTTAAAACATGGAGGATCAAATAACAAATAATTCCAATTAACAATTAATATCCTAATTATCTTTATTTGATTTACCCAAGATTTCTTTTAAGATAATTATCAAAATAATTAATCAATTATCATATAAGGAAATTAAATATTTTATTAGATGATAAATATCTTTAATTAGATCAAGATAATAGTCATATATATCAAAAATTCGGATTAGGGTTGATCTAATATGATTAAGGTAAGTTTCCATAAGATAAACATGAAAAAATCCCGGTTTTGCCTAATCCTGACGCCCGGACTCGCCGAGTACACAAAGGGACTCGCCGAGTCAGGCCTACTCGCCGGGTCCACTTTGGAACTCGCCGAGTCCATGACTCATAAACCCAAAAATCGAATTTTGCAGGTTTGTTTCAGTTAACCAAGCAACAATTTAAAGAAAACCAAGCTAGGCTCTGATACCACTGATGGATTTTAGCCATAAGAACTTTCCTATGTGCGCATGCAAAACCCTAATTCTCGGATCTAGGCTTTCTAATTAAACATGCTTTGAATCCAAGACTTCTAATGGCTAATTAGGTTAAATAACAACATTGAAACAGATCTAGAATCATACCTTTGAGTTCCTTGTTGATCTTGTTGTCTTGGAGCTTCTAGAGTCACAAATGTCACTCCTCTAATGGCTTACAAACACCAATAGCAAGCAAGATGATTTAGGAGAGAGGAGAGGGGAGGAATTCGGCCAGAGTATCTCTACTTTAGATGGTCTGTCGAATTCCCTCACCCCTAGGGTCTATTTGTACTTGTAGACTCCTTAAGGGTTATAACCTAAACCCTAATTGGATAATCTTCTCTTAAGGCTATCCAAATCCATTCCATAGATAACCCTATGGACGATTTTGGCTTATCCAAGCCCTAGAAATCGTCCTTCCTATCTAGGATAAGGATTTATAGTCTAAAGTGTAACTATCAAACAATTGACAGTTTATACCCTCTTATTTAATTAATCTCTTTAAGTCACCAAATTAATTCCAATTAATCTATGACTTATATTAATCAAATAACCATATATTATTCCTTATAATATTTACTCTCTCTTAACAAATCATCCATCAAGTTGCTATGGTGAAGGCAACCCAAAAGGACCATGCATAACTGGATCAAATACTTGCCTAATATAGTTGCAGCCTTAGACACTATTCCAACAGATCATAGTTAAACATAACCAGAACCGTGTAACCTAACAATTAATCAAACACTACTTTTAAGAAAATATGGGATTTTCTTAGATAACAAACTTTTCGGAAAACCAAAGGGAACTTGTACATTTTCAGAAAACAAACCTCTTATGAACTCACCAGCTTTATGCTGATTTTCAAACTGCTTGTATTCTCAGCTCCATATTAGACAGGTACCCAGCGATCCTTTTGGTGAAGACGGAGCGTACAGAAGACTCGTCTTTGCTTTTGTTCATATATACATATGTATAACACTTGTAACACTTTATTTTTGAACAGATGTAAATTCTAATATGTAATGTAATGGTTGTTTACTTTACTTACTATGTGCATTGGATTTGATACACAACATGGAGTCCGCCCCGGAAATGCTTCCGCCTTAGGTTTTTGGGGTGTGACAGATTGGTATCAGAGCCCTTATTTATAGTGAACTAATATACCAAACCTTACATGGTATAAGACTATAAATACTAAGGGGCCTAAGTGCTCTGAACTAAAAGTATACCTCGAAATGTAAGTAGTTTCAAAAGAATACAAGTATACCCAACCGTCGAAATCTGTAACTACAAGTAGAACAGAACATAAGTAAATGGGTGTTGTATGTTTCAGTTAAACCTGGGCAGTTATGTAGTCGTCTCTAGGATCAATATAGCCTGGCCAACTATATTTATTCGAGACACGGCCAACATGTGTTTGGGAGTGACTGTGGTGTGCGGCATGCCTAAAACTTACCCAATACCCAAACAATGAGCCGTCGTTGCAGCGAGACAAGAAATACTATGGGAGTATTTCTCGAGCCAAATCCGTTATAGAAATCCTCATTCCAGCATTGCTCCCGAATCATTCCTTTAGCGATAATTTGTCTGTTTTGATAACTCCTTCCTGCTTCATCGCTTAATAGAATACTATGTCTGTCATAAAGAGATATCCCTTGTATCATATCTCTTGATTCAATTCAGAGGACTTACCATCCTCTCTTTCCTGATCTTATTAGACCAAGATGCCTCCAAGAAAGAGACTCAGCTCAAAGACCAACAACAATCCTCCTCCACTACCACCTTCTCTTCAAATCGATCCGGTAACCCTTCAGACAGTTTTTACTGCCGCAGTAGCAGCAGCCATATCGCAAACGAACCCCGGTAGTTCAGGAGGTGGTCCCCAACCTCAAAACTAGGAAGGTAGCCAGGGACACCGAAAGGAGTGTTCCTATAAAGACTTTATGAACACAAAACCCACATTCTTCGATGGCACAGGAGGTATCATTGCTCTAACTCGGTGCTTAGAGAAGATCGAATCCATCTTCGAGATCTGTGTCTGTTTAGAATCCGACAAGGTGAAGTTTGCCGCCTTCACTCTCACCAATAAAGCTCTGACTTGGTGGAACGGCTGAGTCAAATGTCTAACTCTACCTGTAGCCAATGCTATGGGTTGGGAAGTTATGAAGGAACTTCTGCACGCAGAGTATTTCCCTTGGGGTGAAATTCAGAAGTTGGAGCATGAAATCTGGAACCTGAAGATGAAAGGTTCTGATATCGCTGCCTACACATCCAAATTTGATGACTTAGCGCTTCTCTGTCCGAGATTGGTTACCCCGGAGAGCAAAAAGATTGAGAGGTTCATCTGGGGATTAACCCAGCCAACCAAAGGGAACTTCTTAGCTGCGAAGCTGGATACATATGACAGCGCCAAATGCCTAGCACAAATCTTGATCGACCATAGTGAGGATGTAGAGGAAGCAACCACCACTCTTGAGCCAACGGAAAGGAGTGGTGAGAAAAGAAGGTTTTGGGAGGCGGGGGAGAAATGTCAGCCTTCACAAGAGTTCTCGAAGAAACAACAGATGGTGGCAGTCCGTGCTGCCACTACCCCTGCTACTGTTTCTTTCGTAGGTTTCCCAGCCCAAGCAACTATCACCGGATATGCCGGTGTTCTCTCGTGGTGTAACCACTGCAGTTACCACCACTACATCCCCGATCCCTATCGTGTGAAATTTTGCAAAAATTGTGGCCAAGAGGGTCACCTTGCGCGGAGTTACAGAACATCAATAAATCAAGCTTTCGGAGCAGGCATCAGTCAGGCCTGTTATAGTTGCGGTAAAGTCAGGCATTATAAGAGAAACTACCCTAATGCAGCAACAATTGGCAACACTGGAAGAGTCCTAGCTATAGGAAAAGGTGAGACAGTCGTCGATCCCGCAGTTGCCTCAGGTATATTCCTCTTCGACAACCCTTCTACTTGCAATCCTTTTTCAATTCTAGTCCTGAAAGATAAACTGTTACCTATTCATTCGAACCTCTTCATAAACATAGTCCTCAATTAGTAATCGAAACGTCCTCCATCAAGGTAGCCAATAATGAGAAAGATGGCGTGTTACGTTCTGAAACGCGTATCCCAAGGAACATAGAACTTTTCGAAATCCTCATTAGGATTGATTCTGTAGCCTACAAACTCCGACTACCCTCAGGACTTAGCAGCATACATTCAGTATCCCACGTCTTTGTCCTTAAGGAGTATCTACCCGATGAAACCCTAGTAAATCCTTCGATAAGTCCAAAATCAAAGAAAGTCTGAACCTCTTGGTAGAACCAATCGAAAACCTAAATCGAGAGACTAACGTACGAAACAAATTCATATCTCAACAGTGAAGATTCGCCGGAAAGCCACACTAGAACTCGAATTCACTTGAGAGCGCAAAAATCCAACAAAGTAGAAGTATCCGTATTTCTTTCCGAATCCTTACATCATATCTAAAGTTTGAATTTCGGGATGAAATTCCCTCTAACCGGGGGGGGGGGGGGGGTAATGAGACAACCCGAAGTTGTCCATCGCCAAAACCCATTTCGTCCGAAGAACCCATCTATAGCGATTCGTTCCGATCTCGTTTTTTGGACTGAGTTATTTAAACTTATATGTTTATTATAATCTCATGAGTGTTCAAATCCCTTAAAAACTCATGAATATTGTCCAAAATAATTAAATTGAAAAATTCTAAATTCTATCCCGCCGGATTACGATAGGTTAATCGGGTGCGACCAGAAGCCCCGTTTAACGTTGGAATCGGGTAGAATTCCACCGTGTCCCGAACTTATGACCTATTTAAAGTTAAAAAGACTTCATTTGAAGCCTTTCCTCTCTCTCACTACTCTCTCTCTCTCTCTCTAACATCTCTCCTCTAACTTAATATTAAGGTCTAAAAACATCAAATTCAAGCCACAAATCTTCAAGGTAACCACCCTAACTCCTAGTATGGCATCTTAGACCTTCAAATTCGAGTTTAAATCATCGAATAGGACCTCATTAATGATTTTATGGCCCTGGAGCATGCTTGGTCCGTAAACACATAAAAAGTGGGGTTTTGAGCCTTAAAACCCCTCCAAACCAACTTTAGGACTTTGATATGACCTTATGGGTTACCAATTCAGACTTAGAGCACCCTAAACATGATTTTTGAGGAGTAAACATGAGTTTACTACCCAAGAACATATTTGGGCCGTAAACTCATCATTCTTGAAGAGTAAACTCAAAAACAAGTGTTTAAAAGCCATTTAAACACACCATTAGCCTTGGAATAAATCCTAGAACCAACCACAATCGATTTGAGGACCTTAAACATAATAAAAACCCTCCATTTGAGTGTTTACGACCATGACCCCCCGAGGATAGGTTCCAGGGCCGTAAACTCACATAAACTAGTCAAATGGTGCCCAAAATTCATCCTAAGGCTTGTAAAAATTGTCTAAATCACATGTGATTGTCCTAGCCACAAAAACACATAAGGATTGTGTGTGTGGGGAGTTTACGGACGTAAACTCCTAGTTTACTACCGTAAACTCCAATAAATGGTCCATATGTGCGATAGATGTGATCCTAGCTAATTTATCCAATCGATTCAAAGCCATTTTGCACCATAAAACACCCCACCATGAGTTTACGGCCGTAAACTCATGGGGAATGGGACTTAGGGCCTAAAACTCTAGTATGAGTTTACTTTTGAAGAGTAAACTCTATATCCAAGCCATATGTGTCCTCAAATGCCACCCGGGTCCTTCCAAACGCTTGTAATGGAGTGTTTTCGTGATTAGAAGTGTTTGTCCCTAATTAATAAATAATTCAAGTCCTAATTGGATACAAATGTGTATCTTTTCATAATACATAGGAATCTTGTGCGTTTGCAAACCCAGAACTGATGTTTAGGATCCAAACTGACGCGTTCCTCAATCGGTGAGTTCCTACCCCTACCCTTTTTCAAATGTTTTCAGGGGGAATACAAGCAAAAGTACAAGAAAATCTTGTACTCAAACTTATTATTTTCAGTTCAAATGTTTTTATTCTGTATGTTTTAATATCAAAAACTGTGTTAATCAAATAGTTCGAATTACGAAGTTAACTTTCAGACTAATCATAGATTTCTTGATAAAGTGCTAAAATCTAAATTATATTTCATAATCTAAGAATAATTCATACTAATCATCAATTAGAACTAGTACGAATACGAATACGAAAGTACAACTAGGAACAAAACGAATACGAAAGTATAACCAAGAGTAGAAAGAATAGTAATACTAAAATAATAATGCGAATACAAATACGAATACGAGTACGAATACGAATACGAATACGAATACGAATACGCATACGAATAGAATTAGTATTAGGAGTAGGAATACGGATACGAATACGACTGCGAATGAAAATACAAATATGAATACGAATACGAATAGGATTAGTATTAGGAGTAGGAATAGGGATACGAATACGACTGCAAATGCGAATATGAATATGAATACGGATACAAATACGAATACGAATAGGATTAGTATTAGGTGTAGGAATAGGGATACGAATACGACTGCGAATACGAATGTGAATACGAATACGAATAGGATTAGTATTAGGAGTAGGAATAGGGATACGAATACGATTGCAAATACGAATGCGAATATGAATACGAATACGAATACGAATAGGATTAGGATTATGAGTAGGAATACGAACATGAATGCGAATACAAATACGAATAGGACTATAAATATAAATACGAATACACATATAAAATATAAATATGAATATGATTAAGAATAGGAATACGAATAAGAAGGCACGCATCTAGGTACATTCAAGTGTAACACCATTAGGATATCAGAATACCTAGTTAATATAACAAGTACAAAAGGTAATCAAACATTACATCGGAATTCAATAACTAAACTTACTTTTAGGAAAATATAGGATTTTCCTCGGATCATAGTTAAACATAACGAGAACCGCGTAACCTAACTATTAATTAAACATTACTTTTAAGAAAATATGGGATTTTCCTGGATAACAAACTTTTCGGAAAACCAAAGGGAACTTGTACATTTTCAGAAAACAAACCTCTTGTGAACTCACCAGCTTTATGCTGATTTTCAAACTGATTGTATTCTCAGGTCCATATTAGACAGGTACCCAACGATCCTTTTGGAGAAGACGAAGCGTACAGAAGACTCGTCTTTGGTTTTGTTCATATATAGATATGTACAACACTTGTAACACTTTACTTTTGAACAGATGTAAATTCTAATATGTAATGTAATGGTTGTTTGCTTTGCTTACTATGTACATTGGATTTGATACTCAACATGGAGTCCGACCCGGAAATGTTTCTGCCTTAGGTGTTCGGGGTGTGACAGTATTACCCAAGGACTAAGAGAAAATTTGGTGCAACTTAGATAATAACTTGATCTAAGATTTACGACTAATAATGGTGTCTATATTTATAATGAATCATCTTGAACTAGAAACAGTTCCATGGAAACAATTGAATAAAACCGTTTGTTCGAATTATTATATTCAAACATCATAGGCAAAAAAATGTATTTCATGAAATTTTCGTGAACGATTACGTTTGATGCCATCAACAGAACTATATATAACATTGAAAACAATCAAACTTAGTCGTTTATGATCAAAGACAATGGAAAATAAATGACACCCTTATGAAGTGGTATAAGAACATCATACCAATATGTATTACGAATATATATATATATATATATATATATATATATATATATATATATATATATATATATATATATATATATATATATATATATATATATATAGGGAAAGGATCAAATGAGAACACCTAAAAGGTTGAGAACGCGAGAACAAGTATATGCATTTATGATTCCATGTATTCATTTGTGGAGAAATGATAAATTTTTACGCGCAATCAACATGAATATACTTTTTCTCTTCGGTTGAAATTAAAGACGTAAAAATTTATCATTCCTCCACAAATGAATACATGGAATCATAAATAAATATATTTTGTTCTCACGTTCTCAACCTTTTTCGTGTTCTCATTTGATCCTACTCCTATATATATATATAAGTTATTTTACAGATTACCTATATATAAATAAATGAATATAAATAAAATATATTTAGTAACGATATGAGTGATAAGAATATAGGCTATTGTGACACCTGAGAAAAATTGGAAGGTCTATACCTCTACCTCACATACAGCTACAATATAAGATACGTGTGGGCATAAAAAGGAATGTAGCTTCCATGCTTCAACAACTTATAAGTGAAAGGCACATCATTAGGTCCTAACCTATTTAAATAAATAAATAAATGAATAAATAATAATAATTATACAATATATTAAAGTTCTCAGGTCTTAGCTACAGTATTCTGTAGCTTTTTTGTCAAATGTAGTCCTTCTACTATGCTGTAGTTGCTATTGGGGTTTGCAATCTTTTTAGCTGCTTTCTTATGCAGTTTCCGTTGGCTATTTGTTTTTTTTGGTTCACATCTTTTTGCTGACGTCCTATTTCGTATGATACGTGTCTTCTTCCTCAGATCTGCTTTCCACGTTAGTCTGATTTATCCACCGCCTCAAATAATCAAATAATCTAGCTTCCATCGCCAACTCCATTTGATGCTTCTGGATTCCAGGTTACTGTAACTCGCCCATCGATATCCACCGAGTCAATATCCACCGCCAAATCTACTTTGTATACAAACCACCACTTTGTCTTCCAATAAGAAACTACCGCCATATGCTCATGCGGAAGATGTTGGATAAGGTGTCTAAGTCCATAACTTATTTGGTATATACTTGACCCGACCGGCATGGTCCATTTGGGTTGCATCTCATCCAAACTATTATGGATAATTTTATGAGAGTTATACACATATGTTTATTAATATATTATGGGTAATAATATATTAATATGAAATTACGTTATTTAATTAGTTTTAGTCTTAAATTAATTATGAATTAATTTAGAGATTAAAAGGAATACTAATTAAATTATGGGCTATTTGTTTTATATAGTGTGGGCTAATACTCATTTGTTAATGGGCTAGGCTTATGTGGAAGTCCATGGATGATCCATGGAGCTTTTAACCCATGGATCCTTGGAAAAGGAAAGGACATGGGTTATTAGGGTTTCACCCTAACCATGCACACTATATAAGCATGCTTATGGAGCATGAAATGGAGCCTAAGAGAAAACTAGTGAACTAGTGTGTGTGTGCATGTGTGTGGCCGATTTTATACAAGGTGTATACTCTCATCAAAGTTTTCCAAGAGTTTGTGGTGTTTGTGATTCCATTTGAGGCATTCACACTATTGGTGCTTGGCCCTCAAACTCCTTAGAACCAAATTCACCAAAAGGTATGTAATCTCTTCTAACTCTTTTATGTTGAAATGTTCCCCATGCCATGTTAGATAGATTATAAACCTTGGAAAATTATTATTTTGCATGTATTTAGACAAACATAGATCCAAGGTTTATTAGGGTTGCATGCACACTTAGGAAGTGTTAGATTGCTCAAAACCCAACAGAAGAACCCACCATCGGCTTCTTCTTTGTTTCTCATCTTACTCCAAACCGACTCCTCCATATTCCATTCGTTCTTTCTCACCGTCATAGATCACCTAATACCACCGATTTTCGAATATGATACTTGATGTATACGAAATTTTTTCCACTGATCTCCGTCTATAATTGCCGACTTCAAAGACCTCTTCGTCTTCTAATATTTAGTTGAAAGGAACTGACCGAGGTACTGTTCATGGATTTTAGCTTAGGTCGACCGAGGTTAATCTGGCTAACTTCATTGTTCAATTTTGTGATGCAGACAACAGTTGAAGGAAGCATGATGCTCGGCATCACGGAGCGGAATGGCGTCAACACCACTTTCATCCTCAACCATCAGATGTGTGACACAAAAGCCCTTTTGTTGGTATGTATGTGGTTACTGTTTGGAAACTTCTTCTCAGTAACAGAAAGTAACTTGGATTTTGGAAACAAGGATTGTCAGGTTGACTAAGTAAGATGTTATCAATTTACACGATTTAATTCCTTTATTTATTAAGATCTTGAATAACATAGCTAGCCTTCGTTAGCCCTTTGGCTGTTTGAGGATGTCGCTGCTAATTTTAATAGGTTTGGATTAGGTTTAGCTTTAATTAGACTGTATATCAATTGTCTGATTTTTATAAAACATACGTGCTCTATTTCTAATTTCCATTGTGGATTATGACACGACGTTGATGTTGGTGTCGCTTAATCGGATTACGTTAAGCTTTCTGTGGGACGAGGTTCGTGATTATCTTAATTTATTGCAGCTCAATTCATTTATTTCAATTTATGCTTATGATTATATTTTTAGATGAATATTTTGGTGTCAAACTCTTTAACGGGGACAAGTATTTTCCTTTTTTCACTTTTGGCTAATAAATAATTTATTATAGCAACTAACTTTGTTGACATATGTGTCTTATTTTGAAGGTATAAGGAGTTAGTTAAAAAACATTGTTTGGAGATTAACCAACCTAAATAACAAAAATAAGAGGTGATAAAGAGGTTCACAGGCATGCTCACCAATTTTGATTTTAATTTCTTAATTTTTAATATAAATATTTTAATATTAGTCTCTATGGAAGTCAACAGGGATACAAACGAGAGCCCTGGATGGTGGTACATTCATCCTCATTTACTCCATGTCTAGCGTAGCACCTACTATGTGTGTGTTTTCTTTTTTAATCATATTTTAATAAAGTTTACATGGAATTAAAACTATTTTTTTTTTTCATATTTGTACAGCTTATGGCTCTACGGAAGCTTGGTGGTGTGTGTGGCATGGTTGGAGTCATACTCAACAACCTTTTAATGCCACCTTTAGCTAAACTAACACTATATGAACAGATTCTCATCTTTTCTTATACCAACACAAATTTTTTTGTCCACAATTCTACAAACAATAGGTACCTGAGAGCCAACATATCCATATCTATTATCAGTTCATTTGTTCATTTGTTTAGGTGTTATAACTTTGGAGTTGCTCCTCAATATATGTGAATTTTTGCAGTTTAGGTAGGCATGCCCCTGGAACTTAACAACACATAGAATAGAAATTTTGGTTCAATTTCTTCAACCTCTCTGTTTTTAATTTTTCCTTTTGCTTCTTCCAATTGACTTATCTATTTGGATGGGTTTCTAGGGTAGTGGATCTCTTGGGATGACTGAGGGAACCTGATGGATTCAACAAGATTCTGATGTGCCAATAAGTTAAGGTAATTTCAGCTCTTTAAAAATTTTCATAATATATTATTTATGCTTTGTTAACATACAAATGGTATTATCATTTGTCTATTTTTTTTTTTTTTTTTTTTTTTTTTAATAATTTGTAATGTTCATTTATGGTATGAAACCATTGGGGTAAAAAGTTGTTGTAACATTACATGAATTTATGAATATGTTCAAAACAATTCAGTCAATTGACAACCGCCGCAATTCAGGTTGAAATCTATTTTTTTTCTTTGGCTCAAAGCAAATTTTATGTTCTCATTCTTATCAAGCATTTAATATTCATCATCTGGATGTATGAAATTGCCAACATCTAATTTTTTTAACCTTAATATACATCATCTGGATGTTCTCATTCTTATCTAATTTGTTCATTTGATCGGAGTTTTTTTTTTTTTTTTTTTTTTTTTTTTTTTTTTTTTTTTTAATTTAAATTTGATCCATTTAAATAGAAAACAAAAAAAATATGTGATATAAAATTCTTAAAATAGGAAATATAATTTTTTTTGGTCAAATTATTCATTTTCACCATTTTTATCAATTTCGCCATTTTGTTCAATAAACAGGGACCATATATGTTAATTTTGTTAAAAGGAGGGAAAATGGATCCATTTACACCATGTTTGCATTTTCTGCAGCATAGAGGTACGTTTATAGTTTAGATGTTTGATTTCTTGATCTTGATCTAGAATATCTTTTTTTGGTACCGATTCGACTTTGATGAATTTGGTTTCATGATTTTGTAATGTTTTCATTCAATGATTATTCTTTTTTAAGACATTCAACTGAAATTTGTTATCTATTTCGAAAGAGAAGAATGGTACTGATATCGTATTGTGTTGACCGATTTTAAAATTGCCGCTTCAGATATTTTCCTTTTTTGTGAATCTCCATTTCGTATTTTGATCTTATATATTTACATGTTCTTATTTCTACTAATGGCGCAGGAAATTACGAAGTAACACTTGGAAAGTGAGAAGTTGGTATCATTTTGATGACGCCAAGACCCACTTTAGACAAGAAAAATGCTCAAATTTTACTCGAAATTGGAGAAACATGAAAATCTGTAAAGGTAGCAATTCATGAGTATCTGTAGTATGTTACTTATTTTTATTTTAATATTGTAATTTGTAATCTATTTTCATAATGGGTGCACATTAAATAACATTTGCAGCATGATGCGAACCTAATGAAGTTTATGCACAAATGTCTCTTCAACCCGTATATCAACTAGGTTAGGTGATGTATCATATATTATTATTGATTTTTCTCTTTTTGAGTTTTTAGAAATAGACTCCGACATCGTGTGGATTTTTGTAGTATGATCAACAACCATTACTTATGTCTTAAATGAGTTTGAAGTATCACAAGCACCCACCTACAAAAGCATTGTCGCTATCACAGTTTCGACATATCTGCCCCTTCAGAAAGAATTTAGAAACGACTTCAGACCTTAGCTATCACTCAACATAGATCTTCTTTACGTACATATAATAGACACGTCATTCTGAAAACGACATTGAAAGTTTCTAACCCCCGCGTAGCGGGGAACACCTCTCTAGTTATTATAATAATAATAAGAAGAAAAGAGGGCTACATAGAACTTGCAGTTATATTCAAGTCTATGTTTCATCTTATACCGACAATATACACTTGCAGTTATATTCTTAAAAGTATCATAACCATGTTATAAATAAATTCCATGTCAAAAATCTATATGAAATGATTTATAAAGTTATATTTTCATGGTTACGACATAAATAACTAGAAATTTACTATCATTATTTATATATGATAATGAACGGTAAAGGGAAGTATATTTGTAGATAATAATATGTACATTAATCCTTTAAATCAAGTTATTATATTTTCATGGGAAAAACCATATTGACTTACATTTAAAGATTAGCAAATTTTATGACACTATCTATCCAACCATTGACAATAGTAGAACGTTAATTATAATTGGGATTGTTGTGGGGATTTTCTTATTCATCAAAACTAATTAAGAACACCAACTTAGTAAAGTCCTCTGTTATAACCGTTAATCCTTTGTGAGCGAAGAACGTTATGTATAGATCTATACAGGTTGGCACACCTGTTTGGGTGGTTGATAGCTACAACCTTCGTATAACGAGACAAATCAGACGATAACATCTTTTTTTTAATTATCTTATTATTTTATCACGGCGTCGATGAAGCGTCGTTGGGACAACAAGCACCTTTTTGTGCTTCACAGAGGCTTGAACAAGTCATAGCTCGGTTATTTACTCAACAATATCCTGGATACATAAATACTATTACAAACTTCAGCAAGGTCATACGTTGTACAAAGCGACGATTTGTTTATTTAAATAAAATAAATACTTTATTTTGCGACCCATGAAAAGACGTTGGTCATCAGTTATGTATTCTAAGTAAGTTAACATAAATAATTAGATTGGTTTACTAATTATACAAATTCATGATAATTACACTAGTAATATTTTGGGTTAAACATCTTTTCGCAAAATACACTAAATTTTATCTATTTATTTTATATAAAATTCACGGAGTCAAAACCTGTGGAACTCACTAACAAATTTTGTTGATGTATTTTAAATGTGTATTCTCAGGTAACTAAGAAGTGGGAGGTAAAACATCGGTTTTGAAGAGATCGTATTTACCTTCATTATTATGAATTTGGTTTCTTTTAATGTTTCGTATTTGAAAAATTACTACATTGTAATAATGTTTACAAACCAAAGTTCGTAATATATTAATTTATGAATGTTCGATATATGTGGTTGACTATGGTTCCAATTGTAAACGTCGCAACCCCGACGTTTCCACTATCGGTCGGGTTGTGACACCATACCTTCTAGCTTGCCAAGCATGGGTTGAATAGACAAGTCATGGAAGTGGATTAGACAAGGCATGCATGCCTTGTTTCCTCCCATTTTTGAACCTATGGTTAAATGATTGAACCAAAGGATGTTCCACTATTATATCTTTAGTGTATAAATAAATATACCAACTTTATATAAAAGACTATCATTCATATAAAATGATTCTTATATTCAAACAACTAGTCATATATAAATATATCTTTTATATAGAAGTAACGTTTATATAAATAAACTCTAACTAGTTTATAAAGATATAAATATAACTTATAAATAATCATACTTTATGATATATTTCAGAAGTTGTTATTTCTCCAATAAATATTATTTCCACAAATAATAAATTCCCAATTAGTAAAATATTATTTCCATGAAATAATAATTTTCCAATTAAATACAAGTGTTGATATATTTACTAATAATCAAAATATACTATTAAATAATCAATTAGCGGTAACTTGCTATATGGTGCGATCCTATAGGATCATATATTATTAGAAATATCATTCTATAATGACTCTTGTAGATACTAGATCTTGCACCTTGAAGATCCATCAAACTCCCTTTTCTCACCATCCTCCATTCTTTCCAAACCCTTCTCTCGAAGTTGGGTCTCCACAATCTTGGCTGCTCTGATGGCTTCCTTCAAAGTGGTGGTCATCTTTACTGTTGCTGGTAGTCTGTTAGCAAACTTCTCTATCTTAGAGAATTTAGTAGGCACTAAGTAGGGGAGTAGCTTCATTTTTCGGTGAATGTGGTGGCATACTCATCAACTCTTATCTTCCCCTTCTACAGGTTCTAAAAGTCATTGTTTAGGTCTATCAGATCTACCTCCGAGCAGTACTGCCTCTTTAATTGTTCTAGGAATGCTTCCCAATAAATCCTTCGGCCTTCTCCTTGCAGCATTGTATCTGCCAACAACTTCCATAAACTTAAAACTCCGGTCTTCAGTTGCTTGACTACAGGGATGTTTTTCTGCTTGTTGTGGTAGTTGCAACTCTCAAATACCACCTTCATCTCGGAGATATAGTCCATAATCTCTACATGATTTGGGCTTCTAGAGAGACTTGGTGGCTTCATACCCATGAAATCCTTATACTTACACTCATGCCCATCATTTCCCTCATTCCTTCTCTTAGGGTTATCTTTTCTAACCACTTGAGCTTCTGCTCGACTAAAAGTCCTACTATAATTTCCTTCCTCTGACTGTTCTATATTCCACTCAGGTTCCTCAACAAGTGGCATAGGCTCTCTACCAGTCTCATGGATTAGCTGCCTCATTTCCTCTCTTTGTTCGGCTAATAGAGTCATAAGTGCTTCCATAGTGACAACTTCAGCTATTGGCACTTCTTTGGGTGCACACTCAATCACTCGTGGCATAGGCTAGTGGTTTCTATTAGTGTTCCCTAAACCATTGCATGTTCTCACCATGACGTTCTATACACCAAACAGACATTATATGTATAGTGAAGAGAATTTAAGACAGGGAAGGTTTTATTTGATGTATAATCCTCCTTATACGAGTTCTAATATCGTGATTAAACATTTAGAATCTGAGCACATAAAATTTGTAGATACGGTCGACAATAGACCATAGATCTGATCCACTAATAGCATCTTAAAGCATATAAGGCATCTTATAGCTATAACATAAATCATTTAGCATATAAAGGCAATTTAAGCATCTTACCTAAAATAAGCTATTGCTTGTGTCTATTCAAAGCATACTTCCTAAATCTAGCAGGCACTCATCTTACAAACATCGCTTAACATTCTAAGCTCAAGTCTAGAAATCCTATAAATTCGTAGTTCTCTTAAACTAATGCTATGATACCAACTATGACATCCCTAATTTCACGGCCAGTAAAGACCAATTTATTTATGCTTATTTAAAATCAGAGTACCCTTATTTTTTAAAGATTATTATTGTAGGATTTATTCTCAAAAACCTGATAATGATATTATCAAACATTTCTAAAGAAATGTAATTTATTTATATTAAAAACTTTGGGCTTTCATCATCAATACAATACATAAGCATAAACGGAAATAATAAAGGCCTTACAAACATTTGTTATTCTACTTGCCTAAAATCCATAAATCACTTATTAATCATCACACTTGTGATCTCATGCCACTACCTGTGATACAAGAAGCTGAACGAGTTAGACTTGGGAGCTTGGTGAGCACATAGGGTTTTCAAAACATAATAATTAAAATTTTTAGTTATATATTTTTCTCATATCATTCAACTCGATTACCTATTCCCATTATCCTCATTCTCTGCCCCTAAAGCATCTAATTCGAGTGACCTATCCTAAGGGTTATTTTTGGGATAGACAATAATGCCCTGGGGATTTCATAGCACTATGTGTCAGTAACACAATCATGGGGGGATGGAGTACGCCTAGTGAACACTTATTTCAAAAACACCTACCGGTTGCAAGCCTATTAGCGTTCCATTGGATCGTCTAGAATTGTCAGTTATCGCCATCTATACTCCGCTAGACGACTATATCATCTTTAAAGTCAAGTCCTCTCATCATCTATTTCATCTTTCATCTCTCATCGTATATATTATCTTTCATCTACCCATCTCTACCCAATATATTTATAGGTACAAAATACATGTACAATTTAAATCAAGTAGAACATGTATAAATCGTTCATCTAGCATGGACACAGATAATAGACACATATAACATGTACTTATATTAAATATTTTATATCTATGTGTAAGATGAGAGTAAATATGCACTCACTTGTTAAAGTGGATGACTAGAAAGTAGCGTTTCGCTTCAACACTTCGATTTTCCTTTGATATGAATTAGATTCAATTATCTATAAGTCTTAGTTTATTACCACTGATGACTAACTTATAGTCCATATTTCTCAACAATCCCAATGTCCATTTCTCTATAGCTGATAAGAGACAATCATGTAGGAACATATCGGAGGTAGGGTCCATTTAGTATACAAAGTATACTGTTTGGAAATCCCATTTTAAACACCTCACTGAATCCAGCCTAGAATTCATCCCAACAAGTAGATCAATCGGTAATATGACATTGGAACCACACACAAATCTTATTTATAAATTCATGACAATGACTATGAATTTTAAATACAAATTACAATAAAATAATTGTAACACCATGATTTTCAAGGCAAAATTTTCATTTAAATAATCAATATAATATTAAAACACTTGTTTAAAATCTTATTCATATTTTAATTACAAAACATAGTTCCATTTTCACTTGAATAGAAAACCAGGATCCTCCAAAATACAACTCTTTATTTGGTGTGTACAATCGAGCCGGTGCCATCCCGCTTTACTGAAAGGACCTGAAACAACATAACATAAAACACTGTAAGCACGAAGCTTAGTGAGTTCCCCAATATACACCTCACGCACATACGCCTTTCCAGGCCCTGACCTTCCGGTCCACTGCACAATGCCTTCCGGCCCATGAGATAATCGCCTTCCGGCCCATAACGTATTGCCTTCCAGCCCATAGTACATTGCCTTCCGGCCCATAACATATTGCCTTCCGGCCCATATATACATACACAGCACACATAACAATTAACCTTACACATATAACACATATAGCACATAACATGTCCGACCCTACGGTCACATAACGTATTGCCTTCCGGCCCATAACATATCGCCTTCCGGCCCATAAACATACACAGCACATGATACCTTTGACTTACCACATATAGCACATATATCATATTCCATATCCAACCTTCCTATAATATATCATTTTGCCTTCCGGCCCGTATAAACATACATAGTATGCATAGCAGTTACCTTACCATTTATGGCACGTATAACACATAACATATCCGACCTTCCGGTCACACAGTCAAACCCTTCCGGGTACAGTATAGTGAGAAGACTCACCTCGTGGATACTGGAAGTTAGCAACTCCTAAAATCACTTGCAATTGATCCGCCGCACTACAAGCTCCCTGTAACATCATACATCTCTTACTGATACCTTTATCTTCCACGTTAACTGACCCTAAGAAATCACACATAAGTCCACTCTGGTCAATGGTCAACGGTCAACAGTCAACGGTCAACGGTCAATGTGACCGGACTCGGCGAGTACTAAGGCGACTCGGCGAGTCTAGACGTTCTCATCAATTCCTGATGTTCCCCTTTCTACTCGTCGAGTATCCCTCTTGACTCGACGAGTTCTTCGTGGAAGAATCGCGGGGCCACCCCGACTCCACTCGTCGAGTCTGAAGAACAACTCGACGAGTCCCAGTCAATCTTCAAGCTACTCGCCGAGTCTGATCATTGGACTCGGCGAGTCCATGCCATGCAGTCGATCAAACTGCTTCCTAAATACGTATGGTCCCGAAATACACAATCATGGGACCTTCTGGACCTCTAAACATCCTATTACTGGGTTATAAATGTTTGGGAAACAAGGGTAACCATCAATCTAATCACAAAAGGGTCCCATAAACCCTAACTCCATGCACACATACACATAACATAATATAATCCGAAATGTTACCTGAATAACGCCCTCTCTGTGTCCCCAAGCCTCAAAACGTGATTCCCTTGCTGTTCCTTTAGCCAAAACCTTCCCCTTCTTGCACAATAACTTCTTCAAACTCACCAATGGCCTTTAATCCTTGCTCTAGATGTCTCCAACCGATTTAGGGTTCTTCTCCGAAGCTAAAAGGGAACAATGACGGCCAATGATCCCTATTTATACGTCCCAAACCTGAACGGCTAGGGTTTACGCTAAACAGTGCAGACTCGCCGAGTCCCTATCTGGACTCGTCGAGTCCAGTCGCGAACCCGCGACCCGATCTGCGATCCTACTCGGCGAGTCTGGCTCCAACTCGCCGAGTCCCCCCCTTTAAAACACTCCAAAATGTAATTTTAACAATACTTGAGATTTCGGGCTGTTACAATTCTCCCCCACTAGAATCAGACTTCGCCCTCGAAGTCTCACTCTGAAAATAGTCTCGGATGCTGCTCCCGCACCTCACGTTCCGGCTCCCCAGTCACTTCCGATCCCTTCCGCGGTTGCCACTGAACCAATACCAGAGGTACCTCCTTGTTCCTCAGAACCTTGATCTTCCGATCCCTGGTCGTCACTGGCCTCCCAGCGTAACTCAGACTCGCATCCACCTAATTGTTCTCTAGTGGAACCACTGCTGACTCATCGGCTATACACTCCTTCAATTGCGACACATGAAAAGTATCATGGGTCCATCCCAATTCCGTTGGCATCTCCAAACGTAGGCCACCCGTCCTACCCTCGCAATTTCCCGAAAAGGCCCAACATACCGGGGCCCCACTTGCCCCTCTTCCTGAATCGAATCACCCCTTCCCAAGGAGAGACCGTCAGGAGTACGAAGTCGCCGACCTGAAACTCATGCTCGTAACGGCGTCTGTCTGCATAAATTTCCTGCCAACTTGAGTCGATCAGTAATCTCTGTTTAACCTGCTGAATCTGCTCTGTCGACTAAAGCACGATCTCTGTACTGCTCACCACTCCCTGTAACCGAGAATTACCCAAGATGCAACTCTGCTCCAAATCTCAACGATCACCCGACCCATAAGGGTTAGGAAACCATGAATCACCGGATCCCCGATCCAAAGCCCACTCTATCCATTTCGGAACGACTGCGAGACCCATTCTCACTCTCAGAGCAACTCTCACGAGTTTTCTTCTTGCAAACACATACCCTTGCTGCATTAGCCCCAACATACCTTTCCCTTCCCTTACTTAGTGAAATCCGCTTGACAACCTTGCCACTACTCCATGTATCACACATGCTCTGGATCTGCTCGCAAGGACTCTCGGTCCATGCATTACCTTTCCTCAACGGATGAGGGTCCGACATCACCTTCCATGCAACAGCTCAAAGGGCGGCATACTAATGCACTAATGATGGCTGTTGATACGGGACAACTCAACCAAGGACCAATACATACCGCGGCTTCCTCCGCAATCTAGTGCACCTGCCCGAAGCATGTCTTCGAGCGTCTGGATCGTTCACTCTCTCTAAAGTGTCCTCAGATGTCATCATGATAAGCTCATTTCCCACATTCCTCTTCAAGACTGAGTACCAGATCAGCTTTTGGCTCCACATCTGAGCCCCCAACGGTCACCCATATCACGATCCAAATATCCCACTAACTTTCTCCCCGTGACCACTATCGCGACCCAGTGACACGCAAGTCACAAAATCCTCTTTTCCTCATTCGAAAAATATAATCCAACCGAGGATCGTCTCGACTCTAATCTCTGGTTTCTGCTGCGCATATTCCTTGCGTATCTCACCGCATCTCCCGACAAAGACGGAGACCCCCGTCTCGCCCCCGACCCAACATCCAAGCTCCAAAGACCCAATACCAGGGCTACCCAAACTCGAAACTCTTCCACCTCATACACTGCTCAAAAATATTCCATCATCGAAATTCTCTTGCCATCTAGTGAGTACTGCGACTCCACGCAGTATCACAACACCTTCTGAATAGAGTACTGCGACTCGAATATCCACCACAGACTATGGAGGCAATCAACATAACAAACGCCCATCTTGCGAAAATCCACTCTCTCAAATAATCTCCCTGGATGCCCATACTCGAAGACTCCCACTAGATCCGCAGATACTTGGTATGCCACACGTCTATTCAATTCAGGATTCCCGAATAACTCCAAAATAAGGATATCATACTCGACTATCCCCGAATACTGCCACCACCACTGATCTCCTGCCCCAAGCATCATGTAGACACAAAATACATTCCTTCTGAACCCCATAATTAAATCTATATTTTTCTCCCACTACCACTTCGGTGCATCTAATTTCTCGATTGGAATACGAGAAAACGCTGACGTTACGAAATATGCTGATAATTCTTCGAATCCCTCTTTCCCGACACTCATATCCAAACAAGGATGCGCGTACCGACCCAATCACTCTCTATCTACTTGCAACGACACCAAACACCTGTCATGGATACATTCGTTCTCCTCCTCAAGTACTTCCCGCATTAACTCACTCTGACCCTTTTCCTAGATCATCGACACCTCTGGTCTCATGATTTCTTACAGTATATCTCTATACTTCACTTATACTTCACTTATACTTCACTCTGACCCTTTCTTACATACTGCACCCGGTTCTCCCCCACTTAGGGTTCGAACCATCACCAATTGGCACTCAACCAACACACGACTATTTTTCACCAGCGAATCGCACCTGCTCTGAGGAAGTGCTACGCAACGCCCGATAATTCCTCCCTTAAGGAAGTCGATCAACCCTCTATACTCTGAACCTCTGATTAACTCCCCAAGAACTTCTCATCACGACTGTCTTTAATCGTTCCAAATCCCATCCCAATCTAACACTAAGCAGCTCCACTGCTCAATAACATCCTTGGCTCATAGACTGCTCCGCAAAATCACCGTTCCTCTCACCACAACTCATCAACTAATGTTCCAACCCGGAATTGTCCCAAGGACAGGGACCCACTCCCAACATAGACGAAAACTCTCTACACTGCAACACTCGGCTGAACTCCCCACTGCTACCACTATAACACAACCTACTATTCTCAATTAGGTGTGGTGTGGTTCTCGACTACCTCCGTCCCAACTGACTGTCCGCTCACGATAAGTCACTGTCTCGCAGCACACCTGCTACCTGATACCCTAAGGGAAATCATTATCGATAACGACCTGCAGGGTGTATTCCCAATCCAAAACTGAAACATCAGGCCTCTCGTGTCTTGCACACGAACATAATGGCACCACCCACCTAGAAGGTGACCTCTCCTCTATCGACTGATTGCTTGACTCAACCGAAATTTTCCTCTGCCTTTAACTCCTTACCAAAATACTCTGATAGGCACAAGCATCATCCACTACGAACCATGGTACTCATCCCATGACATCCCTTCTCAATCTGCTCCGGTGTATGGTACCCGAACCATAACATCACTCCGCAATCCGCTCCGATGTATGGTACTCGAACCACATCATCTATCCTCAATCTGTTCCGATGTATGGTACCCGGACCATAACATCACTCTGCAATCTGCTCCGATGTATGGTACTCGAACCATAACATCACTTCTCATCCCGTTCCTTAGTACCTTCAGAATGCTCCCTGTATCAAGTATGGGTCCTCTGCTTTCAGTAGTACGGGCCCATACTACCTGCCACATCTACCCATACTTTCCACACGGACCATCCCAGAGTTCCTAAGTAGCTGATCGACCTGCTCTTTCACCAATACCATCGCGCGTGCTCGCTCCACAGCGAAATCCTCTACTCTACCAGCGCACTCAACTGGCTAGGTTTACTCCCTAGTCCCTTCCGCCGTCCTCCCACTTCTTTGCTATCAGCTGCTGAAGAGCTCCAAATGATGCCAGCCATCTACCTCCTGAATATCGTCATACTCACTTAGTAGCTGACTCCCATCATCGAGAGTTCCACAAAGCACAAAGCAAGCAGCATTCGAGCATCGAAGAATACATAGGACTCCCTATCTGTGATAGCTCCACCTTCTCGGCTCATCCTTGGAAATACCACTGAACTCTGTAGCTTTACCCCTCGTGCGTTCTAACTAGATACCCTCACTCATCACATACACACAAAAGCATAACGCACATATAACAACAAACCCTAGGCTAAGGCATCACAAATCAGGCCACTCTAGTCCTAAGATATGAAATACCTAGCCTGTCTCTAGCATGCAATAATATCTCATAAAGTGCATCATAGATATTTCATAACACAAAAGTAAGGGTATTTTGGGAAATCACCGTTTGGCTCTGGCTGATTGTACACACTACTCCTTCTTGCTTTCTCTTTGAACTCTTATTCACTTTTAGAAAACTATTTATTTGAAAACTTTTTCTTACTTCCTCAGTTTGAGTCCAGATTTACCCGAAGGCGTATCCGAATCCCTCAAACCAAGGCTCTGATACCAATTTGTAACACCGTGATTTTCAAGGCAAAATTTTCATTTAAATAATCAATATAATATTAAAACACTTGTTTAAAATCTTATTCATATTTGAATTACAAAACATAGTTCCATTTTCACTTGAATAGAAAACCAGGATCCTCCAAAATACAACTCTTTCTTTGGTGTGTACAATCGAGCCGGTGCCATCCCGCGTTACTGAAAGGACCTGAAACAACATAACATAAAACACTATAAGCACGAAGCTTAGTGAGTTCCCCAATATACACCTCACGCACATACGCCTTTCCTGGCCCTGACCTTCCGGTCCACTGCACAATGCCTTCCGGCCCATGAGATAATCGCCTTCCGACCCATAACGTATTGCCTTCCAGCCCATAGTACATTGCCTTCCGGCCCATAACATATTGCCTTCCGGCCCATATATACATACACAGCACACATAACAATTAACCTTACACATATAACACATATAGCACATAACATGTCCGACCCTTCGGTCACATAACGTATTGCCTTCCGGCCCATAACATATCGCCTTCCAACCCATAAGCATACACAGCACATGATACCTTTGACTTACCACATATAGCACATATATCATATTCCATATCCAACCTTCCTATAATATATCATTTTGCCTTCCGGCCCGTATAAACATACATAGTATGCATAGCAGTTACCTTACCATTTATGGCACGTATAACACATAACATATCCGACCTTCCGGTCACACAGTCAAACCCTTCCGGGTACAGTATAGTGAGAAGACTCACCTCGTGGATACTGGAAGTTAGCAACTCCTAAAATCACTTGCAATTGATCCGCCGCACTACAAGCTCCCTGTAACATCATACATCTCTTACTGATACCTTTATCTTCCACGTTAACTGACCCTAAGAAATCACACATAAGTCCACTCTGGTCAATGGTCAACGGTCAACAGTCAACGGTCAACGGTCAATGTGACCGGACTCGGCGAGTACTAAGGCGACTCGGCGAGTCTAGACGTTCTCATCAATTCCTGATGTTCCCCTTTCTACTCGTCGAGTATCCCTCTTGACTCGACGAGTTCTTCGTGGAAGAATCGCGGGGCCACCCCGACTCCACTCGTCGAGTCTGAAGAACAACTCGACGAGTCCCAGTCAATCTTCAAGCTACTCGCCGAGTCTGATCATTGGACTCGGCGAGTCCATGCCATGCAGTCGATCAAACTGCTTCCTAAATACGTATGGTCCCGAAATACACAATCATGGGACCTTCTGGACCTCTAAACATCCTATTACTGGGTTATAAACGTTTGGGAAACAAGGGTAACCATCAATCTAATCACAAAAGGGTCCCATAAACCCTAACTCCATGCAGACATACACATAACAGAATATAATCCGAAATGTTACCTGAATAACGCCCTCTCTGTGTTCCCAAGCCTCAAAACGTGATTCCCTTGTTGTTCCTTTAGCCAAAACCTTCCCCTTCTTGCACAATAACTTCTTCAAACTCACCAATGGCCTTTAATCCTTGCTCTAGATGTCTCCAACCGATTTAGGGTTCTTCTCCGAAGCTAAAAGGGAACAATGACGGCCAATGATCCCTATTTATACATCCCAAACCTGAACAGCTAGGGTTTACGCTAAACATCGCAGACTCGCCGAGTCCCTATCTGGACTCGTCGAGTCCAGTCGCGAACCCGCGACCCGATCTGCGATCCTACTCGGCGAGTCTGGCTCCAACTCGCCGAGTCCCCCCTTTAAAACACCCCAAAATGTAATTTTAACAATACTTGAGATTTCGGGCTGTTACAATAATATACAATGTAATTTAATTATAGAGATTCCCTAGATAAAGGTTTGGAAATTGCATTGGCAGAGTTCCTACTCGATGGCTACTACTTGTCGGGCACTTAGAGATCGCAGGGATTCATCGGAATACTAATTATAAGGAAACATTCAGACCAAAGAAACTATAAATCGAGAGAGATTGAAATGGATTTGTGTAGGAAGGAATGAACTCGCACCAATTATTTATAAGGCAAAAAGGCCATATGCGTGCCGTGTCTAGACTAGACACAGGCTGTGCACTGGCTTCGCTGTTCCTCTCTGTAGATGACATGTGTGCTATTTTCGCTAGAGCCATGTCGCCCCTTTATAAAAGGTATGTGGACTGCACACGCATGTGTGCTGAATTCCAGAATTTCAAATATATAAATTTTTTTCATACGAACTCTGTTTTTCACGTACTTTATACTCACGCGAAGCTATCGACAAGATCTACAACTTTCATTTTGAGTCTGTCAGCTAGTTTTAATCTAATTTATGTCATAAAGAGTTAGACTGTTAAAGTTCGTGTAAAATGAATAACTCTCTCATCCGACGTCCGTTTTTTACTGTCTTTATATCGTTGTACTCCTATAAACGACATCTTCAACTTTCGTTTAGATTGTTTCTTCTAATAAATAAGTCACTCTGAAATTCGATTTAAGAGTCGTATACTCCTATGCTAATCTTAGAAAAGTCACAACTTCCTGTCATGAAATCAGATTTGGACGTTCTCTATATGTATACTCTAGGTTTAATGACTACTACGACTTTCTTTTAGATCACTAAGGCTCAAAAGTATTTTATCAAAATCTCAATTTTTATGATATGCATTGTTGATCGGGTCGGTTATGAAACTTCAACAGAACATAACATCATTGGTATAAGTCTGATTTAAGTGTTCCTTACATCTCTAGAATCCTTGTCACGGCTACTTCAACTTTCGTCAAGGATATTCATTATAATTATTATTCTATTAAGACACGTATTTTATTCTTCTTTTAATATATTGTTATAAGCATGTATACAACAAATATTTTCACATAGACTTCACAAAATATTCTTTAATTATATCGAATAGGTTACAATTGTTGACCCTAACAATTATATCATCTTATTAATTTTATAGGGGGAAATGTAGGCATTACATTATATATAACTAACACTATATTTAAATTAATTTATTTCTTACAAATAAATCTAACATTTGTTGCATCGGACGATTCTCGCTTCCGACAATCAAGAGTTTAATGTTCCTCTTGATAGGTGGTGATAGTTATGCACCATAAATGCGCTTGGATAACAATTGAGGTATGTATATAGCATTTGACCCGAAGTTGAATATTTTCTTATAAGTTTTATGCACTATAGAGTCATTTATCATAGATCTATATCATGTTCGGGACTGATGTAGCGTAAAAAAACAAGACTGAACCTGTTCATTCTAAAAGACTAACCAAGTCAATCTCTTCAAAACCATGTTGATTCTATGAATACCGTAGGATTGACTTCAGAATATGGGTTAAGATGCATAGAATTTTGGGATAAAATGAAAGTTCATAAAATTGATGATCGCTCATCCTAATTACAGAAAAAAAAACTTAAATAAGTAGCAGAATTTTAAAGGGAACCTTCAAAGTCCATGGGCCAAATACAAACCCAAGAACAAAACCCAAAAACTAAGAAAAAATGACAAAACTCTTATAACTCCATTTTGAAAGCGCTTTATGAGCTCAAAAAATGGGTAAGTCCCCATCCGATAATTATTTAGACGTGCACCTTGCTGCAAGCTTTGATTTGACTAGTCGTACGCCCAAAACAAAGAGCCGCACCCAAAGATATGACCATTTTCGTGAAGCCCCTTTAGTTACATGATCATAGGCCTCTAGGAACGTAAGGGCCTGATCCTCCATACTAGAGCCCGCATCAGGTACCAACATGAATGAATATGTGGTAGTGAACGAAAGATTGAATGTTATGTAGTTAATTTGTTATTATTCTAATTTTGCATTATGTGCTTTCTTTTGTCATTGCAACTATAATGGAACACAGGTAAAACACTCACGTGAGCCAAAACTGAAAAAAAATCAAAGACCTTCATAAATGTGTAAAACAGAGAAAAATCCTTCAAAAATGTGTACACAACAAAGGGATCCCATGATTTTTAGGTCTCTGATACCAGCTCTTCACAGCGCCACTATAACTTCATTCCCATAGAAATAAAAAATGGGACTGATAAATGCTTGAAAAACACTTTTCTAAGTACACTGTTGTAGCTGTTGCAGATGGAGTGAGTGTTACGGCAGGACCTGCATCAACAACACAACAGCTGCAGTAGACTGACCCACCTAGCCATTGCTAATCGCATTCAACAGTAGTAGAGAGATGAAACACAATGCCCTATATGAATCCATAGTTTGTTGGTTTATGTATACAATCTTGTTCATTTTATATACACTTCTTCGTTTCTTTTTCGATGTATTGGATTTACATCTCCACTTTATATTACCTTTAAAAAGTAATATCATTTATTACATATAATAAATTCATTTCCCTTTTATAGAAATTAATAGGTAGAGAATATTTAATAAATTACCTCATATAAATTTAGTGGAAGACATATAAGATAATCACTAATACTAGTTAAAAATATCATCTTGATAATAATATTCGAAAACATAATATCTGTACATATTTTTCATTTAGTTTATGAATTAACAATCCTTGCCCATTAAACGTTATAATATTTTCCATAAATTTTTATTTTTGAAAAACCTATCTACCATTGGAATGGTATGTTATTTTTAATATGTCCTTAAATTCGAACAAAATTTAATTTTGTATCCTAGATTTACTTAGATATTAATTATTTAATATTTTTTGCTAGTAAATTTTTTTTAATTAAATATACAAAATAAAGTAATTTTATTTTCCAAAAAAATAAATATAATGTAGTCGTAATTTTCCAAAACTTTAAAATAAACCCAGCATGACTACGTTTTTCCGATTTTTTATCTTTGTTTTTTTCTCCGATTGTTTTTTATAATTATTGTTATTAACAATTGGAAAATTCATTACCAAATATCTAGTTGGATAGAATTTTAAAAATCATTTTACCACAAGTATTATAATAAATGAAAATCATGGTTATGAAGATTGATGACGGATGCATCACTATGTGATGCAAAATATCTATTGGAAGATATCAAAAAACCAAAAAAAAAAAAAAAAATAGAGCAATAATTAAAATTTATATTTATATGTGTAAACTAAATTTTAATAAATCATGTATTGATGGACACAACTTGGTAGTTGCCAATATGGGAATTTACAAATGAAAAATATAGGAATTTTAAATAGACGATATTTTCTTTTATTATAGTTGTAATATGTATTTTAAAGAACTTTTTTTCCTTTTTATTACAAATCTAAAATATATGAATTTACAAACGGAAGTTTAATATCTACATTAATATAAATTAATATATTAAAAATTATAATTAATATGTGTTGTCATCTAGTAGTGACAGTTGAATAAAAGTAATTCTGAAGTATAAAAAAAAACGAGTCAAATTCAAAGTGAAGTTTACATTTTAAAAATATGATCTTTATATATTAGGGTAGATATATAAGTATGAAATTTTATAAAAATAACATATTATATTTTGCTGATATTAAATTAGATGGATAACTAAAAAAATTAAAAATAATACTACTTTATAATATATATATATATATATATATATATATATATATATATATATATATATATATATTAAAAAACAAAATATAAATAGAGCCATAATTCAATATTATAATTATATATGTAAAATAAATTGTAATAAATCACATATTGATGAACACAAGTCGGTGCATATCAATATGGCATGTAAAGAAACATATAAAGGTCAAAATGTATGATGTTCATATATATATATATATATATATATATATATATATATATATATATATATATATATATATATATATATATATATATAAGAGAGAGAGAGAGAGAGAGTTAGGTTTATATATTAAACCTTAATTATTGTGTGAATGTATGGCTAATTATTGACCAATCATGTCATTGTTGCAAAATAAAAGAACCTGTTATCCATTTTAGTTAATAAGATATTATTTGTATGTTCAAATTTTGTTCTTCACCATTGTTTTTTATGTTTTTTATTTGAATTATAACTATAACTATATTTAATATTCTTTGTCAGCGTATAACTATAAAAGAAATAAACATGCATAATCTAAAACAATAAAAGACATGTACCATGAGAAGGCGTTTTGTAGCCACATCCGGTGGCACACACGGGAGGAGAGACTAGCGGCGAGTAGGGATATTGCCAGGGTGCTTTCTGCCAACTTTGTTTCTGCGCAACGCGGTGATGGAGAACAAGGGCCATCTAAGCGGTTCAAACTCCCGAATCTTAACCAACCACCGTCGCCGGAGGACGAGGACGGATAAGGATGGTCTGATCATGATTTACTTTTCGGGGGGCGTGCATGCATGCATGTGTGTAGCCTTTTTAAAAGAATATTATATGCAAGGGAGATGCGTATGTAGTGTTTATTTTTTATTATTAGTTTAATAATTCTCAAAGACACTCAAGTAAAAGAAAATTATGAAAATGGTTAACTTATAATTACATTTGACTTTGATAGCAATCAAACAAGCACACGTTTTGGCAATTATTAAAGAATTTTAGATAACAACTCAAAGATTTTTTTCTTTTAGAAACTATAAATAAAATAAGCATTCAAAATCTAAAATTCTTAAAGACACTCAAGTAAAAGAAAATTATGGAAATGATTAATTTATGATTGCATTTGACTTGGATTGCAATCAAACGATCACACGTTCTCAAAGAATGTAATTACCGCACATTTGATTTGCATTGCATTTCGAAATAACTTTTTTCCTAGTTTTTACACAGATAGAGAGTAGAAGGAAAGGATAATGGTGCAGATAGTAATCGATATAGATGAGAGAAAGTGGAAACACAACAATTTTTAGACATTTTATTTTCCAACATTCTTTAAGAAAGCATTAATTCTTTAAAGAATATTGAGTTGTATAAAAAATCATGGTGTTACATATCTATAAATAAATTTTTATTCGTCCCTTCTTTAAGAATTCTTACATTCTTTGGACATTCAAACTATTTATGGACTCAAAAACATTTATTAAGATTGTTTTAGCATAATGTAAATATTATATTCTCATCATCAAGAATGATGTTTTAACTTAAATAATTTATTCTTAACCATTCTCGTGATATATATTAAGTTTGTTTGTTTTACAAATGATTCTTAACCAGGAATATTGTATTTCTGTCTATAATACATTTGAGTACATATTCGTATTCTTAAACAATTTAATACGTAAGTATTTTTCAATATGCAAAGTAAATATACGATATTCCTACAGAATGCAATAAATCATAATTTTTTTTTTGTTTTTCAGATTCTACTAATAATATAATAAGATACTGTAAATAATTTAAAATGTAAAATATATACGTTTATTTTTTTTTTTGAAATCTAATTTAAATTGCATTCCTTAATAACTTGAGTGTTACACAAAAAGTATAAGTTCTATCGTACAGATACATAAGTACTAGTCTCTTCCAAACTTTCTTTCTAGATAAGAGGAGAAGTTACTCTACTAGTGTCCAGTTTCTTCACAAAAGAAACTATCGACAAGATCTACAACTTTCATTTTGAGTCTGTCAGCTAGTTTTAATCTTATTTATGTCATAAACAGTTAGACTGTTAAAGTTCGTGTAAAATGAATAACTCTCTCGTCCGACGTCCGTTTTTTGCTGTCTTTATATCGTTGTACTCCTATCAACGACATCCTTAACTTTCGTTTAGATTGTTTCTTCTAATAAATAAGTCAATCTAAAATTCGATTTATGAGCCGTATACTCCTACGCTAATCTTAGAAGAATCACAACTTCGTGTCATGAAATCAGATTTGGACGTTCTCTATATGTATACTCTAGGTTTAATGACTACTATGACTTTCTTTTAGATAACTAAGTCTCAAAAGTATTTTATCAAAATCTCACTTTTTATGATATGCATTGTTGATCGGGTCGGTTACGAAACTTCAACAAAACATAACATCTTTGGTATAAGTCTGATTTAAGCGTTCCTTATATCTCTCGAATCCTTGTCACGGCTACTTCAACTTTCGTCAAGGATATTCATGATAATTTTTATTCTATTAAGACATGTATTTTATTCTTCTTTTAATATATTGTTATAAGCATGTATACAACAAATATTTTCACATAGACTTCACAAAATTTTCTTTAATTATATCGAATAGGTTACAATTGTTGACCCTAACAGTTATATCGTCTTATTAATTTTATAGTGGGAAACGTAGGCATTACATTATATATAACTAACACTATATTTAAATTAATTTATTTCTTACAAATAAATCTAACGTTTGTTGCATCGGACGATTCTCGCCTCCGACAATCAAGCGTTTAATGTTCCTCTTGATAGGTGGTGATAGTTATGCACCATAAATGTGCTTGGATAACAATTGAGGTATGTATAAACCATCCGACCCGAAGTTGAATATTTTCTTATAAGTTTTATGCACTATAGAGTCATTTATCATAGATCTATATCATGTTCGGTACTGATGTAGCGTAAAAAAAACAAATAGAAATAAACAAGACTGAACCTGTTCATTCTAAAAGAATAACCAGGTCAATCTCTTCAAAACCACGTCGATTCTATGAATATCGTTGGATTGAGATCAGAATATGGGTTAAGATGCATAGAATTTTGGGATAAAATGAAAGTTCATAAAATTGATGATCGCTCATCCTAATTACAGAAAAAAAAACTTAAATAAGTAGCAGAATTTTAAAGGGAACCTTCAAAGTCCATGGGCCAAATACAAACCCAAGAACAAAACCCAAAAACTAAGAAAAAATGACAAAACTCTTATAACTCCATTTTGAAAGCGCTTTATGAGCTCAAAAAATGGGTAAGTCCCCATCCGATAATTATTTAGACGTGCACCTTGCTGCAAGCTTTGATTTGACTAGTCGTACGCCCAAAACAAAGAGCCGCACCCAAAGATATGACCATTTTCGTGAAGCCCCTTTAGTTACATGATCATAGGCCTCTAGGAACGTAAGGGCCTGATCCTCCATACTAGAGCCCGCATCAGGTACCAACATGAATGAATATGTGGTAGTGAACGAAAGATTGAATGTTATGTAGTTAATTTGTTATTATTCTAATTTTGCATTATGTGCTTTCTTTTGTCATTGCAACTATAATGGAACACAGGTAAAACACTCACGTGAGCCAAAACTGAAAAAAAATCAAAGACCTTCATAAATGTGTAAAACAGAGAAAAATCCTTCAAAAATGTGTACACAACAAAGGGATCCCATGATTTTTAGCTCTCCGATGCCAGCTCTTAACAGCGCCACTACAACTTCATTCCCATAGAAATAAAAAATGGGACTGATAAATGCTTGAAAAACACTTTTCTAGGTATACTGTTGTAGCTGTTGCAGATGGAGTGAGTGTCACGGCAGGGCCTACATCAACAACACAACAACTGCAGCGGGCTGACCCACCTAGCAATTGCTAATCGCATTCAACAGTAGTAGACAAATGAAACACAATGCCCTATATGAATCCATAGTTTTTTGGTTTATGTATATAATCTTGTTCATTTTATATAGACTTCTTCGTTTCTTTTTCGATGTACTGGATTTACATCTCCACTTTATATTACCTTTAAAAAGTAATATCATTTATTACATATAATAAATTCATTTCCCTTTTATAGAAATTATTAGGTAGAGAATATTTAGTAAATTACCTCATATAAATTTAATGGAAGACATATAAGATAATCACTAATACTAGTGAAAAATATCATCTCGATAATAATATTTGAAAACATAATATATGTACATATTTTTCATTCAGTTTATGAATTAACAATCCTTGCCCATTAAACCTTATAATATTTTCCAGAAAAAAATATTTTTTTTGAAAAACCTATCTACCATTGGAATGGTAGGTTTTTTCTAATATGTCCTTAAATTCGAACAAAATTTAATTTTGTATCCTAGATTTACTTAGATATTAATTATTTAATATTTTTTGCTAGTTAATTTATTTTAATTAAATATACAAAATAAAATAATTTTATTTTCCACAAAAATATATATAATGTAGTCGTAATTGCCAAAACTTTAAAACAAACGCACCATGACTAAGTTTTTCCGATTTTTTATCTTTGTTTTTATCTCCGATTGTTTTTTATAATTATTATTATTATCACTTGAAAAATTCATTACCAAATATCTAGTTGGATAGAATTTTAAAAATCATTTTACCACAAGTATTATAATAAACGAAAATCATGGTTATCAAGATTGATGACGGATGCATCACTATGTGATGCAAAATATATGTTGGAAGATATTAAAAAACCAAAAATAAAAATAGAGCAATAATTAAAAGTTATATTTATATGTGTAACTAAATTTTAATAAATCACGTATTGACGGATACAACTTGGTAGTTGCCAATATGAGAATTTACAAACGGAATTTACAAATGAAAAATATAGGAATTTTAATAAATCAGATGCTGAGAGATGATATTTTCTTTTATTATAGTTGAAATATGTATTTTAAAGAGCTTTTTTTCCTTTTTATTACAAATCTAAAATATATGAATGTACAAACGTAAGTTTAATATCTACATTAATATAAATTAATATATTAAACATTATAATTAATATGTGCTGTTATCTAGTAGTGACAGCTGAATAAAAATAATTCTAAAGTTTTCAAAAAAAGACGAGTCAAATTCAAAGTGAAGTTTACATTTTAAAAATATGATCTTTATGTATTAGGGTAGATATATAAGTATAAAATTTTATAAAAATAACATATTATATTTTGTTGATATTAAATTAGATGAATAACTAAAAAAATTAAAAATAATACTACATTATAGTATAGATATTAAAAAACAAAATATAAACAGAGCCATCATTCAATATTATAATATATATGTAAAATAAATTGTAATAAATCACATATTGATGAACACAAGTCGGTGCATAACAATATGACACGTAAAGAAACATGTAAAGATCAAAATGTATGACGTTCATATATATATATATATATATATATATATATATATATATATATATACAAAGAGAGAGAGAGAGAGAGTTAGGTTTATATATGAAACCTTAATTATTGTGTGAATGTATGGCTAATTATTGACCAATCATGTCATTGTTGCAACATACAAGAACCTGTTATCCATTTTAGTTAATAAGATATTATTTGTATGTTCAAATTTTGTTCTTCACCATTGTTTTTTATGTTTTATATTTTAATTATAACTATAACTATATTTAATATTCTTTGTTAGCGTATAACTATAAAAGAAATAAACATGCATAATCTAAAACAATAAAAGATAGTTACCATGAGAAGGAGTTTTCTAGCCACATCCGGTGGCACACACAAGAGGAGAGACTAGCGGCGAGTAGGGATATTGCCAGGGTGCAGTCTGCCAACGTTGTTTCTGGGCAACGCGGTGATGGAGAACAAGGGCCATCTAAGCAGTTCAAACTCCCGGATCTTAACCAACCACCACCGTCGGAGGACGAGGACGGATAAGGACGGTGCCTGATCTGATCTTGATTTACTTTTTGGGGGGCGTGCATGCATGCATGTGTGTAGCCTTTTTAAAAAAATATTATATGCAAGGGAGATGCATATGTAGTATATATTTTTTATTATTAGTGTGACAACCCAAAAATTTCCGTTAGTTTTAACGTCGAAGTTAACGTCAAAAATTAACGTCGAATTCTATTACGTCAAAAATTAGTCTAATTTATCCCGAAAATATTTTTAACCGGATTTAAACCCATTGGAATATTTTAATTAATATTTGTCAAGCGAAAATAAATACACGTAAATTATCTTTCCATTTATTTGGAAAAAGTTTATTTTTATTTACGACCATTTAACCGGGTAAAATTTTAAACCTCATTAAACATAAGTATCGGGTAGTCGTATACCGGGTACAACACCCAAGCCCTATATAAGGGTGGGTGGACACTCCTTAGACACCTTTTCCCACCTTAGACTCTCTCTCTCTCTCTCTCTCTACTTTCTCTCTCTACAAACAGGTTTTGGTCAAAAATCGCCCCTAAGAGCTTCAAATCGGTAAGTTAACCTTCCTAGCTTGTTATCTAACTTATCTAGCTTGCAAATTCGTGACTTAAACACCCGAAACCCTCAAGAACATCAGTTTACGGCCCATGAACACCTTCATGGACCGTAAACACTCATAAAAGGGTTTTTATGCTCAAAAACCCTTCCAAATCACTTCTCATGCTTAGCAATGGCTTAGATGCTTACCCGAAAGGACTTAGAACTCCAAAATCAGACCAAATGGGGATTAAACATGATTTTACGATCTACGAATGTTCTTGGACCATAAAACCATGTTCATGGACCATAAACACCTTTTATGGAGTCAAACTACCCCTCAAACACCTCCAAGGGCTTCCATGAACTTCCTAGGGTGCATAGAATCTTATTTTCCTTCATTTTATGCACCAAAGCATACAAAAATCATGTCACATATGAGTTTACGGCCCAAGAAGGTTCTTGGACCGTAAACACCCATTCATAGACAATAAACACCCCAAAGGGTGTTAAAATGCCCTTAACACTTTGTATGGCTTGGATTTGGACCTAGAACTTTGTATGCTTAACCTACAACCACAAAAACGCATGATTTGGGGACCAACATGAGTTTATTGCCGTAAACTCATGTGTTTAAGGTAGTAAACTCCCCAAGTGTATCTCCTTAGACTGTAAACTCCTCAAGGAGTAAACTATGGACCGTAAGCACCATATGGTGCCAATTTTGAGCCCCAATCACTTCCTTAGCCCTTGATTCAACTCTAGCATGACTCCATGTGTGAGTTAAGACCTTTAAACATCCCATGACACTACTACCATGAGTTTACGACCATAAAATCATAGGGGAAAGGGTCTTTAAACCTTAAACATCCATAAGGGCCTTCACTTGAGGAGTAAACTCCAATGTGAGTCCATACACATCTCCTATGCATCCCGGGACACTTCTAGCACTTTTAGCAAAGTGTTTTTATGTCGTAAGACGTCATTACTTGCTTAATTAGTTATTAAATGACTAATTAGATACTTAAATGTATCATTACATGTTAAATAGAATTCACATGTGTGGCCAAGTCGTCACTAGACGCTTAGGATCCTATACCGGCACCTCCGTCGGATCCACTTACATCCGGTGAGTTCATACCCCTGAATGAACCTTTTATATGTTTTTACATGTTTTATAGGGGGGGGGGGGAATACAAGTTAAACATGCCGGTTATCATATCAATCACATGTGATTGATAACCCACATGCACAAGGATTTACCACACTGTAAAGTGTTTTACCATGTAGGATACTATAAATGGTTTTCTGAAATGCTTTCACTTGTTTAAAAATCTTACTTATACGGTTTTATCAAAGTTCATTTTAATCTTGTTTATGAAAGGTTTCCAAAGAATTTCTAAAGGTTTTTCAAACTTATTTTACCAAAGAATACCAAGTGGTGATTGTCTTAAGTATAAAGGATTTTCCAAGGTTTTTCATCAAAGTTCTCTTTCATGTTGCATGCTCTTACTTGTTTGATACAGCTGCCTCACTTTTACTTAATTTAAACTCCTACTTGTTAACATTTCCACTTCGTGATACACTTATATTAGTTGACGCTTATACTTCACGATTCGGTTATTCCACACTGTACGCTTATACTTCACGATTCGGTTATTCCACACTGTACGCTTATACTTCACGATTCAGTTATTCCATACTGTACGCTTATACTTAACGATTCGGTTATTCCACACTATACACTTATACTTCACAATTCGGTTATTCCACACTGTACGCTTATACTTCACGATTCGGTTATTCCACACTGTACAATTATACTTCACGATTTGGTTATTCCACATGATTCGGTTATACGTCACGATTTGGTTATACTTCACGATATGTCTTCTCTTGTTACACACTCAAGCATAGTTTGGATGTATGCCTATGCTTGTATAGATGCATATAAATAATGGTTGAAGGACTTAGGAAGGTTCGTTTGCCCTATTTCCTTTTCTTCGTTGAGATGTGGTCTGGTAGGATCGGACATCCGTCCAAAGGTCGTTTGATTTATTAGTTATATATTATGTATACGAGCATAAACATATAGGTATGCACTAGTCAGTTAAGTTATGAGTCTCTACCTCTAGTTCAACACTTATATTGGAAACACAGTACCCACTATTTGGGATGCATCTTCGGGACACGGCCTTCTCCGTCGTCTAGTTGGTAACCAGAGTCTCCTGTAGGGAGAGCGGACATTATGTGTATAGATCTATATGGGATTGACACCCCCGCACCCTGACTTCTAACTACAATCCACGGCCTACCAAGCCAAGGGGTGACAAATGTCACAATTTATACACGCTTGCAAGGCGTCAGGTACTCTAGTGTCGGTTAATATGGTTACGAGTATCCCAGGTTAGCTTATAATTCATGGCCTTAAGGTAACGGTATTTTACCAGCATTTTACACTGTGTGCTGGAACCCACTCTCAGAGTCACACTGTTTTTAGACCTTGCAAGCTGTATCTTTCATTTGATACTGTCTGCGGTCTGTATTCTCGGTTTTAGACCTTACTAGCTGTAACTTTCATTTGGTACCGTCTAGGGTGTGTGTCTTTCTTTGTTAGACTGAGCCAGGTGTGTCGTTTGTTCGATACTCTCCTGGAGTCTATGATTCCTTTGCCTTAGTCAGCAGTCCTCACTACTGAGGCATGTGTTATTTCCCTGATTTCTCTTGCTTTATTTAATAATCAAATTCTGTATTTTGATAATGATAGCGATTAAGGTAAAACTACTTTTTACCACATAACTTCGTCCAGTCTTGGTAGAAGACTGCTTTTAGTAAAGAAAATATAGGATTTTCTAGAAAAGACTCTAATATAATGGATACTCTAAAACTCCCACTTTTATTAAAGTTATTTGAATAAAAATGACACTAAATACTTATGAACTCACCAACATTTGTAAAGATACTGATACTCGCTTTTCAAATAACTTGTATTCTCAGGTCAGCATTAGACAGGTACAATCCAGGAGCTTCTGTTGAATACTATTTTGTGCCAAGCTTCATTTATATCATTACTTGTATTACTTTGATGTATTGTAATGTAAGCTATGTAAAACTATTACTATTAATGCAATGGTTGTTGTACTTTGATTACTATAATGCATTTGTTGTGATACTTGACATGACGTCATCCACCCCAAAACGTTTCCGCCATTCCAGTTTTGGGGTGTGACAGATTGATATCAGAGCATTGTTTATAGTGAGCTAAGTATATCAATTCATAAAAGATATACAGCGTATAAATGCATAGTGATAAAATACTCTGACCAAGAATTATACTTTAAAATATAACCATATTTTACCAAAGTATAAAAACATCCAGAATCTGAACACTCGAACACAAGTATCACAAGAATAACATTAATAAAAGTCTTTGGATGTTGAGCATCGCCATCAAACCTAGGCAGTTATGTAATCGTAAGCTGGAATAAATGTAACCTGATCAACAACATTTATCCGAGATGCGATGAGCCTGTGCTTGGGAGTGATAGTGTTGTTGCATTAGGTCTGAAACTTACCAACTAGGAATAATAGAGCCAAACATAAAGTTTAAAATACTATAGGAGTATTTTAGAACACTAAAAGACTCACACAAATCCCAGAATTATATTCAAAGTTAAGAAACAAACAATAAATTAAAATACCATAAGGGTATTTTAGGATCCATAGATAACCTTGTGTGAAGAACTAAAAAGATCCTTATTGATATACCTACAATTACAGAGAGTATACTCCCACGGTTATATATAATAAGGATCCCATAGGCTAAGAATGTGTGGTTTCGCTCTACTTCCTTTTCCTTGTTTGGATGTGGATACCGAGTAGTATCACATATTCGAAGGCCTATCGGATCTAAGCTATATATGATTTGTATACGCTGTGTAATCGTAGCAGGACTCGATATGGATCACCCAGTGAAATGTTAATAATCTCTTAGGATTCTTTAGACATTTCCATTCTCGCACGGACCCTGTAGAAAACCCTATCCACTTCAGTACTCGGCAGAAGAGTTGATTTAGACCCATAAGAGGTTCATTAAGAAGATTTCCTGTTTGGAAATAATTGAACTGGGTCGAGACTATTGAATTCACTAAGTGCCTATATCTTTTTAGGGACATCGGTGAAGAAATTCACCTAAGCTTCCAAGATCCCCAGTCGTCTATCATGAAGTGGTGACACCCGGAGTCGAATTCGGAAGTAAGGCGGAGTAGAAATTCAATAAGTCCATACGAGGAGAGAACCCTAGGTAACTACCCGAAGGAAACCAACGCCGGTCCTAGTAAAGAATACGAGGTAGACAAAGGGAACCAGTACATGGAACTAGAGAAGTGTCTTTTTCCTCGTGTTAGTCACGCTAATACACCCATAAAATAATACAATTTAGTGAGTTAGTGGTTACGCTACTCACACTATGTGTTAGGTAAATCGTCGCTTCCCGTTGCCAGTAACACGATTAGAGCGGATCCCCGCACCTCTATTGAGAGTATTTAGCCATAAGTCTTCATAAGCCTCTCTTTCCGCGGTTTCGTTCCGAACTGTTCTCAAATATTTCCAGACCGGAGAGTCAAACCTTTCCCAGTATAAAGGTAGCTTAGTAGGAATGACTCCCACCTTATGGCCTTTTTCTGATACTCATACTCCTACCATGAATACCAGGACTACATCATAGGGATGTAGGTCGACACTCATACAACGGGAAAAATTTACGCCTAATACAGTCAGGAAAAATACGTCCACGGTTAGCCATCGTCTCTCATTATCTTGTATTCCTTTCCGTGTAGGAAAACCATGCCTCCGAAGAAGCGTAACCAGTCCGCAAGCAAGAAACCTACTCTCTTACTCGATGACGCTACGTTCCAAGCTGCAGTCTCGGTAGCCGTAGCAGCTATCATGGCTCACCTGAATGCTAACAACACTAATGTTAGCAAGGGCGCTGTTGGGAATTCCGATCCTAGCAATGGACAGCAACAACCAAAACCTGCATACCCAGCCACCCAAGAACCTCACTCAAATCCACTGAAGAGAAAGATCAAGATCGAGGAGGGAAGTACTTCGGCTCAAGGACCTTCCGAAGGGCAACGAGCTGAGACAGTCAATACCCCTGTCAATCCTTCCCTCCCGACTTCAAAAAGACCATACCTAGGAAACCTATCCCACTGCAACAAGTGCAGCTACCATCATCATGGTATTGTTGGATAAGGTGTCTAAGTCCATAACTATTTCTGGTATGTACTTGACCCGACCCGGCATGGTCCATTTGGGTTGCATGGCACCATGCAATTGGATAAACTAAATGAGAGAAATAACGCTTGGAGATTATTAATATATTATAAGTTCTAATATATTAATAATATTATTTGATTAGTTTGATCAAGAATTAATTTAGAATTAATTAAGTGATCAAAAGATAACTAATTAAATATATGGGTTGATTAAGTAAATCATCCATATCTTGTATAGTGGGCTAAAAGGCTCCATGGATCATCAAGTTGGGTTCCACCCATAGGATGCTCCATGGATGCTCCATGGGAGTTACAAACCCATGGGTCATGGAAATGAAGAGTCATGACACATTAGGGTTTAACCCTAGATGTGTCAACACTATATAAGAAACATAATCTCCACCAAAATCGGTTGCAACAAAGAAATAGAGGGCTTGGCCGATTTTGAAGAGTGTGTATTCTCTCATAAGTTCTTCCAAGAGCATTTGGTGTTGTGTGAAGCATTTGAGGCATCACCACTTGAGGTGATAGGCTCACAAGGTTTCAAGGAACACAAGCAACAACAAGGTAAGTTATTCTATCTATACTTTATGTTAAAATTGTTCCCCATGTATGCTAGATAGGAATATAACCTTGGAATTCAACTTTGCATGACAAATTAGACAAACATAGATCCAAGGTTATTAGGGTTGCATGTACACTTAGGAAGTGTTAGAATGCTCAAAACCCATCAGTGGTATCAGAGCCTAGGCTTGTTTGTTCTTATTTGTTCTTAAAAGTTGAAAAACAGAATCGAAAATTTGCTGTCTGCGATCGGACTCGTCGAGTCCATAGGGGGGACTCGTCGAGTCCATGTGTATCTTCAACCAACTCGGCGAGTCATGTTCATGCACTCGGCGAGTAGGGTCGAATGAGTGCAGAATTTCGATTCAGTTGCTGGAAAATGAATTAGAAACATTACCCTAAACTGTTTTAGTAAATGTAAACTTGTTTTTGGTGGTGTAATGTCTTGCTAATTCATTTACAACAACTAGTTATCAAAATTAGAAAGTTTTATGTAATTTTTGATTATGTTCATATTCATGTTCTTGTTCTTATGATGTTTTAGATGATCATAGGAATTATTTGTAACCTATTTGGTAGTTTAATTCTTGATCATAATGTGTTTTAATGGAGTCCATAACTTATCCTTAAGTTATGGAAAACCAAGAGTCACACTTGAGTTAAAACCATTAAGAAAAAAACACAAGAGTTATAAAAATGAAGAGTCTTCATTTTATGACTCTATTAAACTCATAAGTTACAAGAAATGAAAAGTTTTGAAAGTTGCATAACTTGCCCTCAAGTTTTGGAACAAGTAAAGTTAAGTTAAAACTTTAGTTCCAACCCCTAGAATTTTAAAAGTTAAAATTCAACCCTTATACTTATATTATGATAATTTAATAATTATAATTATATATATGTATAAGAACAAGTCGTCTTACCGCTAGTACGCCTCATTCACGAAGGCGGTCTATAAGGTGGGTATAAGGTTGTTGCCTATAAAATGGTGACTTAATGGGTGTATATTCTCACCCACCGCTTGCTTGACTGGTGGAGGGTCGTTAGCCGAACGGGTAAGACAAGGACTTATAAATTCTCATTCAAAGTATGATGAATATATAAAGTAACTAAATGTTTATTAAATTCCCAATCTTAGTTACTTTAGGAAAAATGTGAATAAGGTGCTAATCCATGAAATTACACTTTACACTTTGTCTGAGTCGTTGGTGGAGCGTGTGTGGTTAACCGGCACACTAACTTGGACTTAACAAGGTAGGTAAAGGGTGACTTAAAGTTTATTATAGTATCGGTGGAGCGTGTGTGGTTTACCGGCACATCGATTGAGTGATAAACTTTAAGGGTACCAAGTGATTTGCATGGTTACTTCACACCTCGTTTTGTGATCCTCGGCATCCCAGTCACAAAACCTGGAGGGCACCCCCGAGATCGAAACATGCCTTTGAAAAGTTCATTGGATCTCAAAGAATCTAGGAATTTCTAAAACCTATAAAAACTAAATATTTAATATTTCGGTTTTCGTGGTGGAAATTGGTGAATCGTCATTCACCTACCTTTCAAATATGGTATAGCTTAGATTACGGCATACCTCTTCTAAGTTATATTATATTGTGATTGGATCCTAGCCTTAATATTACATTTGGGTGTTTTATTAAGGACTCTCTTAAATCTAAACTAAACTTGTTCTTCTTTTCAGATGTCTTCAACTAATGCTTCTGGCTCGAATCCTAATGGCTCCTTTACTCTTATGAGTCTATGTGGGAAAGTCACCTTTGATGGATCCAACTTCAATAAGTGGATCAGAAACATCAGGATGATTACCCGCTACGAGGACAAAGAATATGTCCTTGACAAGGAGCTTAAGGAAATTGATGAGTCCACTGCAACTCCCCAGGAGATCGCTGACTTTCATACTCATGAAAGAGATGCAACCAAGGTGGCTTGCATCATGTTAGCCACCATGACAGCTGAACTCCAAAAGTCTTACGAAGACTTCTACCCTTATGAAATGCACCAAGATTTGATGGAAAGATACCATCAAAGTGCACGACAAGAGAGGTACGAAGTCATCTGCTCCATGATAACAACCATGATGAAGGACGGAGAGTCCGTCACGAGCCACATGCAGAAAATGCAAAGGTATGTGGATCGGTTGCTGAAGCTCAATGTGAACTTCCCTGAGGAGCTTGCAATAGATATCATTTTGCACTCCTTACCATCGTGCTATGATCAATTCCGCATGACATATCACATGAACAAGGAAGAGGTCACCCTCAGCAAACTTCAGGGACTTCTCAAGACCGCAGAAACAGGTCTTAAGGGGAAGTCGGTTGCTATCACTCCTACTCCAGAAACAACTCCGGTCTTGGCAATCGGGCAGAGTCGAGGGAGGAAGAGAAAGAGATCTTCAAAGGGTACCAAGGCTCGGACCCTTGATGGCTCTTCTTCAAGTGGAACCAAGAAAGGTTTCATTACTCCTTCTTCTGACCCAAAAGAGGCTGAATGCTTCTATTGCCACGAAAAAGCTCATTGGAAGCGGAACTGCCCAAAGTACCAGCAAGATGTAAAGGATGGGAAAGTCAAACCCAACCATGCAGGTATTTACACTATCATTTCTAATAACTCACCCCATTCGAAATCTTGGGTCCTTGATACAGGTTGCGGAATTCATATTTGCTGTGACTTGCAGGGACTAGGAAGAAGTGAGAATGTGGAGCAAGGAAGAATAAACTTAATCATGGGGAATAGGAAAGTTACACCTGTCACCAAGATTGGAGTTTATACTTTATCGCTAAGTAGTGGGTTAAATTTAGATTTGAATAAATGTTGTTATTCGCCAGAAATGGCAAGAAATATTATTTCCTTTCATGCATTGTACAAACAAGGTTTCACCTTTTCGTTTGATAATGAAGTTGGTTCGATTAATGCTTTCTTTAATAATGTACTTTATTTTAAAGCATTACCTTGTGATGGTGTGTATGAAGCTGTATCTATTGTAGATAACTTAGGAAATAATGTTTTGTGTATTGATTCTACTAATAATAATAACTTGGATAAAGCATCATTATGGCATTGTCGTCTTGGACATATAAGCAAGAAACGCATAGGCCAACTCCAAAAAGATGGAGTCTTGGAGTCGTTTGACCTAAAGTCAAATGATAGTTGCGAGTCATGCTTACTTGGAAAAATGACAAAGTCACCCTTCACAGGCTCATGTGAAAAGGGTGAAGGTTTGTTGGACCTTATACACACGGATGTGTGTGGACCATTCAAACATGCCACAAGGGATGCTAATCGTTATTATTTGACTTTTACCGATGATTACAGTAGATATGGATATGTCTACTTAATCAAGCATAAGTCAGAGACTTTCGAGAAGTTTAAGGAATTTAAACAGGAAGTCGAGAATCAATTGGGCAGGAACATTAAGATGCTTCGATCCGATCGAGGTGGTGAGTATCTTAGTTCAGAGTTCCTCGACTATCTAAAGGAATGTGGGATTGTCTCACAATTGACACCTCCCAGGACACCGCAGTTGAATGGTGTAGCTGAGAGGCGTAATCGAACCTTGTTGGACATGGTTCGTTCCATGATGAGTCGAGCTTCGCTACCAATATCATTCTGGGGGTATGCCTTAGAGACTGCCGCCCATATCCTTAATCTAGTCCCTACAAAGAAAGTTGCCAAAACTCCTCACGAGATGTGGACTGGTAAAGTACCTAAACTAGACCATATCAAGATTTGGGGCTGCGAGGCTTTCGTGAGACGCGAGACTCATGATAAGCTCGAACCCCGAAGCGAGAGGTGTATTTTCATCGGCTACCCACAGCAATCCTTTGGTTACCTCTTCTACAGACCTAGTGACAATGTGGTTTTTGTAGCAAGAAGAGGAGTCTTTCGAGAAAGAGAGTTTATAAGCCAAGGAGACAGTGGGAGGCAAGTTGATCTTGAAGAAATTCAAGAGTCAAGTGGTGAAGGAACTTCAAACTCTAGCCCTCAACTTGAGGAGGAAACTCCTGTTGAGCCAATTGACGAATCTATACCTCTGAGGCATTCCACGAGAGTTAGGAGTGCACCTGAGCATTACTATGGATTCCATATTACTGCAGAAGGTGAGACACTTATTAGTGATGAGACACTAGTAAGTCAAGATGACCCTAACAGCTACGAGGAAGCCATGGCGGGCCCCGAGTCTGCCAAATGGAAAGAGGCTATAGATAGCGAGATACAATCCATGTATGACAATCAAGTTTGGAACTTGGTTGAGAATGTACCAGGTCGAAAGACTGTAGGGTGCAAATGGGTCTTCAAGAAGAAGACCGACATGGATGGTAAAGTACACACTTATAAGGCTAGACTGGTTGCAAAGGGCTTCTCTCAAATTCCTGGAGTGGACTATGATGAGACCTTTTCTCCGGTAGCCAAGATTAAGTCTATTCGGGTTCTGTTAGCCATAGCCGCATTTCATGACTATGAAATTTGGCAAATGGATGTCAAAACCGCTTTCCTTAATGGAAAGTTGGCTGAAGATGTTTACATGAGTCAGCCAGAAGGTTTTGTCAGTAACGAGTACCCTAATAGAGTGTGTAAGCTTGAGAAATCCATTTATGGATTAAAGCAAGCACCTCGCAGATGGAATCTTTGCTTTGATGAAAAGGTCAAGGAATTTGGCTTTTCTAGGAGTGAAGATGAATCTTGTGTATATGTCAAGGCTAGTGGGAGTATAGTTAGCTTTTTGGTATTGTATGTGGATGACATACTACTCATAGGAAACGACATTCCAACCTTGCAGGAAGTAAAGTCCTGGCTTGGAAAGTGTTTCGCTATGAAGGACCTTGGTGAAGCTGCCTATATTTTGGGGATAAGAATCTTGAGAGATCGGAGTAAAAGACTAATTGGACTTAGTCAAAGTACCTACTTGGAGAAGATTCTGAAGAGATTCAGAATACAAAACTCCAAGAAAGGAGAGTTGCCCATCCAGAGTAGCGCCAAGCTGAGTAAGACACAAAGCCCTAGCACTGAGGCTGAGATAGCAGAAATGAGTCGATTACCTTATGCTTCGGCTGTAGGTTCGATCATGTATGCTATGACGTGTACTCGACCTGATGTAGCCTTGCCTTGAGCATGGTTAGCAGGTTTCAGGGGAACCCTGGCAAGGCACACTGGATTGCGGTAAAGAATATTCTCAAGTACCTACGAAGGACTAAGGACTGGGTTCTTACCCTCGGTGGGAGTGATGACTTGAGAGTTGTAGGGTATAGTGATGCTAGCTTCCAGACTGATAGGGATAACTTCCGCTCTCAGTCGGGCTGGGTCTTTACCCTAAATGGAGGAGCAATTTCTTGGAAGAGTTCCAAGCAAGAGACAGTGGCAGATTCTACTTGTGAATCAGAGTATATTGCAGCTAGCGAAGCGGAAAAGGAGGCGTTATGGCTGAGGAACTTCATTGGAGACCTTGGAGTTGTACCAGCTATTAAAGAGCCGATGGAAATTTTCTGTGATAGTGAAAGTGTTGTTGCCTTAGCCAAGGAACCAAGGGATCACGGGAGATCCAGACACATCGACAGAAAATACCATTTCATCAGACATCGGATCGAAGAAGGACTCCTCGTGGCAAAGAGGGTATCATCAGATGAGAATCCGGCAGATCCCCTCACAAAGGGACTGACTCAGGTTAAGCATCTCCAACATGCTCGGAGCATAGGGCTAAAGGATGATATTAGATTTAGTAGTTAGATAATCTTGAAATTTGTAAAGTGTAATTGACATTTAATGATGAATAAAAGTGTTTTATTTATGAGTAAAGTGTTGCTATCTCTTGTCGATCGTTTACTATATTTCTTTTGCATGTTTTGACTTCCAGAATAATTTTGTTTGGTATAACATATTATTCAAACCTCCACAGTCGGTCATATGTCGGAAGTAGGTATGAATCAAGACTGTCATGTTTGATTGTAGAGGTCTGGGACAAGGCTACAACAATCATGAGTGCTCATAAGTTCTGAGCATTGGACTCAACCCACGCTCACTGGAATCACTTCATGGAATTCTATCTCGAGTGATCGTGAGACGGTAATATCATATAAGTCTTTAAACCTAGAGATATGATTTGTTACTTACGAGTTGGTTATGCATTGATTGTACGAAAAACGCATTGGTAACTCGATGTTATAAAATCGTGCTCTTATGTGTAATTCAATAAGTAGTAGAACAAACATATGAGTCGAAGTTTATCTGTTCCTTCTTGGATTAGAAGCTGATATCTGGGCCCCTCGATGATTTTGTTTTGACCTATGTACCGGGCCCGGTCAGAACTAGATTGATGTGTTCAATAAAGTTCTTTGTCATACAAATCGGAAATCGGGAAACAAATGTTGGACAATAAGTAAGACATTGTTCCATGTATTTGTCCGACTGATATCTAAAACAGAGGATTATATGATCACTTATCTTAAATGGCGTACCATCATCTTCTCAAGTTTCGAGAAACCTTGTAAAGAGCTACGATTGCCGATCGGTTCCTGAAGTCATACTTGCAGTAATAGTTACTAGACTTATCCAAGTGGGAGACTGTTGGATAAGGTGTCTAAGTCCATAACTATTTCTGGTATGTACTTGACCCGACCCGGCATGGTCCATTTGGGTTGCATGGCACCATGCAATTGGATAAACTAAATGAGAGAAATAACGCTTGGAGATTATTAATATATTATAAGTTCTAATATATTAATAATATTATTTGATTAGTTTGATCAAGAATTAATTTAGAATTAATTAAGTGATCAAAAGATAACTAATTAAATATATGGGTTGATTAAGTAAATCATCCATATCTTGTATAGTGGGCTAAAAGGCTCCATGGATCATCAAGTTGGGTTCCACCCATAGGATGCTCCATGGATGCTCCATGGGAGTTACAAACCCATGGGTCATGGAAATGAAGAGTCATGACACATTAGGGTTTAACCCTAGATGTGTCAACACTATATAAGAAACATAATCTCCACCAAAATCGGTTGCAACAAAGAAATAGAGGGCTTGGCCGATTTTGAAGAGTGTGTATTCTCTCATAAGTTCTTCCAAGAGCATTTGGTGTTGTGTGAAGCATTTGAGGCATCACCACTTGAGGTGCTAGGCTCACAAGGTTTCAAGGAACACAAGCAACAACAAGGTAAGTTATTCTATCTATACTTTATGTTAAAATTGTTCCCCATGTATGCTAGATAGGAATATAACCTTGGAATTCAACTTTGCATGACAAATTAGACAAACATAGATCCAAGGTTATTAGGGTTGCATGTACACTTAGGAAGTGTTAGAATGCTCAAAACCCATCAGGTATATGCCGGGAAATCTTATGTGCTAGGTGCAACATGAAGGGGCATACCGCTCGCGTATGCAGAACCCCAGCGGAGTGTATTGCATCAATCACCAAGGTGACGAAAAATCCAGTTTGCCGTCTATGTGGTGAGATTGGACACTTCAAGAAGGACTGCCCAACAGAAGGAAAAAACAAAGAAACAGGAGGAGCCTAACTCTACTGCTTAGGGAGAAGCATTAAGAAACCCGGTGGAATTTTTAATACGTCTCTCAATCTCAGATAACTAAACCGAAAACATTAAAAGTCTAATGCAAATGTAAATGTCTTCCCCATTAAAGGCGAAAGTCGCAGCACTGTTATAAAATATAAAATTCATCAGGTAAAACTATAATGGCTAAACATATACATTACATCCATGTATAGTTAAGATGGATAGACCTAGAGTGAGTGAATGCCACCTCATTTCCTGTTCCTCGTTTGGTTGTGGATTTAAGGAGGAGTCGCTCAGTAAACAGTCGTCCCCATCTTAATTATGCATGACTAGTATATGTGAGGTGATTATAGAAATGCCTCGTGAGAATCCATTCATAGAAAGGTACTCTATTCAGAAACACTCAGGACCCTCTATAGTCCCGCGTCGACTCTATCGGTCCAAGTATCCGCGGCAGTGATACACAGGACGAAACCTGAAACGCCTAGAACTTGTGTGCCTGTTTGGCGCATGACTCTATCGATCCTCATTATATATCATGTCGAGGTATGCCAACTTCAACGACTCTATCGATCATGGTTTGACGTAGTGCAACCATGTGTACATGCCTAGTGCTGTGTAAAAAGGACTTTCTTCGTAGCCATGTCGGCGAATAAAGGTTCTTCTGAACCTAAAAATAATACAAATAATCAAACCTAATGCGATCCGTCAGTCGTCCCTCTTATCTCAAGCCTTCTGAAGTACCCAAGAGAAGGGTACTGCGCGCTGTTGACCAACCCGTCTTAGACAAATAGAAACCGAAGCGAAAGACACTGCAAGATACTCCAGAAGACGATAACCATCCGAAGCATACTCCGTAGATCCCCCAGAAAGACCCTTCGCACCTCGCACATCAGGTTCGTGAACCTAGAGGATAGAATTCAGGGGACTGACCACTATAACCAGGTATATGCATAAAGGTGGTATATAGTTGAGATCAAAAAGATTTAAGATGTGTGCTTCCTCCCTGCTCCCTGTTCCTCGTTGGGTTGTGGGTCTGGGGTGGAGTCGCACAATTGAACATCCTGATGACCTCAAATATATACGGCTTGCATACACCAAGTATTAGTGGTTAAGCCGAGTATGAGCTCTACCACGAACCTCATAGTAAAGCCCTTCGTCCTATCCCATAAAATAGTAGCTGGAGTCAAGAGAACCATTGCGGGTTGAGCTACTATAATGATAACAAATCCGAAATATGTTGTCATATCGGTTAAGCCCACATAGTATCTAACATCCTCAGTTAGTAAGGAGATTAATGTTCCGAATGATGGGAACCTATACCCACTAGATTTGACCTAGACTAAGAAAAACTCAGAACCTTCGGAAGAGTAGTTGCAAAAGGTGTTCGCACTACTTAGGCACTTCGTCCACCCAGTTACAGACGAGTAGTGCCTAGGATCCTCCACCCTCTCTCATAGAGGAAGTCACCGCCGCCTTATAGGCGATAGATTGCATCCTCCAAAGTAAACACTAGAATACCAAGAACCACAGGATAACCTCCGCAACCAAGAATACTTGATCAAAGTGCGGAAGTAGTTGCTTAAGCCTTATAACCCAGATCCCGAAGAGATTATAGACTTGACACCAGCCTTGGTGTTAGTCGAGGGGTTATGCTGGAGCATGTGCTTTCCGCACTAGAATAAACCAAAGTCTTAGAGATTCATTGGACTATTAGGTGTTCCACGAATACTATCTCACGCAGAAATAGTAGAACCACCTCCTGAGATAGTCCAACACCATTCTGGTGAAACCCTATCTCCCCGACCCTAAGGGTTTCCATTAGAAATATCTCAAGAATCAGAAGTGCAGGTTCACTTTGCACGAGATTGAGATAGACACTCTACAACAAACAGATATCGTAGACACGCAACCCATTCGATGATGTAGAAAGTCCCTAAAAGCCAATTGACAGGAAACGCGAAACCAAAGGCAACCTGAGCTTCCTAAGAACCAACCTGAAGAACTACACTTCCAGTATGAGAGAGAGAACATTAAGAACTTTGGAATGGCGCTCACGCCATTGATGATCTTGCCATAGAAGTACACTATGTTCTAAGTACTGAAAAGTTCTACCCTTTCGAGAGCTTAGCACTATCCGAGATTCTTAATGGGGATTGGTCCAACCGTCGTCAGACCACTACTACTTTCGGAAATTCCACAAGTTTCACCCCAAATTGGTCCACTTCTTAGACTTGATAAGTGCTGCCCGATGTCACTCTTTGTATCTCACTCATCTTGATAGAAACCATTGAGAACCCTAACTTCGTAGACGAAACAAATAGGAAGTATCCTCGTACCTCTACTCGGTCATTCATACCTACTTCCTTGCCTAAACCTGAATTTCGGGACGAAATTCCCTCTAACGGGGGGATGATGTGACAACCCAAAAATTTCCGTTAGTTTTAACGTCGAAGTTAACATCAAAAATTAACGTCGAATTCTATTACGTCAAAAATTAGTCTAATTTATCCCGAAAATATTTTTGACCGGATTTAAACCCGTTGGAATATTTTAATTAATATTCATCAAGCGAAAATAAATACACGTAAATTATCTTTCCATTTATTTGGAAAAAGTTTATTTTTATTTACGACCATTTAACCGGGTAAAATTTTAAACCTCGTTAAACATAAGTATCGGGTAGTCGTATACCGGGTACAACACCCAAGCCCTATATAAGGGTAGGTGGACACTACTTAGAAGCCTTTTCCCACCATAGACTCTCTCTCTCTCTCTCTCTCTCTCTCTCGACTTTCTCTATCAACAAACGGTTTTTGGTCAAAAATCACCCCTAAGAGCTTCAAATCGGTAAGTTAATGTAAGTCCCCAAAATTGCTTGTGTATCAATCAGATCCAATTGATGGTGCGGAATCCCAATCAATTGGATGATGTCAGATCATATAGAAGAGAAGGAGAAGAAGAATTTAAATGAATCGATGATGTATTAATGAAATGAATTATGCTCCTTACAATAGATTCTCTCAGACACACACTTCTTCTCTCTAACTTTCTCTCTCTACAAGATGCTCTCCTCCCCTCAACCGTTCACTCACATGTACTCCTCACCCTATATATATGAGACATGGGCCACCAGCAGCACACGAGTGTACATCTGCACACGTGTGTGCGGCTGTACACAGGGTGTGCGGCCGCACACACATGTGCAGCCGTACACAGCTACAATATTACCTATTATATTATAGAGAAAATATATTTTCCTAGAAAAGCAAAGTATAAACCAATAATTATGACCCAAAAATCTCCCCCTTGTTTTATAGCTTTCTTTTCTAAATGACCCAACAAGCTCCCCCTAAAATATAGCTAGCTTTTCTTGTTAATCTTCATTGGGAACTTGGCTTCAGCATTAATCTTCAAATTTTTCACAGCTTCAGGATGAACATATGTATCTTCTATGAATGACTTCATCTTGAGCGGTTGGTCATTTCTTCAAGAATTTGACATTTAACGCACATTGGGTGAGGAGGCTTGTTGTGCTGATTCTTGAAAGGTAGCGCTTTCAGCATGAAAATCTTCAGAGAGAATAGAGAGAACAAATCTTCTGGATCACTTCAGCAAGTACAAAGATAGCAGCAGACTGATTGAGGAGGATTCAATGCAATTTATCACATATTCTTCGATTTCAGCTTCACCTTGCTTCTGGGGTTAAAGGATGGAATGTCGAAAGAATAATCTTCATTTCTTGCTCCTTCGAATGAAAATTCTTCGATGCTCACAGATGAAGCCTTGGCTCAGAAATCTTCAACACAAACTCCATGACTCTTATCTATACCTGAAATCACCTTTCAAGACAAAACAAAACTAAAAGAAAAATTAACACACAAAATAAAAATAAGAATAGAAACAAAACTATTTTTTGGATTTTCTAATTTTTCTGAATAAGAAATAACACTATTTTTGGATTTTAGTTTTCTGATTTTTGTTTGATTTTTGAATTATTTTTGATTCTCCCCCTAAAATTTGTGCATAGAGTTAAAACTATGAACAAATTTAACAAAAATAAAATGATATCTAACTTTTAGAATGATTTGGGATCAAAGTTTTTAGACAGCCTTTATCCGCTTGTCGTTACCTTCTATCTTCACGTCTTTATCTGGTCGATTGTCAGTATTGTTGTCCACTTAAATACGAAAAATTGTGACAAAATTAGGACATACTATAAGTGACAAGACAATGAGATCCTAAGTTCCTAGATATTATATCTGATCCTAAGTTTCTAGATACTATATCTTAAGGACCATTCAACTGATGACGACCAGGGATATTGTTGTCCACCTAAATTGAGCAGCGAGATCTATAGACAATCTTTTAGTGTTCAATTTTAATTGTACTGGAACATGTTTCCCGCTTCCAGATATGCCCCCGTAATCAAAGACTTCCAGAGTACTCCTTACATCGGATGAGCAGACCATCATTTAGGGAAGAAGATAGATTCAGAGTATTATCACTTATAGTGCATATGCTGTGTACCAGGTCGGATTCTTAGTCACGCAAAGGAGACAACATATGGCTAACAGATACGAGGAATTTCATATATGTATATGTATAATATGCAGAGAAATAGAGTTGCATATGTTACAGTCCAGGTCGGATCTCTTCCAATCACGCAGAGGAGGCAACATATGACTAACAGATAGAAAGAAAGAAAATGATTTTCTACAGACCTAATTCATCGGAATTTACCAGTCGCCCCATCAATACCGGAATTAAGGACAGAATCCGCACATGGAGGAAAAGTTAAACCATGGTTCCAGATACGGGTTCATTTAATGTGACAAGTACATTCCCATATATATCTCCCTGCTCAACCTATCCGAGTGTCGTATTTTCAGGTTAAAAGGAACTATCTAGATCAAGATTTGTCAAGTCATTTGATTTCCTAAGTTCAATTCTACCTATTCATGTCCATTTAGAATCTTTCGTGCCTACCGACGCTTCAAACCAGAGCATAGACCCTTCAACTTTGGGTACATTATGCAGACTCAGGTTGCTTGTTATCACTCACTTCCCAAAACATCTCCCTCAAGCACATTCCATAACCAACATATTATTATTTTGATATATATATTTTTTAATTTTTTAGTTTTAGTTTTGTTTTTATTTCTCCCCCTAAATTTGTGCATAGGAGAGAAACGAAAGTAAATGTGCAAATTTAAACTATCCTAAAACAAAAATTTGTCTTTAAAGCGAATCAGCTTAAGAAAAACTTAGGAGTATAGAGAAGAAAACTCAAACCGTAAGTCACCAATTGAATTTGCATCCAGAAGGTCTGAGAACAGCATGCGTAATCTCAGAACAGATCCGAAAATTCTTCATGTCGTTAAGCACAACCCCCATGAGTGACCACTTCCTTTCTTCCCTTCCCACAAGGACACATACTCTCAAACAATGTTCTGAGTGTTGTATAGTTGAGAGATGTCTCCTATCATGTGCCTGGAGCAACCACTATCAACAAACCGAAGTCTGATGATATGCCTCCATAGCTGCTCCAGCACAGAGCGGGATCAGTTGGTCTTTGGAACCCAGTCCATTTTGAAACTGGGTTGACCTTTGTCATCCTTGCATGGTACTCTCTCCCATGACATGTCCTGCCTATCACAAACAGAAGTTGAAGAAATATTAGAGTCGTTAGAAGATTTGGGAGAGTGAGCCTTTGGAACCCATTTGTAGTTGGGTTTAACCCATTTCTTTTTTCGATCTGATGGGTGGCTCAGTACTTGCTTTTGATCTTGATGTCGGCCGTTGAGATGACTTTGATTTTGACTTCATGGGAGCATCTCTTGGATTTGGCTTCTTGGTCGACATTCCCTTCTTGACCTTGGGATTTGATTTCATGGCCTTTGGAGTTGAACTCTTACCCTTCTTGGCATTCCAGTCGCCATTGTCTGAACATGACCTTGAGGGGTTTCTTTTGAAGTATCTCCCTCTTCGCGTGTTCTGCCACCCTTGTGCATAGTAGGGAACGTATGCTCGACTAGGACAATTTCTGGCAATGTGTCCAGGTGTTCCACAATGAAAGCATGTATTTTTCTTCACTGTGGAGTTGTTTCTTTCTGCCCCTGGTGGCATGTCCTTGACTTGTGTCTTGCTTTTCCCACACGCACAGTTGCAACGGGCACTCTGTTTAGCTTGAAATCGTGACCTGTACTTACCAACAGCAGGTTGATCAGAAGAAACTGAGTTCGAAGCAACATATTTAAAGTTCAAGGAGTCGTTTGTTTGTTCAATAGAACTCTCTGTGTTCTCATCCTTTATTACTTTGCCTACACAAGAAGTAGAAGCATTAGTATCATTCAGCTCAGCACCTTCAGTTGGTTGTTCAATAGTTGGTTTTCCGTATACCATAAATGGTTCTCGGTCAATCTCTTCGTGAGTCAAAGGTATGGATATATAGTTATGATTGAAAGGTACAGGAACACTATCATACCCTAGACCCTTGCTTTGATTATCTTTGAATTTTAATTGGTTTTCAAATAATGACTCGACTGTCTTACTTGACGTAGTGTAATTTTTGAAACTAGCATCTGTTTTTCTACACTTAATTTTCAAAGCGTCAAATTCTTGAGTTACAGCAACAAGTTTTTTCTTAATGTGATCGTAATTTTCACACTTGTTGCTGTAATCTTCTTGTAATTTCCTAAAGTCCTTAGTCTTGGCCTCTAATTGTGCTTTTAAAGGATTCTGACCTTTCCTAAGAGTATAGCCTTCGTATTTGAGGTCCTCATTTTCTCTTTTTAATAAATCGATTTGATCTCAGAGAAATTTAATAGTACTTTCACAAGATGGAGTACATGAAACTTTATTTACCGGAATTGATGCGGAACTCATCATTTTTTTACATATAATAATTCCTTTTTTTTTTAATTTCCCTTTGACTTAAAAATCAAGAAAGTCAACCTTCAAATTCAAACTTAAAAAGACAAACTTGAAAAGTCAAACCGAAAGGCTAAATTTGAAATTTTAAAAGGTAAAGGAAAAAGTGAAAGTTTAAAGTCAAAGGTCAAATTTTAAAAGTCAAAGTCAAAATTGTAAGGTCAAAAGATAAAAATAAAATCAAAATTAAAAACTAAAATTTTTGGTGTGAAAATGGAATTTAAAAATAAAGGGAATTGATTTTTGGGCTGATTTTGTCAAAAATGCGAAATTAGGTTCGAATTGGAGTCTTTAAGAATAAAAAATAGGAGTTAAATAACAAGACTAAGGCTAGAAGAGTTGGTAAGGCACTTGGTTGTTGGACCAAGGGACCCGGGTTCGAATCCCGGCAGCCCCAATTCCCTTCCCCCATACACTGAGCCGCACACCTTCAACCGGGCCGCACACCTTCAACCGGGCCGCACATCTACAACAGATTCGCGAAAAAAAACAACATTTTTCACCCTTTTTGCTCTAAAACTCGATCAAAAACTCGTTTTTATGAAAAATGCAAAGAAGTAACCCCCCTTATTTTTGCGAGATCTATCCAAAAACGATATTTTCTTTTCAAAATAAGATCAAATAAGCTCCAGATCCGAAAAAATTGAATGATACAACCAAGCTCTGATATCAATTGTAAGTCCCCAAAATTTCTTGTGTATCAATCAGATCCAATTGATGGTGCGGAATCCCAATGAATTGGATGATGTCAGATCATATAGAAGAGAAGGAGAAGAAGAATTAAGATGAATCTATGATGTATTAATGAAATGAATTATGCTCCTTACAATAAATTCTCTCTCTCACACACTTCTTCTCTCTAACTTTCTCTCTCTACAAGATGTTCTCCTCCCCTCAACCGTACACTCACATGTACTCCTCACCCTATATATGTGAGACATGGGCCACCAACAGCACACGTGTGTACAGCTGCACACGTGTGTGCGGCCGCACACACATGTGCAGCCGTACACAGCCACAATATTACATATTATATTATAGAAAAAATATATTTTCCTAGAAAAGCAAAGTATAAACCAATAATTATGACCCAACAGTTAACCTTCCTAGCTTGTTATCTAAGTTATCTAGCTTGCAAATTTGTGACTTAAACACCAGAAACCCTCAAGAACATGAGTTTACGACCCATGAACACCTTCATGGACCGTAAACACTCATAAAAGGGTTTTTATGCTCAAAAACCCTTCCAAACCACTTCTCATGCTTAGCAATGGCTTAGATGCTTACCCGAAAGGACTTAGAACACCAAAATCGGACCAAATGGGGAGTAAACATGAGTTTACGGTCTAAGAATGTTCTTGGACCGTAAACCCATGTTCATGGACCATAAACACCTTTTATGGTGTCAAACTACCCTTCAAACACCTCTAAGGGCTTCCATGAACTTCCTAGGGTGCATAGAATCTTATTTTCCATCATTTTATGCACCAAAGCATACAAAAATCATGTCACACATGAGTTTACGGCCCAAGAAGGTTCTTGGACCGTAAACACCCATTCATAGACCATAAACACCCTCAAAGGGTGTTACAATGCCCTTAACACTTTGTATGGCTTGGATTTAGACCTAGAACTTCGTATGCTTAACATACAACCACAAAAACGCATGATTTGGGGACCAACATGAGTTTTTAGCCGTAAAATCATGTGTTTAAGGTAGTAAAATCCCCAAGTGTATCTCCTTAGACTGTAAACTCCTCAAGGAGTAAACTATGGACCATAAACTCCATATGGTGCCCATTTTGAGCCCCAATCACTTCCTTAGCCCTTGATTCAACTCTCGCATGACTCCATGTGTGAGTTAAGACCTTTAAAGATCCCATGACACTACTACAATGAGTTTACGACCGTAAAATCATGGGGGAAAGGGTCTTGAAACCGTAAACACACATAAGGGCCTTCACTTGAGGAGTAAACTCCAATGTGAGTCCATACACATCTCCTATGCAACCCGGGACACTTCTAGCACTTGTAGCACAATGTTTTTATGTCGTAAGACATCCTTACTTGCTTAATTAGTTATTAAATGACGAATTAGATACTTAAATGTATCATTACATGTTAAATACGATTCGCGTGTGTGGTCAAGTCCTCACTTGACGCTTAGCATCCTATACCAGCACCTCCATCAGATCCACTTACATCAGGTGAGTTCATACCACTGAATGAACCTTTTATATGTTTTTACATGTTTTATGGGGGGGGGGGGGAATACAAGTTAAACATGCCAGTTATCATATCAATCACATGTGATTGATAACCCGCATGCATAAGGATTTACCACACTGTAAACTATTTTACCATGTAGGATACTATAAATGGTTTTCTGAAATGTTTTCACTTGTTTAAAACTCTTACTTAAACGGTTTTATCAAAGTTCATTTGAAACTTGTTTATGAAAGGTTTCCAAAGAATTTCTAAAGGTTTTTCAAACTTATTTTACCAAAGAATACCAAGTGGTGATTGTCTTAAGTATAAAAGATTTTCAAAGGTTTTTCATCAAAGTTCTCTTTCATGTCGCATGCTCTTACTTGTTAGATACCGCTGCCTCGCTTTTACTTAATTTAAACTCCTACTTGTTAACGTTTCCACTTCGTGATACACTTATGTTAGTTGACGCTTATACTTCACGATTCGGTTATTCCACACTGTACGCTTATACTTCACGATTCGGTTATTCCACACTGTACGCTTATACCTCACGATTCGGTTATTCCACACTGTACGCTTACACTTCATGATTCGGTTATTCCACACTATACGCTTACACTTCACAATTCGGTTATTCCACACTGTACGCTTATACTTCACGATTCGCTTATTCCACACTGTACGATTATACTTCACAATTTGGTTATTCCACATGATTCGGTTATACGTCACGATTTGGTTATACTTCACGATATGTCTTCTCTTGTTACACACTCAAGCGTAGTTTGGATGTACGCCTATGCTTGTATAGATGCATATAAATAATGGTTGAAGGACTTAGGAAGGTTCGTTCGCCCTATTTCCTTTTCTACGTTGAGATGTGGTCTGGTGGGATCGGACATCCGTCCAAAGGTCATTTGATTTATTAGTTATATATTATGTATATGAGCATAGACATATATGTATGCACTAGTCAGTTCAGTTATGACTCTCTACCTCTAGTTCAACACTTATATCGGAAACACACTACCTACTATTTGGGATGCATCTTCGGGACACGACCTTCTCCTTCGTCTAGTTGGTAACCAGAGTCTCCTGTAGGGAGAGCGGATATTGTGTGTATAGATCTATACGGGATTGACACCCCCGCACCCTGACTGCTAGCTACAGTCCACGACCTACCAAGCCAAGGGGTGAAAAATGTCACAATTTATAGATGCTTGCAGGGCGTCAGGTACTCTAGTGTCGGTTAGTATGGTTACGAGTATCCCAGGTTACCTTATAATTCATGGCCTTAAGGTAACGGTATTTCACAAGCATTTTACACTGTGTGCTGGAACCCACTCTCAGAGTCACACTGTTTTTAGACCTTGCTAGCTATATCTTTCATTTGATACTGTCTGCGGTCTGTATTCTCGGTTTTAGACCTTACTAGCTGTACCTTTCGTTTGGTACCGTCTAGGGTCTGTGTCTTTCTTTGTTAGACTGAGCCATGTATGTCGTTTGTTCGATACTCTCCTGGAGTCTATGATTCCTTTGCCTTAGTCAGCAGTCCTCACAGCTGAGGCATGTGTTATTACCCTGATTTCTCTTGCTTTATTTAATAATCAAATTTTGTATTTTGATAATGATAGCGCTTAAGGGAAAACTACTTTTTACCACATAACTTCGTCCAGTCTTGGTAGAAGACTGCTTTTATTCAAGAAAATATAGGATTTTCTGGAAAAGACTCTAATATAATGGATACTCTAAAACTACCACTTTTATTAAAGTTATTTGAATAAAATGACACTAAATACTTATGAACTCACCAGCATTTGTAAAAATGCTGATACTCACTTTTCAAATAACTTGTATTCTCAGGTCAGCATTAGACAAGTACAATCCAGGAGCTTCTGTTCAAGACTATTTTGTGCCAAGTTGCATTTATATCATTACTTGTATTACTTTGATGTATTGTAATGTAAGCTATGTAAAACTATTACTATTAATGCAATGATTGTTGTACTTTGATTACTATAATGCATTTGTTGTGATACTTGACATGACGTCATCCACCCCAGAACGTTTCCGTCGTTCTAGTTTTGGGGTGTGACAATTAGTTTAATAATTCTCAAAGACACTCAAGTAAAAGAAAATTATGGAAATGGTTAAATTATTATTACATTTGACTTTGATAGCAATCAAACAAGCACATGTTTTGGCAATTATCAAAGAATGTTAGTGATTTAGTTTTTAACTTGTGGTCTTATTTTAGATAACAACTCAAAGATTTTTTTTCTTTTAGAAACTATAAATAAAATAAGCATTCAAAATCTAAAATTCTTAAAGACACTCAAGTAAAAGAAAATTATGGAAATGATTAATTTATGATTGCATTTGACTTGGATTGCAATCAAACGATCACACGTTCTCAAAGAATGTAATTATCACACATTTGATTTGCATTGCCTTTCGAAATAACTTTTTTCCTAGTTTTTGCACAGATAGAGAGTAGAAGGAAATGATAATGATGCAGATAGTAATCGATATAGATAAGAGAAAGTGGAAACACAACAATTTTTAGACATTTTATTCTTCCAACATTCTTTAAGAATGCATTAATTCTTTAAAGAATATTGAGTTGTATAAAATATTATGGTGTTACAAAGCTATAAAAAAAATTTATTCGTCCCTTCTTTAAGAATTCTTACATTCTTTAGACATTCAAACTATTTATGGACTCAAAAACATTTATTAAGATTGTTTTAGCATAATGTAAATATTATATTCTCATCATCAAGAATGATGTTTTAACTGAAATAATTTATTCTTAACCATTCTCGTGATATATATTAAGTTTGTTTGTTTTACAAATGATTCTTAACCAGGAATATTGTATTTCCGTCTATAATACATTTGACTATATATTCGTATTCCTAAAGAATTTAATACGTAAGTATTTTACAATATGCAAAGTAAATATACGATATTCCTACAGAATGCAATAAATCATAATTTTTTTTTTTGTTTTTCAGATTTTACTGATAATATAAAAAGATACTGTACATAATTTAAATTGTAAAATATGTACGTTTTTTTTTGAAATCTAATTTAAATTGCATTCCTTAATAACTTGAGTGTTACACAAAAAGTATAAGTTCTATCCTATAGATACATGAAGTACTAGTCTCTTCCGAACTATCTTTCTAGATTAGAGGAGAAGTTACTCTACTAGTGTCCAGTGTCTTCACAAAAGAAGCTATCGACAAGATCTACAACTTTCATTTTGAGTCTGTCAGCTAGTTTTAATCTTGTTTATCTCATAAAGAGTTAGACTGTTAAAGTTCGTGTAAAATGAATAATTCTCTCGTCTGATGTGCGTTTTTTACTGTCTTTATATCGTTGTACTCCTATCAACGACAACTTCAAGTTTCGTTTATATTGATTCTTCTAATAAATAAGTCAATCTAAAATTCGATTTATGGGCCGTATACTCCTATACTAATCTTAGAAAAATCACAACTTGCTGTCATGAAATCAGATGTGGACGTCCTCTATATGTATACTCTAGGTTTAATGACTACTACGACTTTCTTTTAGATCACTAAGTCTAAAAAGTATTTTATCAAAATCTCACTTTTAATGATTTGCATTGTTGATCGGGTCTGTTACGAGACTTCAACAGAACATAACATCTTTTGTATAAGTCTGATTAAGCGTTCCTTATATCTCTGGAATCCTTGTCACGGCGACTTCAACTTTCGTCAAGGATATTCATGATAATTATTATTCTATTAAGACATGTATTTTATTCTTCTTTTAATATATTCTTATAAGCATGTATACAACAAATATTTTCACATACACTTCACAAAAATTTCTTTAATTATATCGAATAGGTTACATATGTTGACCCTCACAGTTATATCGTCTTATTAATTTTATAGCGGGAAACATAGACATTACATTATATATAACTAACACTATATTCAAATTAATTTATTTCTTACAAATAAATCTAACATTTGTTGCATCGGACAATTCTCGCCTCCGACAATCAAGAGTTTAACGTTCCTCTTGATAGGTGGTGATAGTTATGCACCATTAATGCGCTTAACAATTGAGGTATGTATAAACCATCCGACCCGAAGTTGAATATTTTCTTATAAGTTTTATGCACTATAGAGTCATTTATCATAGATCTACATCATGTTCGGTCCTAAGTAGCGTAAAAAAAACAAATTGAAATAAACAAGACTGAACTTGCTCATTCTAAAAGAATAACCACGTCAATCTCTTCAAAACCACGTTGATTCTATGAATACCGTAGGCTTGACTTCAGAATTTGGGTTAAGACGCATAGAATTTTGGGAAAAAATGAAAGTTCATAAAATTGATGATCGCTCCTCCTAATTACAGAAAAAAAAAGTTAAATAAGTAGCAGAATTTTAAAGGGAACCCTAAAAGTCCATGGGCCAAATGCAAACCCAAGAACAAAACCAAAAAACTAAGAAAAAATAACAAAACTCTTATAACTCCATTTAGAAAGTGCTTTATGGACTAAAAAAATGGGCATGTCCCCATCCGATAATTATTTAGACGTGCACCTTGCTCCAAGCTTTGATTTGACTAGTCGTACGCCCGAAACAAAGACCCGCACCCAAAGTTATGACCATTTTCGTGAAGCCCCTTTAGTCACATGATCGTAGGCCTCTGGGAACGCAAGGGCCTGATCCTCCATACTAGAGCACGCATGAGGTACCAACATGAATGAATATGTAGTAGTGAATGAAAGATGGAATGTTATGTAGTTAATTAGTTATTATTCTAATTTTGCATTATGTGCTTTCTTTTGTCACTTCAACTATAATGGATCACAGGTAAAACACTCACGTGAGCCAAAAGTAAAAAAAAAAAATCAAAGTCCTTCATAAATGTGTAAAACAGAGAAAAATCCTTTAAAAATGTGTACACAACAAAGGGATCCCTCGATTTTTAGCTCTCCGATGCCAGCTCTTAACAGCGCCACTACAACATCATTCCCATAGAAATAAAAAATGGGATTTATAAATGCTTGAAAATCACTTTTCTAGGTACACTGTTGTAGTTGTTGCAGATGGAGTGAGTGTCACGGTAGGGCCTGCATCAACAACACAACAGCTGCAGCAGGCTAACCCACCTATCCATTGCTAATCGCATTCAACAGTAGTAGAGAGATGAAAAACAATGCCCTATATGAATCCATAGTATTTTGGTTTGTGTATATAATCTTGTTCATTTTATATAGACTTCTTAGTTTCTTTTTCGATGTATTGGATTTACATCTCCACTTTATATTACCTATAAAAAGTAATATCATTTATTACATATAATAAATTCATTTCCCTTTTATAGAAATTATTAGGTGGAGAATATTTAATAAATTACCTCATATAAATTTAGCGGAAGACACATAAGACAATCACTAATACTAGTTAAAAATATCATCTCGATAATAATATTCGAAAACATAATATCTGTACATATTTTTCATTCAGTTTATGAATTAACAATCCTTGCCCATTAAACCTTATAATATTTTCCAGAAAAAAATAGTTTTTTGAAAAACCTATCTACCATTGGAATGGTAAATTTTTTTCTAATATGTCCTTAAATTCGAACAAAATTTAATTTTGTATCCTAGATTTACTTAGATATTAATTATTTAATATTTTTTGCTAGTTAATTTATTTTAATTAAATATACAAAATAAAATAATTTTATTTTCCAAAAAAAAATATATAATGTAGTCGTAATTGCCAAAACTTTAAAATAAACCCACCATGACTCTGTTTTTCCAATTTTTTATCTTTGTTTTTATCTCCGATTGTTTTTTATAATTATTATTATTATCACTTGAAAAATTCATTACCAAATATCTAGTTGGATAGAATTTTAAAAATCATTTTACCACAAGTATTATAATAAATGAAAATGATGGTTATGAAGATTGATGACGGATGCATCACTGATGCAAAATATATGTTGGAAGATATTAAAAAACCAAAAATAAAAATAGAGCAATAATTAAAAGTTATATTTATATGTGTAAACTAAATTTTAATAAATGACATATTGATGGACCCAACTTGGTAGTTGCCAATATGGGAATTTACAAACGGAATTTACAAATGACAAATATAGGAATTTTAATAAATCTGATACTGAGAGATGATATTTTCTTTTATTATAGTTGAAATATATATTTTAAAGAACTTTTTTTTCCTTTTTATTACAAATCTAAAATATATGAATTTACAAAAGGAAGTTTAATATCTACATTAATATAAATTAATATATTAAAAATTATAATTAATTTGTGTTGTTATCTAGTAGTGATAGTTGAATAAAAATAATTCTAAAGTTTTCAAAAAAAGACGAGTCAAATTCAAAGTGAAGTTTACATTTTAAAAATATGATCTTTACGTATTAGGGTAGATATATAAGTATAAAATTTTATAAAAATAACATGTTATATTTTGCTGATATTAAATTAGATGAATAACTAAAAAAAATTAAAAATAATACCACTTGATAATATAGATATTAAAAAACAAAATATAAATAGAGCCATAATTCAATATTATAATTATATATGTAAAATAAATTGTAATAAATCACATATTGATGATCACAAGTCGGTGCATATCAATATGGCACGTAAAGAAATATGTAAAGGTCAAAATGTTAGACGTTCTATATATATATATATATATATATATATATATATATATATATATATATATATATATATATATATATAAGGATGAGAGAGAGAGAGAGAGAGTTAGGTTTATATATGAAACCTTAATTATTGTGTCAACGTATGACTAATTATTGACCAATCATGTCATTGTTGCAAAATACAAGAACCTGTTATCCATTTGAGTTAATAAGATATTATTTGTATGTTCAAATTTTGTTCTTCACCATTGTTTTTTATGTTTTTTATTTGAATTATAACTATAACTATATTTAATATTCTTTGTTAGCGTACAAGTATAAAAGAAATAAACATGCATAATCTAAAACAATAAAAGATATGTACCATGAGAATGCGTTTTGCAGCCACATCCGGTGGCACACACAAGAGGAGAGACTAGCGGCGAGTAGGGATATTGCCAGGGTGCTTTCTGCCAACTTTGTTTCTGGCAATGCGGTGATGGAGAACAAGGGTCATCTAAGCGGTTCAAACTCCCGGATCTTAACCAACCACCACCGTCGGAGGACGAGGATGAATAAGGATGGTGCCTGATCTTATCTTGATTTACTTTTCGGGGGGCGTGCATGCATGCATGTGTGTAGCCTTTTTAAATAAATATTATATGCAAGGGAGATGCGTATGTAGTGTTTATTTTTTATTATTAGTTTAATAATTCTCAAAGACACTCAAGTAAAAGAAAATTATGGAAATGGTTAATTTATAGTTACATTTGACTTTGATAGCAATCAAACAAGCACACGTTTTGGCAATTATCAAGGTGTTGAAAAATGTTCTTATGTAACCTTGTATGTGACCATAACTGAAATAAGATGAACTGTTTTTATACAATCTAACAAATATTATCAGTTATTTCAGGTTGCATAAATGCGTGATAAAACGGAAAATACGAAAGCACGCGCATAGACGAGAAAATTAGCTGTGTGACTAAAAAGTTTCACAAATATACATATATATATACATATATATATATATATACGTATGTATATATATGTATTATATATATGTATGTGTTATATATATATATGTATTATATATATATATATATAGATATGTATATGTGTTAAATAGAAAAACAAAGAAGAAGTCAACAAAAGTCAAAACTAAGCCAAACCCTTCCCACGTTTTTTGCTCCTCTACTACATCAACTTGCAGCCTCTACATCATCTTTCAACTTACACTCAAGTGCACTACTACAAGATATTTGTTTTTCATATATATACATGTGTATGTAGTGTGTGTTTAGTGTTGGAGATAATAGAAGAGAGTAAGAGAGATAGATCTGATATAGTGAGCTTTCCTTTGTAAAACTAAAGCCTCTCAATCTTCATCCCTGGAGCTAAATGAAGAACACCAAGATCAAACAACAAGCCAAGTGAAGAACACCAAGATCAAACAAGAAGCTACATGAAGAACACCATCAACCATCTTCATCTTCTTCATTGAAACTAAAGGTTTTTCATCTTCACCACCTTTGATCATCACATCATACACCACCAAACACTTTCCTTACATCAAAACACCAAAACACAACCATGAAACAACCCAAAACCTTCTACATCAAGATCAACCACAAAACCCATCACTATTCATCATCATCTTCATGAGAAATTTCACCACCTTTACCACCTTATATAAACCTCCTTCCAACCTCTAAAAAACCTTGAAAACATCCTCAAAACACCTTAACACCATTACCCTAGCCAAAACATCACAAACAAAACTTACCTTCAAATCACAAAAATCCCGAAATGGACTCTGACACGAACACGCCCCGTGTTAAAATCCAAGGCAAAATCAACACGCCCCGTGTTGCTCTCTGATTGCCTTCTTCATACTTCTGAACCTCAACACGCCCCGTGTTCAGCAAGGCTAAATCAACACGCCCCGTGTCAGCATCTGCATCATGAACACGCCCCGTGTTCAGCAAGGCTAAATCAACACGCCCCGTGTCAGCATCATTCTTCAAGAAAACCCTCCAAAACCCTCCTACACGACCCGTGTCACTTGTGCCTTATCTTACACAACCCGTGTGCATGTTTTTACCCAAAAATACTTCAAATACAAATACATAAACCCATGTATTTTGTACCCTTTTGTAAACACTTGTTTTACATAAAATCGAGCTTTAAATGAACATTTTGTTACTTATCCAATGCCGGATTGATCTTTGAACAAATATAGACCAGTCGCTCCAAGAGTCCCAATATCGACCAGTCCATTTAAAGAACATATATTGACCAGTCGCTCCAAGAGTCCCAATATCGACTAGTCCATTCAAAGAACAAATATCGACCAGTCGCTTCATGAGTCCGGTTCAGTCAATTTATTGACGAACCTACTTGATATATATTTATATATTTATATATTTTATTATAGGTTTACGTTATTTAAATATAGTCATTTATATTATTTATAGCTTTATGTCATTTAAATACAGTCATTTATATTATTTATAGCTTAACGTCATTTAAATACAGTCATTTATATTATTATAGCTTTCAGTCATTTACAGCTTTCATATTTATACTTATTCCGCAATTATTATTCTTTATACATATATATATATCTATCTTATATCTTAAACTAATATATCTGTCACACCGTAACTGGTAACCGAGCCTTTTGTTGTGGTGATCAGATTGTTATATTTCCAGCAAATCGGTATCTGAGCTGATATATAAAAGGAATAATATCCAACAATTGGTATCAGAGCTTGTGTGATTTACCTTGAAATTTTTGTCGAAAAACTTTTGGTTATAGCGTTTATAAACCTTCCATAAGCTTTTCTTTAAAAATTTCATTTTAATATCACTTGTTCAAAATCCTTTCAAAAAAATGTCTTTGGCAAATTACTCCAACATGAACTCTGTCTCCATTGCAAATAGCTTAGGATCTGGTTCTCGGGCACCCATACTTATTCCTGAAGAGTATAATTCGTGGGTTGGCCGTATGAATCTTCATCTTAATGCTATAAATGAAGATGTCTGGAAGTGTGTAGAAGGAACATTTGTTACTTCAGAAAATATGGCTACTCTTGCTACAAATCAAGCCACTCAAGTTGAAATTACAAAAAAGTTGGAACTCCAAGCCAAAAAGGAACTTGTTTCTGGAATACCTCACAGTATTCTAAGTCAAATGGATGACATTATACTCTTAACCGCAAATCAAATTTGGGAGAATTTGAAAAATCGTTTTTGTGGAAATAAAAGAATTATCGGAAACAAAAGAACATCTGTTTTGAATGAATTCGATAATTTCAAAATGCTTTCATCAGAAACCATCAATGATGCTCATGATAGGTTCAATTTGATTATGGTTAAAATGAACAATTTGGGTATCAAAAAGACACAACACGAGATAAATCTCAAGTTTTTAAACAATCTTTTCGAAAGCTGGAAAATGGTTAAACTCATTATTCAGGGAAATCCACTTATTCATACTGAAACTTTGTACAACTTGTATGGAGAACTTCAATCGTATGAATCCTCGATTGACCCACCAACCATTTCAGCTTTTGGAGGACCACTTGCACTTGTGTCCACAACTTCTCAAAACCAAACACCTTTCAATGATCAAAACTTTAATCATTTTAATCAGACTACATCTTTTCAAAACCAAGCCTTCCAGTCTGATTCGAATGATGAAGCAGATTATCAACAACTGTGTGCGTTGGTTGCAAACACAAATCTCCAGAGATTTATCCCAAATCATGGTCAATCAAATTTTAGACCAAATTTTCAACCAAGACCATCTTTTGGACAAAATAACTCAAGTTTTTAACCAAGGCCATCTTTTGGTCAAAACAACTCAGGTTTTCAACCTAGACCTTACTTTGGACAAAATTCTCAAAGACCTTCTTTCCAAAATAACTCAAACCAGGGAATTCAAAACGATCCCAACTCAGGTCATAATCACAATCCGAACAACAGTTCTCAAAATCAAAACAGAGGTTTCCAAAATCAAGGCTACAACAATCAAAACAATGGTTTTCAAAACAACCAAAATTTTGGATTCCAACAAAACCATTCTCAACCTTCCCAACAAGCCCAAACTCAAACACCTGAAAGACTTCCGATTAAAAGTCAAAAGGATGATAGTGATGAAGAAGTGATCATTTGTCACAACTGCAAAGGAACAAATCACTATGCTAGAGAATGCCGAGCCAAAAACAAAACCAAAATCAAAGACTCAGCATACTATGCTCAAAGAGCCGATGAATTGAAGAAACTGGAAAACCAAGAAAAGCAAAGAGCATTGATGGCAATCTATGAACCAAGTGTAGAATACTGGCCAACTTCTGATGACGAAGCTGAACACGAACCAACACAATCAAACTTCTGCTTCATAGCTGGTGTTGAAATACCTTCAAGAGCTCCAAACGTCATAGAACAGGTATGGTCTATGATCTCTGAACTTGGTTTTTCCAAAACAATTTTTGAGTCCCACATAACCAAAATTGAGACTAGTCTGGAAGTTGATCTCAAAACATATCATGACACAATGGTCAATTATGATATTTGCAAATCTGAGTTACAAACCTTGCAACTCAAATTTGGAGAATCAACAAGAACGAAAAGCAAATGGGAAAGAGACGTTGAAAGAAAATCAGAAGATTATAATCACGTCTTGGAACAATTAAATCAGTCCCTAATTTAGAAAAGGGATTTGGAACTAAAAAATTAGTCAGTCATTTCTTCTGAAATAAAAGATGTTTTAGAAATGGAAATCCTTCAGTTGAAACAAGACTTTCAAGAATCAACTGACAAATACAACGTTTTAAATTAAAAGCTGACTGATTCTTTAAAACAAATCAATTCTCTTGAAACCGAGAATAAAAGACTGATATGGAATATGGATTCTATCAAAGTTGCCAGAAAACTAAGTGATGATATTTTCACCAAGGCAAACACCTTGGGAACTGGCAAAATTGATACGAATTATAGACCAGGAATTGGAAGAGAATCCTTTGAAATTGAACAAGCAAAACAGGAAAACATGACGAATTGTGAAAACTCTGAATCTACTCTACCTAATCTTTTCACATCTGTTAATGAGGAAGATTCAGATGACGAAACAGTTATCAACTGTAGTCCAGATGATACTGCTTTCAGTGTTTCCAAAAAGTCTTTCAAAAGAGTTGTAAATTCTGAAACAGACTCTGCAAGTTCTTTAACTCACCAAATCAAAAATACCGATGGAACCACTAAACTCAAAAACTTTTTGAATGGAGAAAATTCCTCTTATGAGGATGGTAGTACTTCTATACCAACTGCTTTTCCTACAATGACTTCATCAATTGTTGGAAAAACTAGTCTGGGACAAAAATATTCCAAGAAACAACAAACAAGCAAAAAATCCATTCAAGTCACCAAAACCCCACTAATCAAACCAAACCTTTTTGAAAAACAACCAAAGAAACCAAACGTCATACCTCATAAACAGGTTTCCAAACAAAAACCAAAATCTTTTCAAAAACCTTTTGAAAACCGCTTTCAAGATATTACTTTTAATCATTCAAGGAACTTTCAAAAACCATCACATCAGAAAGTTTCAAACCATCATCATCAAAAAGCTTTTCAAAATCGCCCATCACATCCCAGATATGAAGAAAACTTTTCAAACAAACCTTCACATCTAGAATATCTTTCACCAAATCACAGATCTTATCAACCCACAGGTTTTCAAAAACAAATCACATTTTGGATAAAATTGATAGATCAAATCAAACCTCAACCATTCCATCGTTATAAACCAAACCATTACAATAATGTGAAGTCAAATGATAAAAGAAATTCATTAAGAAAAGCACCCAAAATAACAACTGACAAACCAGGACCCATTCAGATTTGGGTACCTAAACTTTTTGTCTGATTGCAGGTACTTAATGCTGGAGAACCCAATGATGATTCATGGTATATTGATAGTGGCTGCTCCAAGCATATGACAGGAAACCGGAACTACTTACGTGACTTCAAACCTATACAAACCAATCAAGATGTTACCTTCGGCAACAACATGAAAGCAAAAATCAAAGGTTATGGAAACATAACAAATGGTAATTTTACCATAAAGAAAGTTGCCTTCGTCGATGACCTGAAACACAACCTCATCAGTGTTTCTCAACTGTGTGATAACAATCTTGAAGTTCTTTTTACCAAACAACGAAGATTGATCATGGACGCCAAAACCAAAGATGTTATAGTTGATTCTGACCGTGCCGGAAATATGTATCCACTTGACATGGATCTTATCTATGGTAAACCCGATATCTGTTTGTTATCTAAAGCCCCAGCAGATATTAGTTGGTTATGGCACCGCCGCCTTTCCCATCTAAACTTTGGGTACATCAACAAATTAATCGGCGATGATCTTGTTCGAGGGCTACCACTTCTGAAGCTTGATAACGAAACTCTTTGTGCTGCATGTGAAAAAGGAAAACTTTCCAAATCCACTCACAAAAGCATCTCAGAATCTAGTGTATCCGAACCACTAGAGTTGTTGCACATAGACCTTTGTGGCCCTGCCAAAACCCAAACCATACAAGGGAAAAAGTACATTCTTGTTGTCGTTGATAGTTTCTCCCGCTTTACTTGGGTCTTTTTCTTAAGACTAAAATCAGAAGCACCTGAAGAGATGATCAACTTCATCAAACAAATCGAGCTGAAGTTGAAACGACCTGTTCGAAGAATCCGAAGTGATAATGGTTTAGAGTTCAAAAACAATACTCTAGATTCATTTCTCAAAGACAAAGGAATTGAACACAACTTCTCAGCCCCATACACTCCACAACAGAACGGTGTTGTCGAAAGAAGGAACCGAACTCTATATGAAGCTGCAAGATCAATGCTTATCTTCGCTGATCTGCCACAATACTTCTGGGCAGAAGCAATAGCCACAGCTTGCTATACTCAAAATCGTTCCTTAATCCATAAACATCTTCATAAAACACCATATGAAGTCATTAACAACCGAAAACCAAACATCAAATTTTTTCATATTTTCGGTTGTCGATGCTTCGTAAAGAATAATAAAGATCACCTTTCAAAATTTGAATCAAGGTCGGACGAAGGAATTTTCCTTGGTTACTCTTTTTCTTCAGCTGCTTATCGAGTACTGAATAAACGTACTAGAGTAATTGAAGAAAGTACCGATGTTCATTTCGATGAATTTTATGTTAGGAAATTGGATCGTGAACATTTTGGTTCAAAAATGATTGAAAATATTTTTCAAAATCCAATTCAACAAACACTTTCTCCTGACATAGACATTGAAATCGATCTTGATTTGCTTTTTGAACAACCAAAAACCGCTTACAATTCTGAACTTCTAACTACTTTAATTGACCCTACAGGAACACCCAGTGAAGTAATTCCACAAACAAACCAAAATGATGCAAATCAATTCGAGGGGGAACCACCAACACATACTTCCTCTTTGGAACAAACACCAAATCCTCCTTTAAACACCCCATCCCCAAATAGCCAAAACAATCCCGATGCATCATTTATGGGGGAACCTTCAAACCTATTCCAAGATGAAACGCCCAGAGAAGAACAATGGGATACTGAAACTCCAATTATTGTAGCGGAAGAGAATCGCTTAATAAAGTGGACCAGAAATCATCCAACAGACCAAATCATCGGAGATCCCAACATAGGCATTCAAACTAGAGGCGCATCCACAAATGAATGTTTATTTGGAGCCTTCTTATCCATGACCGAACCCAAAACCATACATTCTGCTATAAAAGATCCAGATTGGGTAAAAGCTATACAAGAAGAGCTAGCAGAATTTGAAAGAAACGACGTATGGAATCTTGTTCCTACTCCACCCGATGTTACTATTATAGGTTCAAGATGGGTATACAGAAACAAGACTGACGATCAAGGAATCATTTGTCGAAACAAGGCACGTCTTGTAGTCAAAGGATATTCACAACAAGAGGGAATCGACTACGATGAAACATATGCTCCAGTTGCCCGAATTGAAGCAATTCGCATCTTTCTTGCTTATGCTGCACATAAAAATTTCAAAGTATTCCAAATGGATGTTAAATGTGCATTCCTACATGGAGAGATAGATCGCGAAGTATACATCCAACAACCACCAGGTTTCGAAGATCCCAAATTTCCAAATCACAGCTTTAAATTGCAGAAAGCTGTCTACGGCTTGAAACAAGCACCTCGAGCTTGGTATGCCACGTTGTCAACCTTTCTCGAAGAATCAGGTTTTAAAAGAGGTTCAATTGATCAAACACTCTTTCGTAAAATCTTTAATAAACATCTGTTAATTGTACAAATATATGTTGATGACATTATTTTCGGTTCTACTAATGAATCTTTAAGTGTTAAGTTTGCAGATCTAATGAAGAGCAAATTTGAAATGAGCATGATTGGGGAGATGACTACTTTTCTCGGACTTCAAATCAAACAGTCAACTGATGGCATTTTCATCAACCAAGAGAATTATGTCAAAAACCTACTCACTCGTTTTTCAATGGAAAAATCCAATACCGCAAAAACCCCAATGGCTTTTGGATACAAAATTGACGCAGACTTAAATGGCAAACCCGTTGACCAGAAAAGATATCGTGGAATGATCGGATCACTCTTATACCTCATTGCCAGCAGACCTGACATCATGTTTTCTACATGTGTTTGTGCTAGATACCAAGCAAATCCTATGGAATCCCATGTAGTTGCTGTGAAACGCATCTTCAAATACCTTAAAGGCACTCCCAAACTTGGCCTTTGGTATCCAGCTAAATCCGATTTTCAGCTGAACGCTTTCACCGACTCAGACTACGGAGGATGCAAGCTAGATAGGAAGAGTACATCTGGTAGCTGTCAATTCCTAGGAGGTAGACTAGTGAGTTGGACTTCAAAGAAACAGACGTGTGTATCCACATCAACAGCAGAAGCTGAATATGTCGCTGCCGCCAGCTGTTGTTCACAAGTCATATGGATGCAAACTCAATTGCGTGACTATGGCTTCAAAATCTCACAAATTCCCATATTTTGTGACTCAACCAGTGCAATTGCCATTTCTCACAATCTCGTTCACCATTCCATGACAAAGCACATCGACATTCGATATCACTTTATCAAAGACAACATTCAAAAGGGTCATATCGAACTACACTTCATCAACTCCGAAGATCAAATTGCCGATGTCTTCACTAAGGCTCTCGATGAAATGAAGTTTCAATACTTCCTAGGCCGTCTAGGAATGTTAAATCCAGATAACATCCATCCTTAAACTTTTACTTTTTGTTTGTACAAAAGTGTGTTTACTTTCATTCAAAAAGAAAATTCAAAAACATTTGAAAACTGCTTTCTTTTCAAAAAAAAAAAAAAAACAAAAACATTGAAATAACAAATATTTCCAAAAACATTCAGAAAAACAAATCTTCAAAAATATAATGAAAGACTTGTCATAATAAGCTTTTATAGAACCTTGTGATTAATCGTCTTTTGACTTAATTTTCAGATGCTTATGCTTGATGAAGATTTTAAGTCATATTGATTCTCAATTGGAGTGAAGGTTCAAATCTCCTACTTTTCATAATGTAAATAACTTTATTTCCTTCAATTTTATTTCATTATTGATGATTTTAAAAAGGGACATAAGGTTAGGAGGTTCAGATGAAAACAAAAACCCATGTGAGAATTTGTGCCTCATCAATCTGAATCATTGTGGAATTCATTTCTTGTGAGCTTAGGTGTGTCACTATTGCTTATAAGGTATATCCGATTATACCTTGTCACGGTCTCATTTTTGCTTAGATATCAAAATGACCAGGGACGATTCATTCATTTCTTACACATTAGACAAACTATCTTTTATGCCACTAATCCCTACCTAGATATAAGCCAACCAAAAATGATGTCTTGAGATCCCGTGATCCATCAACAAGAAAAGATGAAACAAGATAAAAAGGAATCAACAAGAAAGCCAAATCATTCACCGAAGAAATACCAAACAAAACAAAAAAAAAAAACTCTACATTTGGTATTTTCAAACAAAGTTCAACCAAATGGTTAGTTCAAAGCAAACATCAAAAGATCTCGTGATCTGTTTTTAACCATTTGTCACAAAAAGGGATATCTTAATCCCACAAGATAGATACTCTCAAAAATCCCAATTTTCTCAAATGTAGCAAATTCTCGATGCTAAAAGAAAATATCCTTTTACAACAAAAAGATATTGATCAACAAAAAGGATACCATCAAAGAAAAAGCTGCAACAACAATGGATTTCCCGGGATACTGTAGCCTTCATCAATGAAAGTTCTTAGTTGCAAACTGCACTATGAAAATTGCTAAACCCCTCTACATGTATTTCCCGATGGAGAGAGAGAGAAAGTTAATGGCATGAATGAAGAAACCCGCTGAGTAATGCCGAAACCAGTCTTATGTGATTGATTATCTAATAATGAGATTAAGTGACCTTTCAGGAAAAGCATAGTTGAACACCTCCAATATGAGTGTGAGTCGTCAGAGAGAGATATCACTCATTTTTAGTGATCATTAACTTGTTCTGCTGCCAGAACAACCAAACACCCAAGTGAAGTGTGAGCTATACCTATGAGCGTTCATCTGAATCGACCTGTTAAACCACTTGTCGTCATTAATAATGCTATAAATTCTTAAGAAATTTCTTTAGATACATATATGGCTACCCTTTGATAACCGAACCCGAGACTTTGATTCGGAAACAAATTTCTGAAAATCTTTTACATAAGATATGTTAAACCAAGTCACAAACTTTCAAATCAATTGCTTATATATATCTTATCTATTGACAAATCTTTTATCTCGAATCTTCAAAAGTTAAACTGTCAATATGATTATACCTGTCCTTATTTCAGCAATGATCACATAGGGGGAAATTGTTGAAAAATGTTCGTATGTAACCTTGTATGTGACCATAACTGAAATAAGATGAACTGTTTTTATACAATCTAACAAAGATTATCAGTTATTTCAGGTTGCATAAATGCGTGATAAAACGGAAAATACGAAAGCACGCGCATAGACGAGAAAATTAGCTGTGTGACTAAAAAGTTTCACAAATATACATATATATATATATATATACATATATATATATATATACGTATGTATATATATGTATTATATATATGTATGTGTTATATATATATGTATTATATATATATATAGATATGTATATGTGTTAAATAGACAAACAAAGAAGAAGTCAACAAAAGTCAAAACTAAGCCAAACCCTTCCCACGTTTTTTGCTCCTCTACTACATCAACTTGCAGCCTCTACATCATCTTTCAACTTACACTCAAGTGCACTACTACAAGATATTTGTTTTTCATATATATACATGTGTATGTAGTGTGTGTTTAGTGTTGGAGATAATAGAAGAGAGTAAGAGAGATAGATATGATATAGTGAGCTTTCCTTTGTAAAACTAAAGCCTCTCAATCTTCATCCCTGGAGCTAAATGAAGAACACCAAGATCAAACAACAAGCCAAGTGAAGAACACCAAGATCAAACAAGAAGCTACATGAAGAACACCATCAACCATCTTCATCTTCTTCATTGAAACTAAAGGTTTTTCATCTTCACCACCTTTGATCATCACATCATACACCACCAAACACTTTCCTTACATCCAAACACCAAAACACAACCATGAAACAACCCAAAACCTTCTACATCAAGATCAACCACAAAACCCATCACTATTCATCATCATCTTCATGAGAAATTTCACCACCTTTACCACCTTATATAAACCTCCTTCCAACCTCTAAACAACCTTGAAAAACATCCTCAAAACACCTTAACACCATTACCCTAGCCAAAACATCACAAACAAAACTTACCTTCAAATCACAAAAATCCCGAAATGGACTCTGACACGAACACGCCCCGTGTTAAAATCCAAGGCAAAATCAACACGCCCCGTGTTGCTCTCTGATTGCCTTCTTCATACTTCTGAACCTCAACATGCCCCGTGTTCAGCAAGGCTAAATCAACACGCCCCGTGTCAGCATCTGCATCATGAACACGCCCCGTGTTCAGCAAGGCTAAATCAACACTCCCCGTGTCAGCATCATTCTTCAAGAAAACCCTCCAAAACCCTCCTACACGACCCGTGTCACTTGTGCCTTATCTTACACGACACGTGTGCATGTTTTTACCCAAAAATACTTCAAATACAAATACATAAACCCATGTATTTTGTACCCTTTTGTAAACACTTGTTTACATAAAATCGAGCTTTAAATGAACTTTTTGTTACTTATCCAATGCCGGATTGATCTTTGAACAAATATAGACCAGTCGCTCCAAGAGTCCCAATATCGACCAGTCCATTTAAAGAACATATATCGACCAGTCGCTCCAAGAGTCCCAATATCGACTAGTCCATTCAAAGAACAAATATCGACCAGTCGCTTCATGAGTCCGGTTCAGTCAATTTATTGACGAACCTACTTGATATATATTTATATATTTATATACTTTATTATAGCTTTACGTCATTTAAATATAGTCATTTATATTATTTATAGCTTTATGTCATTTAAATACAGTCATTTATATTATTATAGCTTTCAGTCATTTACAGCTTTCATATTTATACTTATTCCGCAATTATTATTCTTTATACATATATATCTATCTTATATCTTAAACTAATATATCTGTCACACCGTAACTGGTAACCGAGCCTTTTGTTGTGGTGATCAGATTGTTATATTTCCAACAAATCGGTATCTGAGCTGATATATAAAAGGAATAATATCCAACACAAGGAATGTTAGTGATTTAGTTTTTAACTTGTGGTCTTATTTTAGAGAACAACTCAAAGATTTTTTTCTTTTAGAAACTATAAATAAAATAAGCATTTAAAATCTAAAATTCTTAAAGACACTCAAGTAAAAGAAAATTATGGAAATGATTAATTTATGATTGCATTTGAATTGGATTACAATCAAACGATCACACGTTCTCAAAGAATGTAATTATCGCACATTTGATTTGCATTGCATTTCGAAATAACTTTTTTCCTAGCTTTTACACAGATAGAGAGTAGAAGGAAAGGATAATGGTGCAGATAGTAATCGATATAGATAAGAGAAAGTGGAAACACAACAATTTTTAGACATTTTATTCCTCCAACATTCTTTAAGAATGCATTAATTCTTTAAAGAATATTGAGTTGTATAAAAAATTATGCTGTTACATAGCTATAAATAAATTTTTATTCGTCCCTTCTTTAAGAATTCTTACATTCTTTAGACATTCAAACTATTTATGGACTCAAAAACATTTATTAAGATTGTTTTAGCATAATGTAAATATTATACTCTCATCATCAAGAATAATGTTTTAACTGAAATAATTTATTCTTAACCATTCTCATGATATATATTAAGTTTGTTTGTTTTACAAATGATTCTTAACCAGGAATATTGTATTTCCGTCTATAACACATTTGACTATATATTCGTATTCTTAAAGAATTTAATACGTAAGTATTTTTCAATATGCAAAGTAAATATACGATATTCCTACAGAATGCAATAAATCATAATTTTTTTTTTGTTTTTCAGATTTTACTAATAATATAAAAAGATACTGTAATTAATTTAAATTGTAAAATATATACGTTTATTTTTTTTTGAAATCTAATTTAAATTCCATTCCTTAATAACTTGAGGGTTACACAAAAAGTATAAGTTCTATCCAGCAGATACATTAAGTACTAGTCTCTTCCAGACTTTCTTTCTAGATAAGAGGAGAAGTTACTCTACTAGTGTCCAATTTCTTCACAAAAGAAGCTATCGACAAGATCTACAACTTACATTTTGAGTCTGTCAGCTAGTTTTAATCTTATTAATGTCATACAGAGTTAGACTGTTAAAGTTCGTGGAAAATGAATAACTCTCACGTCTGACGTCCATTTTTTACTGTCTTTATATCGTTGTACTCCTATCAACGACATCTTCAACTTTCGTTTAGATTGTTTCTTCTAATAAATAAGTCAATCTAAAATTCGATTTATGAGCCGTATACTCCTGTGCTAATCTTAGAAAAATCACAACTTCCTATCATGAAATCAGATTTGGACATTCTCTATATGTATACTCTAGGTTTAATGACTACTACGACTTTCTTGTAGATCACTAAGGCTCAAACGTATTTTATCAAAATCTCACTTTTTATGATATGCATTGTTGATCGGGTCGGTTACGAAACTTCAACATAACATAACATCTTTGTTATAACTCTGATTTAAGCGTTCCTTATATCTCTGGAATCCATGTCACGGCTACTTCAACTTTCGTCAAGGATATTAATGATAATTATTATTCTATTAAGACATGTATTTTACTCTTCTTTCAATATATTGTTATAAGCATGTATACAACAAATATTTTCACATAGACTTCACAAAATTTTCTTTAATTATATCGAATAGGTTACAATTGTTGACCGTAACAATTATATCGTCTTATTAATTTTATAGCGGGAGACGTATGCATTACATTATATATAACTAAAACTATATTTAAATTAATTTATTTCTTACAAATAAATCTAACATTTGTTGCATCGGGCGATTCTCGCCTCCGACAATAAAGAATTTAATGTTCCTCTTGATAGGTGGTGATAGTTATGCGCCATAAATGTGCTTGGATAACAATTGAGGTATGTATAAACCAAGTTGAATATTTTCTTATAAGTTTTATGCACTATAGTCATTTATCATAGATCTATATCATGTTCGGTACTGATGTAGCGTAAAAAAAACAAATAGAAATATACAAGACTGAACCTGTCATTCTAAAAGAATAACCAGGTCAATCTCTTCAAAACCACGTTGATTATATGAATACCGTAAGATTGACATCAGAATATGGGTTAAGACGCATAGAATTTTGGGAGAAAATGAAAGTTCACAAAATTGATGATCGCTCCTCCTAATTACAGAAAAAAAAAGTTGAATAAGTAGCAGAATTTTAAAGGGAACCCTAAAAGTCCATGAGCCAAATACAAACCCAAGAACAAAACCCAAAAACTAAGAAAAAAACAACAAAACTCTTATAACTCCATTTTGAAAGCGCTATATGGACTCAAAAAATGGGTAAGTCCCCATCCGATAATTATTTAGATGTGCACCTTGCTCCAAGATTTGGTTTGACTAGTCGTACGCCCAAAACAAAGACCCGCACCCAAAGTTATGACCATTTTCGTGAAGCCCCTTTAGTCACATGATCGTAGGCCTCGAGGAACGCAAGGGCCTGATCCTCCATACTAGAGCCCGCATCAGGTACCAACATGAATGAATATGTAGTAGTGAACGAAAGATGGAATGTTATGTAGTTAATTAGTTATTATTCTAATTTTGCATTATGTGCTTTCTTTTGTCATTGCAACTATAATGGAAGACAGGTAAAACACTCATGTGAGCCAAAAGTGAAACAAAATCAAAGTCCTTCATAAATGTGTAAAACAGAGAAAAATCCTTCAAAAATGTGTACACAACAAAGGGATCCCACGATTTTTAGCTCTCCGACGCCAGCTCTTAACAGCGCCACTTCAACTTCATTCCAATAGAAATAAAAAATGGGACTGATAAATGCTTGAAAAGCACTTTTCTAGGTACACTGTTGTAGCTGTTGCAGATGGAGTGAGTGTCACGGCAGGCCTGCATCAACAACACAACAGCTACAGTAGGCTGACCCACGTAGCCATTGCTAATCGCATTCAATAGTAGTAGAGAGATGAAACACAATTCCCTATATGAATCCATAGTTTTTTGGTTTATGTATATAATCTTGTTCATTTTATATAGACTTCTTCGTTTCTTTTTCGATGTATTGGATTTACATCTCCACTTTATATTACCTTTAAAAAGTAATATCCTTTATTACATATAATAAATTCATTTCCCTTTTATAGAAATTATTAGGTAGAGAATATTTAATAAATTACCTCATATAAATTTAATGTAAGACATATAAGATAATCACTAATACTGGTTAAAAATATCATCTCGATAATAATATTCGAAAACATAATATATGTACATATTTTTCATTTAGTTTATGAATTAACAATCTTTGCCCATTAAACCTTATAATATTTTCCAGAAAAAAAAATATTTTTTTTGAAAAACCTATTTACCATTGGAATGGTAGGTTTTTTCTAATATGTCCTTAAATTCAAACAAAATTTAATTTTGTATCCTAGATTTACTTAGATATTAATTATTTAATATTTTTTGCTTGTTATTTTATTTTAATTGAATATACAAAATAAAATAATTTTATTTTCCAAAAAAATATATATAATGTAGTCGTAATTGCCAAAACCTTAAAATAAACCCACCATGACTGTGTTTTTCCAATTTTTTATCGTTGTTTTTATCTCCGATTGTTTTTTATAATTATTATTATTATCACTTGAAAAATTCTGTACCAAATATCTAGTTGGATAGAATTTTAAAAATCATTTTACCACAAGTATTATAATAAATGAAAATCATAGTTATCAAGATTGATGACGGATGCATCACTATGTGATGGAAAATATATGTTGGAAGATATTAAAAAAAAAATAGAGCAATAATTAAAAGTTATATTTATATCTGTAAACTAAATTTTAATAAATCACGTATTGATGGACACAACTTGGTAGTTGCAATTTTTTGGGAATTTACAAATGAAAAATATAGGAATTTTAATAAATCAGATACTGAGAGACGATATTTTCTTTTATTATAGTTGAAATATGTATTCTAAAGAACTTTTTTTTTCCTTTTTATTACAAATCTAAAATATATGAATTTAGAAACGGAAGTTTAATATCTACATTAATATAAATTAATATATTAAAAATTACAATTAATATGTGCTGTTATCTAGTAGTGACAATTGAATAAAAATAATTCTAAAGTTTTCAAAAAAAGACGAGTCAAATTCAAAGTGAAGTTTACATTTTAAAAATATGATCTTTATGTATTAGGGTAGATATATAAGTATAAAATTGTATAAAAATAACATATTATATTTTGCTGATATTAAATTAGATGAATAACTAAATAAATTAAAAATAATACTACTTTATAATATAGATATTAAAAAACAAAATATAAATAGAGGCATAATTCAATATTATAATTATATATGTAAAATAAATTGTAATAAATCACATATTGATGAACACAAGTCGGTGCATATCAATATGACATATAAAGAAACATATAAAGGTCAAAATGTATGACGTTCATGTATATATATATATATATATATATATATATATGTATATATGTGTGTGTGTGTGTGTGTGTGTGAAGAGAGAAAGAGAGAGAGAGAGAGAGAGAGAGAGAGAGAGAGAGAAAGAGTTAGGTTTATATATGAAACCTTAATTATTGTGTGAATGTATGGCTAATTATTGACCAATCATATCATTGTTGCAAAATACAAGAACCTGTTATCCATTTTAGTTAATAAGATATTATTTGTATGTTCAAATTTTGTTCTTCACCATTGTTTTTTATGTTTTTTAATTGAATTATAACTATAACTATATTTAATATTCCTTGTTAGCGTATAACTATAAAAGAAATAAACATGCATAATCTAAAACAATAAAAGATATGTACCATGGGAAGGTGTTTTGTAGCCACATCCGGTGGCACACACAGGAGGAGAGACTAGCGGCGAGTAGGGATATTGCCAGGGTTCTTTCTGCCAACTTTGTTTCTGGGCAACGCGGTGATGGAGAACAAGGGCCATCTAAGTGGTTCAAACTCCCGGATCTTAACCAACCACCACCACCGGAGGACGAGGACAGATAAGGATGTTGCCTGATCTGATCATGATTTACTTTTCGGGGGTGTGCATGCATGCATGTGTGTAGCCTTTTAAAAAAATATTATAGGCAAGGGAGATGCATATGTAGTGTTCGTTTTTTATTATTAGTTTAATAATTCTCACAGACACTCAAATAAAATAAAATTATGGAAATGGTTAATTTATAATTATATTTGACTTTGATAGCAATCAAACAAGCACACGTTTTGGCAATTATCAAAGAATGTTAGTGATTTAGTTTTTAGCTTGTGGTCTTATTTTAGATAACAACTCAAAGATTTTTTTCTATTAGAAACTATAAATAAAATAAGCATTCAAAATCGAAAATTCTTAAAGACACTCAAGTAAAAGAAAATTATGGAAATAATTAAATTATGATGCCTTTGACTTGGATTGCAATCAAACGATCACACGTTCTCAAAGAATGTAATTATCGCACATTTGATTTGGACAACAATTTTTAGACATTTTATTCTTCAAACATTCTTTAAGAATGCATTAATTCTTTAAAGAATATTGACTTGTATAAAAAATTATGGTGTTACATAGCTATAAATAAATTTTTATTCCTCCCTTCTTTAAGAATTCTTACATTCTTTAGACATTCAAACTATTTATGGACTCAAAAACATTTATTAAGATTGTTTTAGCATAATGTAAATATTATATTCTCATCATCAAGAATGATGTTTTTACTTAAATAATTTATTCTTAACCATTCTTGTGATATATATTAAGTTTGTTTGTTTTACAAATGATTCTTAACCAGGAATATTGTATTTTCGTCTATAATACATTTGACTATATATTCGTATTCTTAAAGAATTTAATACGTAACTATTTTTCAATATGCAAAGTAAATATACGATATACCTACAGAATGCAATAAATCATAATTGTTTTTTTATTTTTCAGATTTTACTAATAATATAAAAAGATACTGTAAATAATTTAAAATGTAAAATATATACGTTTATTTTTTTGAAATCTAATTTAAATTGCATTCCTTAATAACTTGAGTGTTACACAAAAAGTATAACTTCTATCCTGCAGATACATGAAGTACTAGTCTTTTCCAAACTATCTTTCTAGATAAGAGGAGAAGTTCCTCTAATAGTGTCCAGTCTCTTCACAGAAGAAGTTATCGACAAGATCTACAACTTTCATTTTGAGTCCGTCAGCTAGTTTTAATCTTATTAATGTTATACAGAGTTAGACTGTTAAAGTTCGTGTAAAATGAATAACTCTCTCGCCCGACGTCTGTTTTTTACTGTCTTTATATCGTTGTACTCCTATTAACGACATCTTCAACTTTCGTTTAGATTGTTTCTTCTAATAAATAAGTCAATCTAAAATTCGATTTATGAGTCGTATACTCCTATGCTAATCTTAAAAAAATCACAACTTCCTGTCATTAAATCAGATTTGATCGTTCTGTATATGTATACTCTAGGTTTAATGAGTACTACGACTTTCTTTTAGATCACTAAGGCTCAAAAGTATTTTATCAAAATCTCACCTTTTATGATATGCATTGTTGATCGGGTCGGTTATGAAACTTCAACAGAACATAACATCTTTGGTATAAGTCTGATTTAAGCGTTCCTTATATCTCTGGAATCCTTGTCACGGCTACTTCAACTTTCGTCAAGGATATTCATGATAATTATTATTCTAATAAGACACGTATTTTATTCTTCTTTTAATATATTGTTATAAGCATGTATATAACAAATATTTTCACATAGACTTCACAAAATTTTCTATAATTATATCTAATAGGTAACAATTGTTGACCCTAACAGTTATATCGTCTTATTAATTTTATAGCGGGAAACGTAGGCATTACATTATATATGACTTACACTATATTTAAATTAATTTATTTCTTACAAATATATCGAACATTTGTTCCATCGGACGATTCTCGCCTCCGACAATCAAGAGTTTAATGTTCCTCTTGATAGGTGGTGATAGTTATGCACCATAAATGTGCTTGGATAACAATTGAGGTATGTATAAACCATCCGACCCGAAGTTGAATATTTTCTTATAAGTTTTATGCACTATAGGGTCATTTATCATAGATCTATATCATGTTCGGTACTGATGTAGCATAAAAAAACAAATAGAAATATACAAGACTGAACCTGTTCATTCTAAAAGAATAACCAGGTCAATCTCTTCAAAACCACGTTGATTTTATGAATACCGTAGGATTGACTTAAAAATCTGGGTTAAGACGCATAGAATTTTAGGAGAAAATGAAAGTTCATAAAATTGATGATCGCCCTTCCAAATTACATAAAAAAAGATAAATAAGAAGCATAAATTAAAAGGGAACCCTAAAAGTCCATGGGCCAGATATAAACCCGAGAGTAAAACCCAAAAATTAATAAAAAATAACAAAACTCTTATAACTCCATTTAGAAAGTGCTTTATGGACTCAAAATGGGTAAGGTCCCTTCCGGTAATTATTTAGACGTGCTCCTTGCTCCAAGATTTGATTTGACTGGTCGTAGGCCCAAAACAAAGATCCGTACCCAAAGTTATGACCATTTTCGTGAAGTGCGTTTAGTCACACGATCGTGAGCCTCTAGGAACGCAAGGGCCCGATCCTCCATACTAGAGCCCTCATTAGGTACCAACATGAATGAATATGTAGTAGTGAACGAAAGAAGGAATGTTATGTAATTAATTAATTGTTATTCTAATTTTGTTTTATATACCTTCTTTTGTCATTGCAACTATAATGGAACACATGCAAAACACTCGCGTGAGCCAAAAGTGAAACAAAATTAAAGTCCTTCATAAATGTGTAAAACAAAGAAAAACCCTTCAAAAATGTGTACACAACAAAGGAATCCCACGATTTTTAGCTCTCCGATGCCAGCTCTTAACAACGCCACTGCAACTTCATTCCCATAGAAATAAAAAATGAGACTGATAGATGCTTGAAAAACACTTTTCTAAGTATACTGTTGTAGCTGTTGCAGATGGATTGAACGTCAAGTTAGGTTCGGCATCAACAACACAACAGCTGCAGTAGGCTGACCCACCTAGCCATTGCTAATCGCATCCAACGTTAGCAGAGAGATGAAACACAGTGCCCTATATGAATCCGTAGTTTTTTGATTTATGTATACAATCTTGTTCATTTTATATAGACTTCTTCGTTACTTTTTCTGATGTATTGGATTTACGTCTCCACTTTATATTACTAGGGATGGAAAAAAAACCGAACCCGACGGGGAAACCCGAAACCCTATCATTTCGGGTCGGGTAACGAGTCGTTATCAAGTTTTTTATCAGGTTCGGGGCAGGGAGTGGGTTATCCTCACCCCGACCCGACCCGCCCCGATTATATATATATATATATATATATATATATATATATATATATATATATATATATATATATATATATATATATATTAAACAAAACTTAAATCAAATAATTTTTTATATAATGTCCATTTTATTTTATTAAAGTGATGCATCATGTTTTTAATTTAAAAGAGTTGCTAGAACATGTATATTTTATAAGACATTGTGGTACCCTAAAAGAGAATAAAGATTTCGTTATCAGTTGTTGTAAACCCGATATGATACCCGAAACCCGACGGGGAAACCCGAAACCCAATGGGGTGCCCCGATAAGATACCCGAAAGTTATCGGGACGGGTTTGGGAATCCATGCCCCGCCCCAAACCCGCCCCATTGCCATTCTTATATATTACCTTTAAAAAGTAATATCATTTATTACATATAATAAATTCATTTCCCTTTTATAGAAATTATTAGGTAGAGAATATTTAAAAAATTACCTTATATATATATATCTATATATATATATATATATATATATATATATATATATATATATATATATATATATATATATATATATATTTAGTGGAAGACATATAAGATAATCACTAATACAAGTTAAAAAAATCATTTCGCTAACAATATTCGAAAACATAATATTTGTACATATTTTTCATTTATTTATGAATTAAAAATCTTGCCCATTCAACCTTGTAATATTTTCCAGAAAAAAAAATATTTTTTTGAAAAACCTTTCTACCATTGATTTACTTAGATATTAATTATTTAATATTTTTTGCTACTTAATTTATTTTAATTAAATATACAAAATAAGATAATTTTATTTTCCAAAAAAATATATATAATGTAGTCGTAATTGTCAAAACTTTAAAATAAACCCACCATGACTACGTTTTTCCCATTTTTTTATCTTTGTTTTTATCTCCGATTGTTTTTTATAATAATTATTATTATCACTTGAAAAATTCATTACCAAATATCTAGTTGGATAGAATTTTAAAAATCATTTTACCACAAGTATTATAATAAATGAAAATCATGGTTATCAAGATTGATGACGGATGCATCACTATGTAATGCAAAATATATGTTGGAAGATATTAAAAAACCAAAAATAAAAATAGAGCAATAATTAAAAGTTACATTTAGATGTGTAAACTAAATTTTAATAAATCACATATTAATGGACACAAGTCGGTAGTTGCCAATATGGGAATTTACAAACGGAATTTACACATGAAAAGTATAGGAATTTTAATAAATCATATACTGTTAGTCGATATTTTCTTTTATTATAGTTTAAATATGTATTTTAAAGAACATTTTTTTTTCTTTTTGTTAGAAATATGAAATATAGGAATTTACAAACGGAAGTTTAATATCTATATTAATTTAAATTAATATACTAAATATAATAATTAATATTAGCTACTATCTAGTAGGTGACATTTGAATAAAAATAATTCTAAAGTTTTCAAAAAAATGACATATGTCAAATTCAAAGTGAAGTTTACATTTGAAAAATATGATCTTTATGTATTAGGATATATATATATATATATATATATATATATATATATATATATAATTTTTTTTAAAAATAACGTATTATGATTTGCTGATATTAAATTAGTTGGATAACTAAAAAAATTAAAAATAATACTAATTTATAACATAGATATTAAAAAACAAAATATAAATAGAGCCATAATTCAATATTATAATTATATATGTAAACTAAATTGTAATAAATCACATATTGATGAACACAAGTCGGCAGATATCAATATGGCACGTAGAGAAACATGTAAAGATCAAAACGTATAACGTTCATTTATATATATATATATATATATATATATATATATATATATATATATATATATATATATATATATATATATATATATATATAGAGGGAGAGAGAGAGAGAGAGAGAGAGAGAGAGAGAGAGTTAGGCTCTTATATGAAACTGTAATTATTATGTGAATCTATGGGTAATTATTGACCAATCATTTCATGAAGCCAATTTAGGGATTTTATTGTCAGTTAAATTAATAATAAAAAATAATGGCTATATTTATGGAATTGTTACAAACATCTTTTCATCACAACTCAATTTAATGAATATGATGCTCTTTTCTTTGGAAATATAATTTTAATCGGAGATGATAGGAATGATTTTTGTACACATTTCATTTGTAGTCTATATCCTACATGTTTTAATGCATATTGAAGCCTGTAATGGTGTCATTGTTGCCACATAAAAGAACATATCGTCCATTTTAGTTAATAAGATATTATTTGTATGTTCAAATTTTGTTCTTCACCATTGTTTTTTATGTTATTTTATTTGAATTATAACTATAACTATATGTAATATTCTTTGTTAGCATATAGCTATAAAAGAAATAAGAATGCATCATCTAAAAAAAGAAAGATATGTACCAAGAGAAGGCGTTTTGTGGCCACATCCGGTGGCACACACACGAGGAGAGACTAGCGGCGAGTAGGGATATTGCCTGGGCGCTTTCTACCAACTTTGTTTATGGGTAACACGGTGATGGAGAACAAGGGCCGTCTAATTGGTTCAAACCACAACTGAAGGACGAGGACGGTGCCGATCTGATCATGATTTGCTTTTCTGGGGGGGGGGGGGTTGCGTGCATGCATGTGTGTAGCCTAATTAAATTAATATTATATGCATGGGAGATGCATATGTAGTGTTTGGTTTTTATTATTAGTTTAATAATTCTTAAAGACAATCAACTAAAAGAAAATTATGGAAATGGTTAATTTATAATTACATTTGACTTTGATAGCAATCAAACAAGCACACGTTTTGGCAATTATCAAAGAATGTTAGTGATTTAGTTTTTAACTTGTGGTCTTATTTTAGATAACAACTCAAATATTTTTTTTCTGTTAGCAACTATAAATAAAATAAGTTTGCAAAATTTAAATTTCTTAAAGACACTCTAAGTAAAAGAAAATTATGGAAATGATTAATTTATGATTGCATTTGACTTTGATTGCAATCAAACAATCACACGTTTTATTATAAAGGGGGCAATTCTCAAAGAATGTTAGTGTAGAAGTTCTCAAAGAATGTAATTATCAAACATTTGATTTGCATTGCGTTTCGAAATAACTTTTTTCCTAGTTTTTACAAAGATAAAGGGCAGAAGGAAAGGATAATGGTGCAGATAGTAATAGATATAGATAAGAGAGAGTGGAAACACAACAATTTTTAGACATTTTATTCTTCCAATATTCTTTATGAATGCATAAATTCTTTAAAGAATATTGAGTTGTATAAAAAATTATGGTGTTACATCGCTATAAATAAATTTTTATTCGTCCCTTCTCTAAGAATTCTTACATTCTTTAGACATTCAAACTATTTATGGACTCAAAAACATTTATTAAGATTCTTTTAGCATAATGTAAATATTATATTCTCATCATCAAGAATGATGTTTTAACTTAAATAATTTATGCTTAACTATTCTTGTGATATATATTAAGTTTGTTTGTTTTACAAATGATTCTTAACCAGGAATATTGTATTTCCGACTATAATACATTTGACTATATATTCGTATTCTTAAAGAATTTAATACGTAAGTATTTTTCAATATGCAAAATTATTATACGATATTCTTACAGAATGCAATACAATCATAGTTTTTTTTAAAGCTTTTCAAAATTTACTAATAATATAAAAAGATATTGTATATAATTTAAAAGGTAAAATATATACGTTTATTTTTTTGAAATCTAATTTAAATTGCATTCCTTAATAACTTGAGTGTTACACAAAAAGTATAAGTTCTATCCTACAGATACATGAAATACTTGTCTCTTCCAGACTTTCTTTCTAGATAAAAGGAGCAGTTCCTCTACTAGTGTCCAGTTTCTTCACAAAAGAAATAAGATCCATCTATGTGGGCCTTATTGAATTTCTTGGGCTTTAATGTGTTTAGTCCATAAAACTATTGAATTCGCTGTCTAAGCCCATAATTGTAATTGGTATGTACTTGAATTGATAGTGGCACAGTCCGTTTGGGTTGCCCTCAAACCTAGCAACGGAACAAGGAAAATATGAAATGAGAGATATTGATTTATTATAAGATTAATAAATTAATATAAATGATTTATTAATATGTTAAAAGATTAATATATTAATTAGAAATCATAATGTTTAATTAATACTTAGCCATAAATTAATTAGAATTAATTTTATGGTTAACTTTATTAATTATAAAGTGGATGGACTTGTTTGTAATTATCTAATAGTTGAGTGGATAGTTCCAGAACCTCCTAGGAAGGGGGTGGAAGAAATCTTTAGGGGAAACTCTAATTCTTTCGTCCAAGGGGCTTGGGTAAGGCTTTTGGATAAGCTTAGGCCCCATGCAAAAGAACATTAGGGTTTTCCCTTAACCATAGATCCCTCAGCTATATAAGGAGCCTCCTAGCACCTAAAATCAGTCCCTCCTTCCTTGAAGAAACCCTAGGGACGATTTTTGCATACCCTAACCTCTCTCCTTCAAGTTCCTTCTTGCTAGTCTTTGGGTGTGACTCGTTTAGAGGCATTACATTTATGGTGCTAAGCTTCCAAGAATATCAAGATCAAAAGGAATACCAATTGTTTGGTATAACAATTGAAAGGTATGTAAGTGTTAAACCCTAATTGGTTAATTTCGAAAATAGCCTCTCTCCATAAAAAACATGGGCCTTTTAGATCACACAACGTGACCCTTTTTGCCTTGCATTATTCCATTGTTTAAACAAGATTTAATAAAATATCACTGTATTTATTGGAATATTGCTTGACCTGTTATATGCTCATATATATGCTTTAATTATCCAAGACTTCCTAGAATTCATGAATAACTATTCCTAGCTTGATGTTAGAAGCATCTTGAGCATCATAGTGATGCCTTTACTAGGTAACATATTTAGGTCTATTATTCAAAGTAATTTGTTTATGATTAGGACATTTAAGTGTATATCTATAAAATTTTTAACAAAATTCATTTAGTATTTTCAATATTTAATCTTTAATGACTAATACGCTTTTAGTTTCTAAAAACATTAAATATCAAAGTCGAGGATCCGAGTTGCAAAACAGATAAATGGTTAGGTATCCTTTATCTCATCCATCCGAAGTCAACCCGGTAGACATCAATTATCAATTATATATTACCATATAATTCCTAGACTTATGAGATCACTAATAAAAAATTTAATTAGACATGTTTGATCCCATCTCTGCCTTAGAACTCTCTTGCTTACGTATCCTTTATCACAAGAGATTTCCGATCAAATCATCCAATTTGAAAAGGTTGTGTAATCGGCCTACAACTTGCTCATAGAAATCGCGAAGACACATCGGCCATAAAACAATAACACTAAGTGGTTAGGTTTAGTACATACAAGAGACGTGCGAGTGTTCTTTAAAAAAAGGATTGCATAGATTTGAGGTTTGTAAGGGGTCTTTGATGTTTTTATAAGTCTAGTTTAAAAAACATTTTATATCAAGGTTATTACATGCATTCAATAAACCATGGTATACTTTAAAAAATCTTATTTCATGTAAAATCAGATTCTTTAACAATGTTCTATATATAAAGCCCGGTTTTCTATAGTTGACGCGATCAAAGTTCTAAATTAATAACTAGTATTAAGTTATATCATTTGAGCGCTTTAGAACATTTGGAAACCTTTTAATAAAACTTCCTTTTATAAAATAAGGTTTGGAATTTGATAAGTTTACCAATCTCTATTTTAAACTTATACAATTTTAATCCCGAAATTTTACCGGTTACTAGTTTTAACGATAAAACTTGTTTTATTGTAAAACTATTTTAGCATCATATGTTAAAAGGTAAATTTCATTAAAACCAAACTCTTTGTGATGTTTGTTTATGTTCAAATATTATTTCGCATTTAAAAAAGTAATTTATCAACCGTAACATAATAATAATAACATAATAATAATAACATAAACATAAAACATCACAAGCATGCATAACAATTATTATAGTATATGTGCATAAACAAAGCCATGAACTAGTAATAATTTTCTGAGCCATCACAAAATTATCAAGTCCATTCCTAAATGGACATAATGGAACTTTATCTTGTAAAGTCTTCATGTTCTCCCACTTGCTTCAACACCTTGTAGCAAGTTTATAAAAATAATTTTATAAAGTTTGAGAAACTTTAATAAAATCAACTTTATAAACTTTTGATTCATTATTGTTACATTTTTACAAAAAATAACTATTTCTAAAACTAATTTATTACTTACAAAAATTAACAAAAGAAAACAAACTATTTAATTATTACATACCATATGAATAAACAAATAGTTACAACCATTCTAGATAAATCAACACATGAAAAAACACAAAGGTCCATGGCTAGTTTAAGCACATCATATATATTTATATACTTTAAAATATATACAACTCTTTGTTTTTCTAAAACAACTTTTATGAACAAAAAGATGCATGTAAACGTTTGGTCAAAAATAACAATTGTAAGCATTTTAAAGTTTTCATAGAAAATATGTACGGATTTTTCTTGCAAAGAGAAAACCATTCATGTTTTACAAAAATACATATTTGCTCAACTAAACAAATAATTTAAATACTCTTGCAAAAATGGCTTTGATACCAATTGTTGGGATTTTATTCAAAAATCCGGCTTTCACAACCGATAAAATTGACAACGGAAGTTTTAAAATGTTGAATAAAACTAAAATTATTTTACCCACCAAGGATCATTTTGCAAGAGTTAGAAAGATTAAAACAACCATAGAAGGGAAAACCTAACAAACTTTGAAGACTTTGATCCTCATGGGAGGTTGGAAGTTGATGAAGTGTGGCATGAAACTCTAAAGCAAGAGTTCTCTACAAGTATCAACTAAGAAAGAGTAGAATAATTAAAACATGCTAGTATTCACTTGTAATTTGTTATTCATAAGCCTTTGAAATACATACCAAACATATGTTGAAAGGTGAAGCAACAAAGGGAAATTCTTTTAAACATCACGTGCAAGAAAATGGAGGAGAAGAAGGATGCTTTAACTTCGAAATTTGGCAGCCTCTTGGGAGCACTTATGCTCTAGGCTTTGCTAGCCAAAGAAGAGGAAGAAAGAAGCTTAAGAAGTATTTCTCATCCCTTGAAATTCTCTCATTTATATAGGCCAAAAAAGTAAGAAGAGACCATACCTTCTAGCTTTTCAAGCATGGGTTGAATAGACAAGTCATGGTGGTGGATTAGACAAAACATGCATACCTTGTCTCCTCCCATTTTTGACCCTATGGTTAAAGGATGGAAACAAAGGATGTCCCATTATTATATGTTTAGTGTATAAATATATATACTGGCTAAATTTATATAAAAATTTGTCATACATATAAAATGATTCTTATATTCAAAGAATTATTCATATATAAATATATCTTTTATATAGAACTAACTTTTATATAAATAAACTCTAACTAGTTTATTAAGATACAAATATAACTTATAAATAATCATACTTTATGATATATTTTAGAAGTTGTTATTTCTCCAAAAAAATATTATTTTCACAAATACTAAATTCCCAATTAGTAAAATATTATTTCCATGAAATAATAATTTTCCATTTAAATACAAGTGTTGATATATTTACTAATAATCAAATTATACTAATAAATAATCAATTAACGGTAACTTGTTATGTGGTGTGACCCTATAGGATCATATATTATTAGCAATATTATTCTATAATGACTCTTGGGGATACTAGATCTTCACCTTGAAGATCAATCAAACTCCCTTTTCTCGCCATCCTCCATTCTTTCCAAACCCTTCTCTCGATGTTGGGTCTCCACAGTCTTGGCTGCTCTGACGGCTTCCTTCAAAGTGGTTGTCATCTTTACCGTTGTTGGTAGTCTGTTAGAAAACTTCTCTATCTTAGAGAGTTTAGTAGGCACTAAGTAGGGGACTAGCTGCATCTTTTAAGTGAATGTGGTGGCATACTCATCAATGCTTATATTTCCCTTCTACAGGTTCTAAAAGTCGTTGTTTAGGTTTATCAGATCTACCTCCAAGCAGTACTGCGTCTTCAATTGTTCTAGTAATGCTTCCTAAGACATTCGCAGGGCTTCTCCTTGTGGCATTGTATCTACCAACAACTTCCACCAACATAAAACACCGATGTTCAATTGCTTGATTGCAAGGATGTTTTTCTGCTTGTTGTTGTAGTTACAGCTCTCAAATACCACCTTCATCTCGGAGATCTAGTCCATAATCTCTACAGGCTTTGGGCTTCCAATGAGACTTGGTTGCTTGGCATCCATGAATTCCTTATACTTACACTCACGTCCATCATTTCCCCTCATTCCTTCTCTCAGGTTTATCTCAACTAACCACTTAAGGTTCTGCTCGACTAAAAGTCCTGCTATAATTTCCTTACTTGGACTGTTGTATATTCCACTCAGGTTCCTCAACAAGTGTATCTACCAACAACTTCCACCAACATAAAACACCGATGTTCAATTGCTTGATTGCAAGGATGTTTTTCTGCTTGTTGTTGTAGTTACAGCTCTCAAATACCACCTTCATCTCGGAGATCTAGTCCATAATCTCTACAGGCTTTGGGCTTCCAATGAGACTTGGTTGCTTGGCATCCATGAATTCCTTATACTTACACTCACGTCCATCATTTCCCCTCATTCCTTCTCTCAGGTTTATCTCAACTAACCACTTAAGGTTCTGCTCGACTAAAAGTCCTGCTATAATTTCCTTACTTGGACTGTTGTATATTCCACTCAGGTTCCTCAACAAGTGTCATAGGCTCTCTACCGGCCTCATGGATTAGCTTCCTCATTTCCTCTCTTTGTTAGGCTAATAGATCCGTAAGTGTTTCCATAGTGATAGGTTCAGCTATTGGCACTTCTTCGGGTGCACATTTAATCATTCATGGCTTAGGCTGCTGGTTTATATTAGCGTATCCTAAACCACTGCGTGTTCTCACCATGATGTTCTATACACCAAATCATACGTTCTATGCATAGTGAAGAGAATTTAAGATAGGGAAGGTTTTATTTGAAATATAATCCTCCTTATACGAGTTCTAGTATCGTGATTAAACATTTAAAACCTGAGCACATAGAATTTATAGATACGGTCGGAAATAGACCATAGATCTGATCCGTTAATAGCATCTTAAAGCATATATGTGACAACCCGAAATTTTCATTCAATCAAACCCTAAAAGTCAACCACTTCGTATCATAAGTTAAAGTCGTTATTTCTTATTTTCAAGAAATATAAAATTCGTTTGATTATTTTAATATTATTTTTAAACGAACGGGTGAAAGAAAGTGCCGTCGCGGGTTTTCAATTTTAAAAACTGCAAACACTTTACGTCTTAGAAATTCCCGACTAAACTTTTATGTTTGGGTTGAAAAATCACCCAAAAACCGTGAACTCATACCTATGTATGAGTTTACTCCTCAAAAAGCTAGTCATTTGTGTTTACTCCCCAAATGTCAGAAGTGTAAACTCCAAAATATCCTCTCAAGTATCATCCAAGTTTTTATTCAAAATCTTCAATCTAGTTAGTGTTTCTAGCCCTTTTAAGTTAGTATATCACTTAATCTAGTGATTTTACATCATTTAATCCATCCATTTTTGTGTTTTGCTTAGTTTCCAAAAACACCAAGAACACCAAGAACACACACTAAGTGTTCTTGGATTTAAAGTTCATTTCAAGCTTCCTCTATGTAAGTACTTCTATCCTAGAGTCATTTTAAGCTTACTATACATGTTTATACCAAGGAAAAGTCCCAAGAACACCAAGAACAATGTGTTCACGGTTTTGGGAGGCTTCCAAAACTGTAAGCACCCAATATAGGGCCTTAGGGTGCTTTAGCGTATCTAGATGCTTCACGATGCCTTAGGGACTTGTCTAGATCCATCCTTGATGGGTGTATCACACTAAAATCACCAAAATCATATATTTTTATGTGTTTACGGTTTGGGGATCTCCCAAAACCGTAAACACCTCAAAAGAGGTGTAAAAGTCCCATAAATGTCCCACGGTTGTTCCTTATGTCTAAATCTAACCTAGATTATTGCCATGTTTGAGCTAAGGACTTGAAAACTGCCAAATACCAAACTTATGAGTTTAAGGTAGTAAAATCATGAGTTTAAGGTAGTAAACTCATGGTAAAATGGTCCTTAGACCATAAACTCCATTTAGGAGTGTTTTGATGCCACACAACACTTCCTAAGGCTAAATCATGAAGTGGGAATGCTTGGAATAGCTTAGTAGTCTTCAAAACAACAAATGGTCATAAAGTGTAGAGTTTACGACCGTAAACCCTTGAGTTTACTGCCGTAAACTCCTTGGGTAATGGTCATGAAAACCGTAAACTCCAAGGGAGTTTACCCTTGAACCCCAAACACACTAGCCTTTCCCTACAACACTTAGATGCAACCCTTGAGACTTATAATACTTGTATAAAGTGTTTAACATGTCCTAGAGTGTCTTAACTTTGTTTATTAGTTGTTTAAAGACTAATTGTGTATATACATATATCCTTATATGTTATTAGGATCTTTGTGCGTGTCTAAGTCTTCACTTGACACCAAGCACTCATCCGACACTTCCTTCCGATCTACTTGCTACAGGTGAGTTCATACCCCTTAATCAATGTTTTAAACTACTTTTAAATGTTTTATAGGGGGGGGGGATACAAGTAGAATCATACTAGTTATTATATCAATCACATGTGATTAATAAGTAGAATCATTCTAGTTATTATATTAATCAAATGTGATTAATATGCAACATTCAAATGATTTACTACACATTAGTCGTTTTACCAAATAGTTTTCTTCAAATGATTTTTATAAACATTTTATATGTTTTAAACTCTTTATTACACTGTACATTTTACTCTGTATATTACATTTCAAAATTATTTACAATTGTGTTTCAAACAAATGTTCTTTATACTAAACTGTTTTATCAAACCCACGCCTTCAAATTGTTTTATAGATTGACATCAAGTCGATCTTTTCTTAAGATAATAATTATCTTCAAAGGTTTTACAAAACTTACTTTATGCTTTTATATTATATACTGCATGCCTATATATGTATATTTATATGAGTAATGTTTAAAAGACTTAGGAAGGCTATCCACCCTATTTCCTTTTCGCGCTTGAGATGTGGTCTGGTGGGATATCGGGTACCCGTCAGAAGGTCGTTTAAATATTATTTATATATCATGTGTACATATGTAGTCATAAAGGTTCTTCCAGTTCAATCAATACCCTTGGGTAGCAAAGGTATACATCCATGTCCATACGTACCAGTTAGATTACTAGTAAACTACCATAGGGGTAGTTTAGGAAGATACTAGAACTATTACTACAACGAAATACTATATAATGAGTCAATTCATTCATGAGTATTACTTTCTAGAACATTACAGTATATTACTATACTTTCTAGATAGAGAGCACGTACACTACAGCTATGACATTACAGTACATTACTATACTTGCTAGATAGAGAGCACGTACACTACAGCTATTACATTACAGTACATTACTATACTTACTAGATAGAGAGCACGTACACCACAGCTAGAACATTACAGTACCTTACTATACTATTACATAGATATGGTCACATGTACATGAGTACACTTACAAGAATCACTAGTACATTTTATATGTATAGATTCTGTTATATAATCATTATTCTTATCTTTACCTTGTGATTTAATCACAAAATCGACAAGATAGATAGGATTTAATATCCTAGTACCCAAGGATACGTTGCGGGACTGACCATTCCTAGAATCTTTGTTATCTACAGTGGTAAAATCACATCCACGGATGTCAACGGTTGATACCATTACAGGTATACTTTTGGGGACTAACTATTCATATACCCAGCTGTTAGCAACAGAGGTAAATGTACATCTACGGATGTCTTCAGTTAACATTGTTATTTTCCCGGGTACCAAAGGGTAATACTATTACAGTTAGGTCTTGGTAGAAGACTACATTCAGAACAGTTAGGTCTTGGTAGAAGATTACATTCATAACAGTTAGGTCTTGGTAGAAGACTACATTCAGAGCAGTTAAGTCTTGGTAAAAGACTCCTTTTGTTACTAGTAGGAATCATAGGGATTTCTAGGGTTTTTCAAACGTTTACAGTGGTTTTACAAACATGTTCATACTTACAGTTCATATACATTTTCATACTTACAGTTCATTTACATTTTCGATACTTACAATTCGTATACATACAAATACTTACATTTCAAATACATACAAGTATTTACATAAAAATTAAGACACTAAAATACTTATGATCTCACCAGCTTTAAAGCTGATACTCGCTTTCAAAATTACTTGTATCCTCATGTCATCATAGATAGGTACCGATGCAAGGACTAGGGAAGATGGAGCTCGTTGAAGATTCATCTTTCATTTTGATTTATGCTTTAGTGTTTATCAAAGTTTGACAGAACACACTTGTATAATAATTCTATTATTAATGCAAAGGATAATGATGTTGCTTGTTTACAACTTTTCATTGTTGTGATACTGTACATGACGTCCTCCGCCCCAGAACGTTTCCGACGTTCTTGGTTTTGGGGTGTGATAGATTGGTATCAGAGCATTGTTTATAGTGAATTAAGTATATCAACCCATAAAAGATATACTAACTATAAATACATAAGGGATTAAAAATACTCTGCCCAAGAGTTTATACTTTAAATATTAAAATATTTAAGTATACGTGTTGCATTCATACTAAAATCAGTGTCACTAGGACAGTACAAAAGAATTACGATTATTGGGCAACACAGGTGGGCTTAGAGACATATGGTCAAAACTAGGAAGATATAGCCTATTCACCTATATTATCCGAGGGTTGACTAGCATGTGCCTAAATGTAGTTGTGTGGTTGCAACAAATCTAAAACCTTACCAACCCTACCGCAATGAGAACAATAGAACATAACATTAAACTTAAAATACTATAGGAGTATTTGGTGTTACTATAAGTACGTTATACTTGAGAACTAAAACGGGATCTTCATTACCAAGTTGATAGTTGCTAAGTGGATACACTAAAGCTAAATGTAATTAGGATGTTATAGACTTAGAATCTGTGAAAATTTTACTTTACCCCGATTCTGTGTGAATTTGGAGTTAAGGTCACTTATTCGAAGGCCTATCCTGTTTCGATTACATATAACTGGTATGCACTTCACAAATAGCGATGTAACTAATGAAGATTTTCTAAATAATTATCTAGATAGTTCATCTAATAGTTATTTTCTTACCCCAATTCTCACGTAGATAACATGGCTGGACTCCATTCCCACGACAACCAGTATCTTCCGAACGAAGTCATTGCTGGTTTGTTTGAATAAGAACCAGAGAATGATCATCCAATCCCTGTGGATGATCACAATGATGAAGACCTTTCGGATGATGCTAACTTCGAACTAGAGGTTGAGAACCTACCCCAAGCAACTCCCGTTCCAATTCCTAACCCTCGTCCGGCTTTTCATGGCCCCATGCCTCCATGGGTGGAATGTTTGGAAACATGGAGCCAAGGACAAGATCAGCCCATGCCATTTAATGGTGACCGAAGCTTTTATTACATGAGCAATGGGGGCTCAGTAGATAGAATCTTGCAAATCTTGGTCCGCAGAGTGGCCCGAAATGAGATTCAGGGCAGGACAACCCTACATCAGATCACTGAAGTTGTCACCAATGCGAGAATGCATATCCTCAGCACCATTCGTCTAGATGATGCTCGTGAGAGATCTGAGAGAAACCATGAAACCCTGCCACAAGCACTGGCTGAATCATGAGCCGAAGTCATAGAGCTCTGAGTACGCCAGAGGGTGTACGAAAGACACCTACTTGATGTGGAACGTCAATTGGCTGAACTAAGAGTTCACCAGAGGGATGACCGTAGCTAGTAGTACACACTTTACTTTATTTTCCTTATTAAAAGGAATCATTTTTCTGTCTATACCCGAGGTGGCATTTTCTATGAAATTATCTTGTACTGTAAGTACTTTTGGTTAGGTCTTTATGATGTCAAGAATATCTTCTTTGGATATGATGTAAGACCTTTATAAGGTCATTTTTCCCGAATCTTTACATCGTGAATATCAAAGATATTGACAGTCGGCTAACTTCTGTGTCATTCTTCATTCAAGTAATCTTGTCATACTTTCATTGGAGTCTATCTGAAACCTACTTTAGTCAAGTCATTGGACTATAATAATCTAGATCCGAAGACATTTCCAAGTCTCTTTTAATGGTTGCATCTTGTTATTCACCAACCCACGATACCTCGGTTCGAACGTCATACGTCTTGAGACCATTCTACGAACTTACTTCTACTCATTACTAGGACTGCATCATAGGGATGTAGGTCAAACTTTCAAGAACATAGTCGTACTCTTTACATGAACAATCTAAGTACATCAAGGGACAACCAAAATCGCTCAGAAAATCCTTATCTTTCGTATTACAGAATCATGTCGTCATCCGAAAGCAATCAGTAGAATGACGAAACCTCCACCTTTCCTATGAACGCCGCTACCTTTCAAACAGCAGTTACAGCTGCCGCGGTGGCTACCGTAACCGCGGTCCTTGCGCACCGTAGCGCTATCAGCACATATAATGCTGCTGATGGGAATGAAGTTTCCAATCGTGGTATCTATCCAGGGAGTCGTCAAACATTAATAGTCACAGGCTCGCAAAGCTGAAAAGCAGAGAACAAGAAACGAAAGCGTCAAGCCCAGAAAGAACGCAAGAGATCCCAAAAACTGGCTATACAACAGCAGCAAGTGGAAACCCCTGCCGTTTCCATACTGAGCAGGCCATACGAGGGAAAACTCCCGAAGTGTGATAAGTGTAGTTTCCATCATCATTGGGCTTGCCATGAGATGCAATGTTGCAATTACCTAAACATAGGGCACCATGCTCGTGGCTGTGGAGCACCAACACGACCCATCACTCAAGTCCATTTCATCGGGACTAACCCTACACACAAGATAAGTTATAACGCCGAACAATTTAAGAATCAATTTTCAAAGTGGAGTAATGAGGAAGGTATTCGTGTCCACATAACACTGGCTAAACACCGAAATCCCGTCACCAAAGCTAGTATTAGCCAGTCATGCCACCAATGCGGGGAGATAGGGCACTTCAAGAAGGATTGCCCTATAACAAAGAACTCTGGCGCAAATGGAAAAATTCTCCGGATCACAGCTGCAAGAGAACCTGCTCTGGAACCCACATTAATGTAATTCGGACGTGTTGTTGTAACAGACTTATAAACTATCCGGGACTGGTGCAACTGGAGTCTTATCTTTTGCGGGATCCTGTCGGTATAGGGATGCTCGTGCTGCGTATACTTGTCTTTTGTAGTATATCTTATTTGCAGCAGTAGTCTTATAGTAAATCTAAAATAGTGTAACTTTGTTCATGGTTGCACGGTTGTGTTTGGTTTGTAAACGTATTATGTTCAAAGCTAATGTCTTTAAGTTTTAGTATGATTTCGACATTATCATACGACTCGATTCAGTTTGATCCTCACAAAACAGATTCATACGTACGTCTCCTTTTCAGTAAACGTCTTTTAGCGAAACCGTCATACCAGAACACCGAAGTACTCATGCAAGGAGTACCTCATAGTTCCCTTCTTTCAGAAGAAACCCCGAAGTACCACTCGTGCAGTACGTCAAGTTTAATCCAGGGATTCATGCGGTTGATCTATCACTGAGGAATGTATGCATAAGAGTGATATATAATCAAGGTTCTACATGTTTAGAATTGATGATTCCACTTTAAATTCTTTTCCCCGATGGGATGTGAGCCTAAAGAAGAATCAGTTATTCGACTACCTTTTCAATCTTAATTATATATGACTCGTATACATGAAATGGTGATTGTGAACCAAGTACGAATTCCAATATGAACTTCAGTACGGAGAATTGCTTAAGTCTACGAGTAATCACCTCATCATGTGAACAAACTTAGCACCTAGTAGGACCCTTGTAAACAGATCGCCCTATAGTCTAAACACCTACGGAGACACAAGAACAGCCCGGAAAACTTAACGAACTACACAGAAAGAGAATTAGAAGACTAGGCTTCTCACCCTGGAGAACCCCAGTCTTATTCTCCCAGAGATCGACAGATTACATCATATGTGCCTCGGATATCGAGGACTCCGTCAAGATTTTCATAGAAATCGTTATCTCTGCCTCGCATAGATGAAATGGTTGAACAAACGCAAGGAAAGAATTACTTCCAGGAATGGATCTGAGATCTGAATATCACCAGTTCGAGTGTTAGGGAAAGATGTCCGGAAGACTATCTCCTGAACTCGATGCGGACACTTCGAGTCCGTAGTGATACCCTTCGGATAAGACCAATACGCCCATAGTATTCATGAGTTTAATGAATAGGGTTCGTCTTTCTTACTTGGATCAGTTCTTCATTTTCCATGTAATGACTTACTTATCTACCCTCGTAGTAAGAAGAAACCCATGGAAACATTACCTTCAGAGGTACTTTTCGCGATGTTCTCTAAGCACGAGTTTTGAAATTGAAGAGTCAAATTTCTATGAGACACTATTAGTGATGTGGGAAATTTTGAGTACTCTTACAATTTGTCAAAAACGTAGAGAATTTGTCGACACCAGAGACACCGATAGGCATTCGCCAAATTCTAGGTCTTACAGACCTATTGTCATAGTTCATTCAGAACTCCTCGCAAACTATAGAAACCCTTTCGACTTTGACCCAACAAGGGGGTGGCCCTTGACTGGAAAGTTAAACAAGAAAAGGAAACCTTGGAGATTCCAAATTAGAGACCAAGTTCTTTAGGAAGTCTCACTCTGGGAATGGCTTAACACGCTTCGTATTGCGTGGAAAGCTAAATCCAAAATAGATAGGACCTCCGAGATTCTTACCAGAATCGGTCGTGTACCTTGCAAACTAGACCTACTCCGCGAACTCAGTAACGTACATTTTTCCCTTCGCGTCTCAATCGTGAAACCGTACCTTTCCGTTAGGACTCTTGTAAGTTCACTCGTCGAGATCCTCTCCTTCGTATTAGAACCGTAGTGACCCTCGACTGAGAGGTCAAGCGGACGAAACAACGCAGTCGCCCGTTAGTGAAGGTTCGTTGGGATACCAACCGAGGACCCGATTTCACTTAGGAGCGCTAGAACCAATCGATTAGGAAGTTTCCTCCTCATGACTCGATCATTCATACCTACTTCCTTATCTAAATTCTAATTTTGGGACGAAATTCCCTTTAACAGGGGGATGATGTGACAACCCGAAATTTCCATTCGGTCAAAACCTAAAAGTCAACTACCTCGTGAGTTTTGAATTTTAAAAACCGCAAACACTTTGCGTGTTAGAAATTCCCGACCAAAATTTTATGTTTGGGTTGAAAAATCACCCAAAAACTGTGAACTCATACCTATGTATGAGTTTACTCCCCAAAAAGCTAGTCATTTGTGTTTACTCCCCAAGTGTCAAAAGAGTAAACTCCAAAATATCCTCTCAAGTATCATCCAAGTTTTTATTCAAAATCTTCAATCTAGTAAGTGTTTCTAGCCCTTTTAAGTTAGTGTATCACTTAATCTAGTGATTTTACATCCTTTAATCCATCCATTTTTGTGTTTTGATTAGTTTCCAAAAACACCAAGAACACCAAGAACACACACTAAGTGTTCTTGGATTTAAAGTTCATTTCAAGCTTCCTCTATGTAAGTACTTCTATCCTAGAGTTATTTTAAGCTTACTATACATGTTTATACCAAGGAAAAGTCCCAAGAACACCAAGAACAATGTGTTCACAGTTTTGGGAGGCTGCCAAAACCGTAAACACCCAATATAGGGCCTTAGGGTGCTTTAGGGTGTCTAGATGCTTCACAATGCCTTAGGGACTTGTATAGATCCATCCTTGATGGGTGTATCACAATAAAATCACCAAAATCATATATTTGTATGTTTTTACGGTTTGGAGATCTCCTAAAACCGTAAACACCTCAAAAGAGGTGTAAAAGTCCCATAAATGTCCCACAGTTGTTCCTTATGTCTAAATCTAACCTAGACTATTGCCATGTTTGAGCTAAGGACTTGAAAAACGCCAAATACCAAACTTATGAGTTTAACGTAGTAAAATCATGAGTTTAAGGTAGTAAACACATGGTGAAATGGTCCTTCGACCGTAAACCCCATTTATGAGTGTTTTGATGCCACACAACACTACCTAAGGCTAAATCACGAAGTAGGAATGCTTGGCATAGCTTAGTAGTCTTCAAAACAACAAATGGTCATAAAGTGTAGAGTTTACGACCATAAACCCTTGAGTTTACTGCCGTAAAATCCTTGGGTAATGGTCATGAAAACCGTAAACTCCAAGGGAGTTTACCCTTGAACCCCAAACACACTAGCCTTTCCCTACAACACTTAGATGCAACCCTTAAGACTTGTAATACTTGTAAAAAGTGTTCAACATGTCCTAGAGTGTCTTAACTTTGTTTATTAGTTGTTTAAAGACTAATTGTGTATATAAATATATCCTTATATGTTATTAGGATCTTTGTGCGTGTCCAAGTCTTCACTTGACACCAAGCACTCATCCGACACTTCCTTCCGATCTACTTGCTACAGGTGAGTTCATACCCCTTAATCAATGTTTTAAACTACTTTTAAATGTTTTATGGGGGTGATACAAGTAGAATCATACTAGTTGTTATATCAATCACATGTGATTAATAAGTAGAATTATGCTAGTTATTATATTAATCACATGTGATTAATATGCAACATTCAATTGATTTACTACACATTAGCCGTTTTACCAAACAATTTTCTTCAAATGATTTTTATAAACATTTTATATGTTTTAAACTCTTTATTACACTGTACATTTTACTATGTATATTACATTTCAAACTTATTTACAATTGTGTTTCAAACACATGTTTCTTTATACTAAATTGTTTTATGAAACCCACGCCTTCAAATTGTTTTATAGATTGACATCAAGTCGATCTTTTCTTAAGATAATAATTATGTTCAAAGGTTTTACAAAACTTACTTTATGCTTTTATATTATAAATTGCATGCCTATATATGTATATTTATATGAGTAATGTTTAAAAGACTTAGGAAGGCTATCCACCCTATTTCCTTTTCGCGCTTGAGATGTGGTCTGGTGGGATATCGGGTACCCGTCAGAAGGTCGTTTAAATATTAGTTATATATCATGTGTACATATGTAGTCATAAAGGTTCTTCCAGTTCAATCAATACCCTTGGGTAGCAAGGGTATACATCCATGTCCATACGCACCAGTTAGATTACTAGTAAACTACCATAAGGTTAGTTTAGGAAGATACTAGAACTATTACTAGAACGAAATACTATACAATGAGTCAGTTCATTCATGAGTCTTACTTTCTAGAACATTACAGTACATTACTATACTTGCTACATACAGAGCACGTACACTACATCTATAACATTACAGTACATTACTACACTTGCTAAATAGAGAGCACGTACACTACAGCTATAACATTATAGTACATTACTATACTTACTAGATAGAGAGCACATACACTACAGCTAAAACATTACAGTACCTTACTATACTATTACATAGATATGGTCACATGTACATGAGTACACTTACAGGAATCACTAGTACATTTTTATGTATATATTCTGTTATATAATCCTTATTCTTATCTTTACCTTGTGATTCAATCACAAAATCGACGAGATAAATTGGATTTAATATCCTAGTACCCAAGGATACGTTGCGGGACTGACCATTCCTAGAATCTCTGTTAGCTACAGAGGTAAAAGCACATCCACGGATGTCAACGATTGATACCATTACAGGTATACTTTTAGGGACTGACTATTCCTATACCCAGCAGTTAGCAACAGAGGTAAATGTACATCTACGGATGTCTTCAGTTAACATTGTTATTTTCCCGGGTACCAAAGGGTAATACTATTACAGTTAGGTCTTGGTAGAAGACTACATTCAGAACAGTTAGGTCTTGGTAGAAGACTACATTCATAATAGTTAGGTCTTGGTAGAAGACTACATTCAGAGCAGTTAAGTCTTGGTAGAAGACTCCTTTTGTTACTAGTAGGAATCATAGGGATTTCTAGGGTTTTTCAAACGTTTACAGAGGTTTTACAAACATGTTCATACTTACAATTCATATACATTTTCATACATACAGTTCATTTACATTTTCGATACTTACAATTCGTATACATACAAATACTTACATTTCAAATACATACACGTATTTACATACAAATTAAGACACTAAAATACTTATGATCTCACCAGCTTTAAAGCTGATACTCGCTTTCAAAATTACTTGTATCCTCAGGTCATCATAGATAGGTACCGATGCAAGGACTAGGGAAGATTGAGCTCGTTGAAGATTCATCTTTCATTTTGATTTATGCTTTAGTGTTTATCAAAATTTGACAGAACACACTTGTATAATAGCTCTATTATTAATGCAATGGATAATGTTGTTGCTTGTTTACTACTTTTCATTGTTGTGATACTGTACATGACGTCCTCCGCCCCAGAACGTTTCCGCCGTTCTTGGTTTTGGGGTGTGACAATATAAGGCATCTTATAGCCACAACATAAATCATTTAGCACATAAAAGCAAATCAAGCATCTTACCTAAAATAAGCGAGTACTTGTGTCTATTCAAAGCATACTTCCTAAATCTAGCAGGCACTCATTTCCCAAACATCGCTTAACATTCTAAACTTAAGTCTTGAAATCCAATAAATTCCTAGTTCTGTTAAACTAATGCTATGATACCAACTGTGACATCCCTAATTTCACAGCCATAAAAGACCAATTTATTTATGCTTATTTAAAATCATAGTATCCTTATTTTTTAAAGAATAATTTTGTAGAATTTATTTCCAAAAACATGATAATGATATTATCAAACATTTCAAAGAAATGTAATTTATTTATATTAAAAACGTTGGGCTTTCATCGTCTGTACTTTACATAAGCATAAACGAAAATAATACAAACCTTACAAGCATTTGTTATTCTACTGGCCTAAAATCCATAAATCACTTATCAATCATCACACTTGTGTTCCCTTGCCACTACCCGTGATACAAGAAATTGAATGAGTCAGAATTGGGAGTTTTTTGAGCGCATAGGGTTTTCAAAACATAATAATTAAATTTTTTAGTTATATATTTTTATCATATCATTCAACTCGATTACCTATTCCCATTATCCTCATTCTCTGTCCCTAAAGCATCTAACTTGAGGACCTATCCTAAGGATTATTTCCGGGATAAACAATAATGCTCTGGGGATTCCTTAGCATTGTGTGTCGATAAGGAAACCATCGGGGGATGGAGTACGCCTAGTGAACACTTAGTTCAAAAACACCTACCGGTTGCAAGCCTGTTAGCGTTCCATTGGATCGTCTAGAGTTGTCTGTTATCGTCATCTATACTCCGCTAGACGACTATATCATCTTTAAAGTCAACGCCTCACATCATCTATTTCATCTTTCATCTCTCATCATATATATCATCTTTCATCTACCCATCTCTACCCAATATATTTATAGGTATAAAATACATGTACAATTTAAATAAAGTAAAACATGTATAAATTGTTCATCTAGCATGGACACTGATAATAGACACATACAACATGTACTTATATTAAATATTTTATATCTATGTGTAAGATGAGCGTAACTATGCACTTACTTGTTAAATTGGATGACTAGAAAGTTGGATAGCGTTTCGCTTCAGCACTTCGATTTTCCTTTGATATGAATTAGGTTTAATTATCGCTATGTCTTAGTTTATTAACTCTTATAACTAATTAATTGTCCAGATTTCTTAACAATCCCAATGTCCACTGCTCTATAACTGATAAGAGACAACCATGTAGGACCATATCGGAGGTAGGGTCCATTTAGTATACAAAGTATACTATTTGGAAATCCCATTTTAATCACCTCACTGAATCCAACCTAGACATCATCCCCATAAGTAGATCAATTGGTAATATGACGTTGGAACCACAAACAAATCTTATCTATAAATTCATGACAATGACTATGAATTTTAAATACAAATTACATTAAAATAATATAGAGTGTAATTTAAATTACAGAGATTCCCTAGAAAAAGGTTTGTAAATTGCATTGGTAGAGTTCCTACTCGATGGCTACTACTTGTCGGGTACTTAGAGATCGCAGGGCTTCATCGAAATACTAATTATAAGGAAAAATTCAGACCAAAGGAAGTAGAAATCGAGCGAGAGTGAAATGGATTTGTGTAGGAAGGAATGAACTCGCACGAGTTATATGTAGGGAAAAAATGTCATATGCGTGTCGTGTCCAGACTAGACACGGGCTGTGCACTGGCTTGGTTGGTCCTCTCTGTAACTCTTATAACTCCATTTAGAAAGCGCTTTATGGACTCAAAAATTAATAAAAAATAACAAAAGTCTTATAACTCCATTTAGAAAGCACTTTATGGACTCAGAAATGGGTAAGTCCCCTTCCAGTAATTATTTAGACGTGCTCCTTGCTCCAAGCTTTTATTTGAAAGGTCGTAGGCCCAAGACAAAGACCCAGACCCTATGTTATGACCATTTTTGTGAAGCCCCTTTAGTCACACAATCGTGGGCCTCTAGGAACACAAGGGCCCGATCCTCTATACTTGAGCCTGCATCAAGTACCAACATGAATGAATATGTAGTAGTGAGTAAAAGACGGAATGCTATGTAGTTAATTAGTTGTTATTCTAATTTTGCATTATGTTCCTTCTTTTGTCATTGTAAATATAATGGAACAGATGCTAAACACTCACGTGAGCTAAAAGTGAAACAAAGTCAAAGTCCTTCATAAATGTGTAAAATAGAGAAAAATCCTTCAATAATGTGTACACAACAAAGGGATCCCATGATTTTTAGCTCTCCGATGCCGGCTCTTAACAGCGTCACTACAACTTCATTCCCATAGAAATCAAAAATTAGATTGATAGATTCTTGAAAAACACTTTTCAAAGCACACTGTTGTAGCTGTTGCAGATGGAGTAAACGTCTAGGCAGGGCCTGCATCAACAACGCAATAGCTGCAACAGGCTGTCCCACTTAGCCATTGCTAATCGCATTCAACATTAGGTAGAGAATATTTAATAAATTACCTCATATATATTTAGTGGAATACATATAAGATAATCACTAATACTAGTTAAAAAAACTCATCTCGATAACAATATTTGAAAACATAATATTTGTACATATTTTTCATTTAGTTTATGAATTAACAATCCTTGCCCATTAAACCTTATAATATTTTCCAGAAAAAAAAAAAAAATTTTGAAAAACATTTCTTCCATTGGAATTGTAAGTTTTTCCAATATGTCCTTAAATTCGAACAAAATTTAATTTTGTACCCTTGATTTACTTAGATATTAATGATTTAATATTTTTTGCTAGTTAATTTATTTTAATTAAATATACAAAATAAAATAATTTTATTTTCCAAAAAATATATATAATGTAGTTCTAATTTTAAAAACTATAAAATAAACCCACCATGTCTACGTTTTTCCGATTTTTTAACTTTGTTTTTGTCTCCGATTGTTTTTTATAATAATTATTATTATCACTTGAAAAATTCACTACCAAATATCTAGTTGGATTGACTTTTAAAAAACATTTTACCACAAGTATTATGATAAAAGAAAATCATGGTTATCAAGATTGATGACAAATGCATCACTATGTGATGCAAAATATCTATTGGAGGATATTAAAAAACAAAAAATAAAAACAGAGCCATAATTAAAAGTTGTATTTTATATGTGTAAACTAAATTTTAATAAATCATGTATTGACGGACACAAGTCGGTAGTTGCCAATATGGGAATTTACAAATGAAAAATATAGGAAATTCAATAAATCGATATTCATAGACGATATTTTCTTTTATTATAGTTTTAATATGTATTTTAAAGAACTTTTTTTTCCTTTTTGTTACATTTCTAAAATATAGGAATTTGCAAACGGAAGATTAATATCTATATTAATATAGATTAATATATTAAAAATAATAATTAGTATGAGCTGTTATCTAGTAGGTGACATTTGAATAAAAATAATTCTAAAGTTTACAAAAAAATACATGTGTCAAATTCAGAGTGAAGTTTACATTTGAAAAATATGATCTTTATGTATTAGGGTAGATATATAAATATGAAACTTTATAAAAATAACATATTATGTTTTGCTAATATTAAATTAGATGGATAACTAAAAAAAATAAAAATAATACTACTTTATAATATAGATATTAAAATATATATATATATATATATATATATATATATATATATATATATATATATATATATATATAAATAGAGCAATGGTTCAAGATTGTAATTATATATGTAAACTAAATTGTAATACATCACATATTGATGAACACAAGTCGATGCATATCAATATGGCACGTAGAGAAACATGTAAAGGTCAAAATGTATAACATTCATATATATATATATATATATATATATATATATATATATATATATATATATATATATATATATATATATATATATATATATATATATATATGAAACCTTAATTATTGTGTGAATGCATGACTAATTATTGACCAATCATTTCATAAAGTCAATTTAGGGATTTTATTGTCAATTAAATTAATAACCAAAAATAATGGCTATATTTATGGAATTGTTGCACACATCTTTTCATCACAATGCAATTTAATAAGTATGATGCTCTTTTCGTTGGATATATAATTTTTTCGGAGATGATAGGAATGATTTTTGTACAAATTTCATTTGTAGTCTATATCCTACATGTTTTAATGCATATTGAAGCCTGTAATGGTGTCATTGTTGCAACATAAAAGAACCTGTCATCCATTTTAGTTAATAAGATATTATTTGTATGTTCAAATTTTTTTCTTCACCATTGTTTTCATGTTATTTTATTTGAATTATAACTATAACTATATGTAATATTCTTTGTTAGCGTATAGCTATAAAAGAAATAAGCATCCATAATCGAAAACAAGAAAGATATGTACCACGAGAAGACGTTTTGTGGCCACATCCGTTGGCACACACAGGTGGAGAGACTAGCGATGAGTAGGGAAATTGCCAAGGCGCTTTATACCAACTTTGTTTCTGGGCAACGCTCGGTGATGGAGAACAAGGGCCGTCTAAGCGTTTCAAACTCTAGGATCTTAACCAACCACCACCACCAGAGGATGAGAACGAACGAGGACGGTGCCTGATCTGATCATGATTAACTTTTCGGGGGGCGTGCATGCATGCATATGTGTAGCCTTTTAAAAAAAATATTATATGCATTGGAGATGCATATGTAGTGTTTGTCTTTTATTATTAGTTTAATAATTGTCAAAGACACTCAAGTACAGTAAAATTATGGAAATGGTTAATTTATAATTACATTTGACTTTGATAGCAACCAAACAAGCACACGTTTTGGCAATTACCAAAGAATGTTAGTGATTTAGTTTTTAACTTGTGGTCTTATTTTAGATAAAAACTCAAATATTTTTATCTATTAGCAACTATAAATAAAATAAGCATGTATAATCTAAAATTCTTAAATACACTCAAGTAAAAGAAAATTATGGAAATGATTAATTTATGATTACATTTGACTTTGATTGCAATCAAACGATCACACATTTTATTATAAAGGGGGCAATTCTCTAAGAATGTTAGTGTACACGTTCTCAAAGAATGTAATTATCGCACATTTGATTTGCATTGCATTTCGAAATAACTTTTTTCCTAGTTTTTACAAAGATAGAAGGCAGAAGGAAAGGATAATGGTGCCGATAGTAATCGATATAGAGAAGAGAGAGTGGAAACACAACAATTTTTAGACATTTTATTCATCCAATATTCTTTAAGAATGCATTAATTCTTTAAAGAATATTGAGTTGTATAAAAAATTATGGTGTTACATAGCTATAAATAAATTTTTATTTATCCCATCTTTAAGAATTCTTACATTCTTTAGACATTCAAACTATTTATGGAGTCAAAAACATTTTTTACGATTGTTTTAGCATAATGTAAATATTGTATTCTCATCATCAAGAATGAAGTTTTAACTTAAATAATTTATTCTTAACCATTCTCATGATATATATTAAGTTTGTTTGTTTTACAAATGATTCTTAACCAACTATGTTGTATTTCCGACTAAAATACATTTGACTATATATTCGTATTTTTAAAGAATTTAATACGTAAGTATTTTTCAGTATGCAAAATTATTATACGATATTCTTAGAGAATGCAATATAATCATAATTTTTTTAATGTTTTTCAGATTGTACTAATAATATAAAAAGATATTGTAATTAATTTAAAAGGTAAAATATATACGTTTATTTTTTGAAATCTAATTTAAAATGCATTCCTTAATAACTTGAGTGTTACACAAAAAGTATAATGTAACAACCCGAAATTTTTCCATATCATTTTATCCTAATTCATTCATAGTTCAAATCGCGTAACCAACCGTCGTTCCGATTTCGATTTTCGATCCTTCATTTAATTAAGTCATTATCTAGTACACATTTAAAATGACTTAATGGGTGTCTTAATACATTTAGAAAACATTCCAACACCCAACTTTAGTAATCGGAATATTTCTAGTATTTACCGTATCGGGTTACGGTAACCCAATCGGGTACGACCAAAAACCCCGTCTAACACCAGTATCGGGTAGAATTCCACCGTGTCCAAAACTTAAACACTAAATAAACGTGATTAGGACTCCATTTGAAGCCTTTGGCCAAATTATCACTAAACACTTACAACCTCTCTCCTCCAAGCTTGATTTAAGGTCAAAAATCACAAGTTTAAGGCTTCAAATCTTTAAGGTAACTTCACAAACATGATATTCAACACCTTTAACATGTAAATTGATGAATTTAGAGAGTTTAAGGTCCAAGAACATGAGTTTACGGCCAAGGAACATTCTTGGGTCGTAAACTCCATTAAATGGGGTTTTAAGCTCTTAAACTCCTTCCTTGACTCCTTTGGACCTTAGATATGCATATGGGACTTCAAGATATGGACTTGGATCAATTAAAACATAAATGTTGTGTGAATTAGAAGAGTTTACGGCCAAGGAACATTCTTGGGCCGTAAACTCCTCAAAAGAGGGTTTTCATGCCCTAAAACCCTTCCAATACCTAGTTAAGACTTTGATATGAAACTTGGACTTGATAATCTAGACTTGGAACACTTTAAACTTGATTTTTGAGTAACAAAGAAGAGTTTACGGCCAAGACACTCTCTTGGGCCGTAAACTCCTCTAAAAGGGTGATTTAAGACCTTTATACATGTCCAAATGCTTCCAAACTCAATCTATGGCTTTGTGATAAAATCTAGATACATCTAAAAATGGTTTAAGGGATTGAAACACCACAAAAGTGTGATTTATGAGAGTTTACGGCCTAGGAGCATACTCTTTGGCCGTAAACTCATAAAACAAGGTCAATGATGCTTTAAACACATTCAAATGGTTGGTACAAAAATCTAGAATCACATGTGATTGCCTTTAGCACCAAAAACTAATTTTTCTTAAGGTTAAAGAGAGTTTACGGCCCTAGAACATCCCTCTAGGCCGTAAACTCATATAAAAGTCTTGATTAATGTTCTAAATTCATAACAAAGCTTAGAAAATTAGTTTGAATCACATGTGATTGCTCTAAATGACTCAAATCAATTTTTCAAAGCCATTGAGAGTTTACGGCCGTAAAATCTATGAGTATGGCCGTAAACTCATGTTTCATATGTTTTAAATCCATTCCAAGTGTTCCAAGGTGTTTTGATGATAAGTCCTAAGAATCCCTAAGTCCATTTAAGCCCTAAAAGCACCAAAACCTCACCCACATGAGTTTACGTCCGTAAACTCATGTATATGGGTGTTTCAATGTTGTAAACTTCCTAAAATGTTTACTAATGGAGAGTAAACTCAAGTCCCAAGCCCCTAGTGCCATTACAAATCAATAGATGTCACCCGGGTCACTCCGAACACTCATTTTGAGGTGTATAACCTCACTGGAGTGCAATGTTCCATATAATTAGTGAATGTATCTCTAATTGTATATATATGGACATTATATCATCTTACATAGGGTCCTCACGAGTAATCAAACCCTGAACCGACATCTAGCATTCCAAACCGACAAGTTTCCGAGCCCGGTGAGTTCATACCCCTACCCTTTTTCACTGTTTTTACTGTTTTCAGGGGGGGAACACAAGCAAAGTACAAGGGAATTCCTTGTACTCATAACATATTTTCAAATGTGTGTTTCATACTTCTATGCTTTTAAAATTGATAATCACAACTGATAACAGATCGAACATACAAGTCACGTAACATATATTTGTGAAATAAGTCTTTAAAACTAGTATGTTTTACATATATTTCACAAATGGTTTTCCATATTTTATCAGTTAAAAGCATGACAATAAGACATTTGAATTTAATACCTATACACTGTTTTATCCTCGGTAACACTCTTTACATTTATACAAATGGAGGATTTTCATATTATTACTAGTAAATTTGTTATTCCTGTATGATTGGAGACACGTCCTCGGAGAACACTCCACCTGGATTACGCGAGTGGAGGACTACACCCATAACCAGAATCTCTGGTATTTAGAGAGCGTGACTTGAGTGTATAGATCTATACGGGGCTGACTACCCCGCACCTGGCTGCTAGCTACAGCCGAACCGAAATGGTTCAAGGGTGATGAAAGTCATAAGTATGTGGACGACTTATTGCCACAGGTTTTAGTCTATTGTATGGTTATGGCACTCGCAATTAGGATAACAGAGATTTACTAACAGTAATAATGGATTACTTTATACATCGTTTACATCGTTTACATCTTTTACATCTTTTACTTACTGGAACCAACATTCAGGAAGGTATAGGACCTTCCTGGGGAAAAACATGGAACCTAACTACAATTACATCTTTTACATATTTTACATTGTTTACATGAGATACACACACATACAGGAAAGCACGGGGCTTTCTTGGGTAATACATACATAACTAGAAAGAGTCACAGAATGAATAACATTACATCTTTCACAAGTTGTACATACATTCAGGAAAGTACGGGACTTTCCTGGTTACACACAATAAGTAAACATGTTTTCAGTATACAAACCTTCTATACTTTACATTTGTGAAACAATAACCAACTTTTAAGAAAATACGGGATTTTCTTGGTATACATAACATTTCAGAAACAGAAAGGAAACCGAAACATTTTCACAAACAAAAAACCGCTTATGAACTCACCAGCTTTATGCTGATTTTCAAACCGCTTGTGTTCTCAGGTCAACGTTAGAACAGGTACCCGAAGATCCTTTTGCTTGAAGACGGTGTTCATGAAGACCCGTTACCTTTTGTCTATATATACTATGTATCACAACTGTACAAACTATGCTTTTGAAACACTTGTAAAACTGTTATTATGTAATGTAATGCTTGTTTTACTTTACTTACTATGTACATTGGAATTGATACTCAACGTGGAAGTCCGCCCCGGGAATGTATTCCGCCTTCGGTTTTCGGGGTGTGACAGATTGGTATCAGAGCCCTTGTTTATAGTGAATAAAGTATACCAAACCTTACATGGTATAAAACTATAAACACTAAAGGGCCTAAGTGCTCTGAATTAAAAGTATCTTCAAACTATAAGTATTTTCAAAAGTATACAAGTATACCGAACCATTGTCATCCGTAACCACAAGTAGAACAGAACATAAGTAAATGGGTGTTGTGTACTACGGTTAAACCTGGGCAGTTATGTAGTCGTGTCTAGGGTCAATATGGCCTGGCCAACTATATTCATTCGAGACACGGCCAACATGTGCTTGGGAGTGACTGTGGTATATGGCATGCCTAAGACTTACCCTAATATCCCAAACATCGAATCATTGTCGTAAACAATTCAGGAAATACTATGGGAGTATTTCTCAACCTCGATCCTCTGTATTAATCCTTATTCGAGTAGTTCTCTGTAATCACTCTTAGCGATAAATTATCTGTTCGATAACTCTTTCCTGCTTTATCGCTTACTCGAATCATATAGCTGTCATATCTATCGATTCAATGTAGAGGACTTACCATCCTCTTTTCCTTGGTCTTATTAGATCAAGATGCCTCCCAAAAAGAGACCTAACTCAAAGAGCAACAACAATCCTTCTTCGCCGCCACCTCCTCCTCAGTTCGATTTAACATCGCTCCAAACAATGATGACCGCTGCGATGGTAGCAGCTATGTCCCAAATGAACCCTAGTGGTTCAGGCGGTGGTACTCAATCTCAAAACCCTGAGGGTAGCCAGGGACACCAAAGAGGTGGTTCCTATAAGGATTTCATGAATGCGAAACCAACATATTTCAATGGCACAGGAGGTGTCATTTCTCTATCTCGATGGTTCGAGAAAATTGAGTCCATCTTCGAAATCTGTGCCTGCGCGGAATCCGATAAAGTCAAATTTGCAGCGTGTACCTTCGCGGATAAAGCCTTGACTTGGTGGAATGGCCGAGTCAAATCTCTAACCTTACCCGTAGCCAATGCAATGGGCTGGGAAGCCATGAAGGAACTCTTCATTTCCGAATACTGTCCCCGTGGTGAAATGCAGAAACTAGAGCATGAGCTCTGGAACCTGAAGATGAAAGGTTCTGACATTGCTGCATATACTTCCCGATTTGATGATCTTGCACTCCTCTGCCCGGGGTTAGTTACTCCAGAAAACAAAAAGATCGAAAGGTTTGTTTGGGGATTATCGCAACCCATAAAAAGTCATGTTTTGGCTGCTCGTCCGGATACTTATGATAGTGCGAAGACCTTAGCACAAATTCTGATTGATCACAACGATGATGTTAAGGAAATCACTACCACTTCTGAGCCGACTCAAAGGAGTGGTGAAAAGAGAAAATTCTGGATGAAGAAGGAGGGTCAATCTTCTCAAGGATCCTCCAAGAAACAACAGACGGTAGCAGTCCATGCTGCTACTACTACTCCTGTTGTTGTTGTTTCTGCCATAGGATCCACTGCCTCAACTCCTACCAGTAAATATGCTGGTAACCTTCCTCAGTGTGACAAGTGCAAATACCATCATCATCCCGGCCCTTGTCGAGAAATGTCTTGTACCAACTGTGGTAAGAAAGGGCACACAGTTCAGTACTGCAAAAATCCTACCCAATCAGCCAACCAATCATCGGGAGCTGGTGTTAGTCAAACCTGCTACAACTGTGGTGAAGTGGGACACTTTATAAGGGATTGTCCTAAGAAGTCAACTGCTGGTAACACTGGAAGAGTCCTAGCCATGGGACGGGAGGAAGCAGTTGCTGATCCCACTGTTGTTTCGGGTACGTTCCCTCTCGACAACTCGTATGCTAGTATTCTTTTCGATTCGGGTGCAGAAAGGAGTTTTGTTAGTCATGCATTCAAACATAATCTAAAACCAAATCCTCAACCACTAACCGAAACGTTTACCATCGAGATGGCTAACGGTGAGAAAGAAAGTGCTAACAATATATTCATAGGCTGTACACTTACTTTAAACGATCACTCATTTCCTATAGATCTCATGCCCGTTTCTATTAAGAGCTTTGATGTTATCATTGGCATGGATTGGTTGAGTCCCAATCATGCTGACATTCTTTGTTATGAAAAAGCTATCCGCCTCAACCTTCCTTCAAATCAGATTCTCATAATCTATGGCGATAAACCCAGTTCCAACCTTTGTATCATTTCTCACATCAAAGCTCGAAAACTCCTTCGAAAGGAGTGCGGTGCATTCTTAGCTCATGTAATCAACGAGAAACAAGAAGTTAGAGACCTTGCGAACATTCCCGAAGTCTGTAACTTTCCCGATGTGTTTCCCGAAGAACTTCCAGGGATTCCTCCCGAACGTCAAGTCGAGTTCCGTATTGACCTAATTCCTGGAGTTACTCCTGTAGCAAAATCCCCGTATCGCTTAGCTCCCGCAGAAATGCAGGAGTTATCCAGTCAACTCAATGAGTTACTCAGTAAAGGATTCATTAGACCGAGTTCCTCACCCTGGGGAGATCCGATTCTGTTTGTCAAAAAGAAAGATGGATCCTTTCGGATGTGTATCGACTATCGTGAACTGAACAAATTGACCGTTAAGAACCGATATCCTCTTCCAAGAATAGACGACCTCTTTGATCAACTCCAGGGAGCCAGCTACTTTTCTAAGATAGACCTTCGGTCAGGGTACCATCAGTTACGAGTCCAGGAGGATGACGTTCCCAAGACAGCTTTTAGGACTCGGTATGGACACTACGAGTTTGTAGTGATGCCCTTTGGTCTAACCAATGCACCGGCTGTGTTCATGGATCTGATGAACCGGGTGTGCCGTCCTTTCTTAGACAAATTTGTTATCGTATTTATTGACGACATCCTCGTATACTCCAAAAGTGAAGGAGACCACAAGCAGCACTTGAAGCTAGTTTTGGAAACTCTTAGATCCGAAAAGCTTTACGCGAAATTTTCCAAATGTGAATTCTGGTTACTGAAAGTAACTTTCCTTGGTCACGTAGTAAGTGAGGAGGGTATTCATGTAGATCCTTCCAAGATTAAAGCGATAGAGAATTGGTCTGCACCGAAAACGCCCACGGAAATTCGTCAATTCTTAGGTCTTGCCGGCTACTATCGACGATTCATTCAGAACTTTTCCAAAATCGCCAAACCTTTAACCACTCTAACACAGAAAGGTGTACCCTTTTGTTGGAGTGATAAACAAGAGACTGCATTCCAAACACTAAAGAGAGCCTTATGCAGCGCGCCTGTCCTGTCTCTGCCTGAAGGGACAGAGGATTTTGTTGTCTACTGCGATGCGTCTAATCAAGGTTTAGGCTGTGTGCTTATGCAAAGAGGAAAGGTGATCACCTATGCCTCTAGACAGCTGAAAACACATGAGGTCAACTATACCACACATGACTTGGAGCTAGGAGCAGTAATCTTCGCGTTGAAAATTTGGAGACATTATCTCTACGGAACCAAGTGCACAATCTTTACTGATCACAAGAGTCTGCAACACATTTTTAATCAAAAAGACTTAAACATGAGGCAACGACGATGGGTAGAACTACTCAGTGATTATGAGTGTGAAATCCGTTACCACCCCGGCAAGGCCAATGTGGTAGCAGATGCCCTTAGCCGGAAGGATAGTACAAGCCACAAGGTGAAAAACCAGATGATAACCATCCATTCCAACTTATCCATGCAAATCCGAGAAGCTCAGTATACAGCCCTCAAACCCGAGAACGTGTCAAATGAAACCTTGAGAGGAATGGAGAAGAAACTTGAGATCAGAGGTGACGGAGTCCACTGTTTCATGAATCGGATCTGGATCCCCAAATCCGGTGGATTCAGGGAAATAGTCATGGAGGAAGCACATAGAACCAAATACTCTGTTCACCCAGGTTCGGACAAGATGTACCTAGATCTCAAAAAGCAATACTGGTGGCCAAACATGAAAGCTGAGATAGCTACATTTGTGGGCAAGTGTCTGACTTGTGCCAAAGTCAAAGTTGAACATCAGAAACCTTCAGGTCTGCTTCAACAACCCGAGATTCCCGAGTGGAAATGGGAAATGATTACAATGGACTTCATTACCAAACTACCCAAGTGTTCTAGTGGGTACGATACCATCTGGGTAATTGTCGATCGTTTGACATAGTCCGCTCACTTCATCCCAATCAAAGAATCATACAAGATGGAGAGACTCGCGCGAATCTACATCCAGGAGGTAGTACGTCTTCACGGTGTACCTGTTTCCATTATCTCTGACCGAGATAGCAGGTTTACCTCCAGATTCTGGCAATCACTTCAGAAGGCCCTTGGAACCAAACTAGATATGAGCATGGCATATCATCCTCAGACCGATGGACAGAGTGAGAGAACAATCCAGACCGTGGAAGACATGCTTCGGGCATGTGCCATTGACTTTGGAAAGTCGTGGGATACACACCTATCCTTGATCGAATTCTCGTACAACAACAGTTACCACACCAGCATCAGGGTTGCTCCGTTCGAAGCCCTATACGGTCGTAAGTGCAGATCCCCTCTGTGCTGGGCCGAGGTAGGAAATACACAGTTTGCAAAGAGTCGAGTCCCCGACAGTGCTCTCACTGGTCCTGAAATCATCCGTGAAACCACCGAAAAGATCATTCAAATCTGTAATCGACTGAATGTCTCACGTGATCGTCAAAAGAGTTACGCTGATAATCGTCGGAAACCACTAGAATTCCAGGTTGGAGACCGTGTCCTGTTGAAAGTCTCGCCCTGGAAAGGCACTGTACGCTTTGGCAAGCGTGGGAAACTTAAACCGAGGTACATTGGACCCTTTGAGATCCTCTCCAGGATTGGTCCAGTTGCCTATAAACTTCATCTACCTCACGAAATCAGTAACATTCATCCTGTCTTTCATGTCTCAAATCTCAAAAAGTGCCTGTCCGATGAAACCCTAACAATTCCCTTAGACGAGATCGAGATCAATGAAAACCTCAACTTTGTGGAGGAACCGATCGAAATCATGGATCGAGAAGTCAAACGTACAAAACAAAGTCGCATCCCGTTAGTGAAGGTTCGCTGGAATGCTAAGCGGGGACCGGAATTCACTTGGGAACGGGAAGACTCAATGAAACAGAAATATCCACAACTCTTTTCTTATCCATGATTTGTATCTTGTCTTATGTTCTAAACTCGAATTTCGGGACGAAATTCCCTCTAACGGGGGGATAATGTAACAACCCGAAATTTTTCCATATCATTTTATTGTAATTCATTCATAGTTCAAATCGCGTAACCAACCGTCGTTCCGATTTCGATTTCCGATCCTTCATTTAATTAAGTCATTATCTAGTACACATTTAAAATGACTTAATGGGTGTCTTAATACATTTAGAAAACATTCCAACACCCAACTTTAGTAATCGGAATATTTCTAGTATTTACCGTATCGGGTTACGGTAACCCAATCGGGTACGACCAAAAACCCCGTCTAACACCAGTATCGGGTAGAATTCCACCGTGTCCAAAACTTAAACACTATATAAACGTGATTAGGACTCCATTTGAAGCCTTTGGCCAAATTATCACTAAACACTTACAACCTCTCTCCTCCAAGCTTGATTTAAGGTCAAAAATCACAAGTTTAAGGCTTCAAATCTTTAAGGTAACTTCACAAACATGATATTCAACACCTTTAACATGTAAATTGATGAATTTAGAGAGTTTAAGGTCCAGGAACATGAGTTTACGGCCAAGGAACATTCTTGGGCCGTAAACTCCATTAAATGGGGTTTTAAGCTCTTAAACTCCTTCCTTGACTCCTTTGGACCTTAGATATGCATATGGGACTTCAAGATATGGACTTGGATCAATTAAAACATAACTTTTGTGTGACTTAGAAGATTTTACGGCCAAGGAACATTCTTGGGCCGTAAACTCCTCAAAAGAGGGTTTTCATGCCCTAAAACCCTTCCAATACCTAGTTAAGACTTTGATATGAAACTTGGACTTGATAATCTAGACTTGGAACACTTTAAACTTGATTTTTGAGTAACAAAGAAGAGTTTACGGCCAAGACACTCTCTTGGGCCGTAAACTCCTCTAAAAGGGTGATTTAAGACCTTTATACATGTCCAAATGCTTCCAAACTCAATCTATGGCTTTGTGATAAAATCTAGATACATCTAAAAATGGTTTAAGGGATTGAAACACCACAAAAGTGTGATTTATGAGAGTTTACGGCCTAGGAGCATACTCTTTGGCCGTAAACTCATAAAACAAGGTCAATGATGCTTTAAACACAATCAAATGGTTGGTACAAAAATCTAGAATCACATGTGATTGCCTTTAGCACCAAAAACTAATTTTTCTTAAGGTTAAAGAGAGTTTACGGCCCTAGAACATCCCTCTAGGCCGTAAACTCTTATAAAAGTCTTGATTAATGTTCTAAATTCATAACAAAGCTTAGAAAATTAGTTTGAATCACATGTGATTGCTCTAAATGACTCAAATCAATTTTTCAAAGCCATTGAGAGTTTACGGCCGTAAACTCTATGAGTATGGCCGTAAACTCATGTTTCATATGTTTTAAATCCATTCCAAGTGTTCCAAGGTGTTTTGATGATAAGTCCTAAGAATCCCTATGTCCATTTAAGCCCTAAAAGCACCAAAACCTCACCCACATGAGTTTACGGCCGTAAACTCATGTATATGGGTGTTTCAATGTTGTAAACTTCCTAAAATGTTTACTAATGGAGAGTAAACTCAAGTCCCAAGCCCCTAGTGCCATTACAAATCAATAGATGTCACCCGGGTCACTCCGAACACTCATTTTGAGGTGTATAACCTCACTGGAGTGCAATGTTCCATATAATTAGTGAATGTATCTCTAATTGTATATATATGGACATTATATCATCTTACATAGGGTCCTCACGAGTAATCAAACCCTGAACCGACATCTAGCATTCCAAACCGACAAGTTTCCGAGCCCGGTGAGTTCATACCCCTACCCTTTTTCACTGTTTTTACTGTTTTCAGGGGGGAACACAAGCAAAGTACAAGGGAATTCCTTGTACTCATAACATATTTTCAAATGTGTGTTTCATACTTCTATGCTTTTAAAACTGATAATCACAACTGATAACAGATTGAACATACAAGTCACGTAACATATATTTGTGAAATAAGTCTTTAAAACTAGTATGTTTTACATGTATTTCAAAAATGGTTTTCCATATTTTATCAGTTAAAAGCATGACAATAAGACATTTGAATTTAATACCTATACACTGTTTTATCCTCGGTAACACTCTTTACATTTATACAAATGGAGGATTTTCATATTATTACTAGTAAATTTGTTATTCCTGTATGATTGGAGACACGTCCTCGGAGAACACTCCACCTGGATTACGCGAGTGGAGGACTACACCCATAACCAGAATCTCTGGTATTTAGAGAGCGTGACTTGAGTGTATAGATCTATACGGGGCTGACTACCCCGCACCTGGCTGCTAGCTACAGCCGAACCGAAATGGTTCAAGGGTGACGAAAGTCATAAGTATGTGGACGACTTATTGCCACATGTGGACGACTTATTGCCACAGGTTTTAGTCTATTGTATGGTTATGGCACTCGCAATTAGGATAACAGAGATTTACTAACAGTAATAATGGATTACTTTATACATCGTTTACATCTTTTACATCTTTTACATCTTTTACTTACTGGAACCAACATTCAGGAAGGTATAGGACCTTCCTGGGGAAAAACATGGAACCTAACTACAATTACATATTTTACATCTTTTACATTGTTTACATGAGATACACACACATACAGGAAAGCACGGGGCTTTCTTGGGTAATACATACATAACTAGAAAGAGTCACAGAATGAATAACATTACATCTTTCACAAGTTGTACATACATTCAGGAAAGTACGGGACTTTCCTGGTTACACACAATAAGTAAACATGTTTTCAGTATACAAACCTTCTATACTTTACATTTGTGAAACAATAACCAACTTTTAAGAAAATACGGGATTTTCTTGGTATACATAACATTTCAGAAACAAAAAGGAAACCGAAACATTTTCACAAACAAAAAACCGCTTATGAACTCACCAGCTTTATGCTGATTTTCAAACCGCTTGTGTTCTCAGGTCAACGTTAGAACAGGTACCCGAAGATCCTTTTGCTTGAAGACGGTGTTCATGAAGACCCGTTACCTTTTGTCTATATATACTATGTATCACAACTGTACAAACTATGCTTTTGAAACACTTGTAAAACTGTTATTATGTAATGTAATGCTTGTTTTACTTTACTTACTATGTACATTGGAATTGATACTCAACGTGGAAGTCCGCCCCGGGAATGTATTCCGCCTTCGGTTTTCGGGGTGTGACAGATTGGTATCAGAGCCCTTGTTTATAGTGAATAAAGTATACCAAACCTTACATGGTATAAAACTATAAACACTAAAGGGCCTAAGTGCTCTGAATTAAAAGTATCTTCAAACTATAAGTATTTTCAAAAGTATACAAGTATACCGAACCATTGTCATCCGTAACCACAAGTAGAACAGAACATAAGTAAATGGGTGTTGTGTACTACGGTTAAACCTGGGCAGTTATGTAGTCGTGTCTAGGGTCAATATGGCCTGGCCAACTATATTCATTCGAGACACGGCCAACATGTGCTTGGGAGTGACTGTGGTATATGGCATGCCTAAGACTTACCCTAATATCCCAAACATCGAATCATTGTCGTAAACAATTCAGGAAACACCATGGGAGTATTTCTCAACCTCGATCCTCTGTAGTAATCCTTATTCGAGTAGTTCTCTGTAATCACTCTTAGCGATAAATTATCTGTTCGATAACTCTTTCCTACTTTATCGCTTACTCGAATCATATAGCTGTCATATCTATCGATTCAATGTAGAGGACTTACCATCCTCTTTTCCTTGGTCTTATTAGATCAAGATGCCTCCCAAAAAGAGACCTAACTCAAAGAGCAACAACAATCCTTCTTCGCCGCCACCTCCTCCTCAGTTCGATTTAACATCGCTCCAAACAATGATGACCGCTGCGATGGTAGCAGCTATGTCCCAAATGAACCCTAGTGGTTCAGGCGGTGGTACTCAATCTCAAAACCCTGAGGGTAGCCAGGGACACCAAAGAGGTGGTTCCTATAAGGATTTCATGAATGCGAAACCAACATCTTTCAATGGCACAGGAGGTGTCATTTCTCTATCTCGATGGTTCGAGAAAATTGAGTCCATCTTCAAAATCTGTGCCTGCGCGGAATCCGATAAAGTCAAATTTGCAGCGTGTACCTTCGCGGATAAAGCCTTGACTTGGTGGAATGGCCGAGTCAAATCTCTAACCTTACTCGTAGCCAATGCAATGGGCTGGGAAGCCATGAAGGAACTCCTCATTTCCGAATACTGTCCCCGTGGTGAAATGCAGAAACTAGAGCATGAGCTCTGGAACCTGAAGATGAAAGGTTCTGACATTGCTGCATATACTTCCCGATTTGATGATCTTGCACTCCTCTGCCCGGGGTTAGTTACTCCAGAAAACAAAAAGATCGAAAGGTTTGTTTGGGGATTATCGCAACCCATAAAAAGTCATGTTTTGGCTGCTCGTCCGGATACTTATGATAGTGCGAAGACCTTAGCACAAATTCTGATTGATCACAACGATGATGTTAAGGAAATCACTACCACTTCTGAGCCGACTCAAAGGAGTGGTGAAAAGAGAAAATTCTGGAAGAAGAAGGAGGGTCAATCTTCTCAAGGATCCTCCAAGAAACAACAGACGGTAGCAGTCCATGCTGCTACTACTACTCCTGTTGTTGCTGTTTCTGCCATAGGATCCACTGCCTCAACTCCTACCAGTAAATATGCTGGTAACCTTCCTCAGTGTGACAAGTGAAAATACCATCATCATCCCGGCCCCTGTCGAGAAATGTCTTGTACCAACTGTGGTAAGAAAGGGCACACAGTTCAGTACTACAGAACTCCTACCCAATCAGCCAACCAATCATCGGGAGCTGGTGTTAGTCAAACCTGCTACAACTGTGGTGAAGTGGGACACTTTAAAAGGGATTGTCCTAAGAAGTCAACTGCTGGTAACACTGGAAGAGTCCTAGCCATGGGACGGGAGGAAGCAGTTGCTGATCCCACTGTTGTTTCGGGTACGTTCCCTCTCGACAACTCGTATGCTAGTATTCTTTTCGATTCGGGTGCAGAAAGGAGTTTTGTTAGTCATGCATTCAAACATAATCTAAAACCAAATCCTCAACCACTAACCGAAACGTTTACCGTTGAGATGGCTAACGGTGAGAAAGAAAGTGCTAACAATATATTCATAGGCTGTACACTTACTTTAAACGATCACTCATTTCCTATAGATCTCATGCCCGTTTCTATTAAGAGCTTTGATGTTATCATTGGCATGGATTGGTTGAGTCCCAATCATGCTGACATTCTTTGTTATGAAAAAGCTATCCGCCTCAACCTTCCTTCAAATCAGATTCTCATAATCTATGGCGATAAACCCAGTTCCAACCTTTGTATCATTTCTCACATCAAAGCTCGAAAACTCCTTCGAAAGGAGTGCGTTGCATTCTTAGCTCATGTAATCAACGAGAAACAAGAAGTTAGAGACCTTGCGAACATTCCCGAAGTCTGTAACTTTCCCGATGTGTTTCCCGAAGAACTTCCAGGGATTCCTCCCGAACGTCAAGTCGAGTTCCGTATTGACCTAATTCCTGGAGTTACTCCTGCAGCAAAATCCCCGTATCGCTTAGCTCCCGCAGAAATGCAGGAGTTATCCAGTCAACTCAATGAGTTACTCAGTAAAGGATTCATTAGACCGAGTTCCTCACCCTGGGGAGCTCCGATTCTGTTTGTCAAAAAGAAAGATGGATCCTTTCGGATGTGTATCGACTATCGTGAACTGAACAAATTGACCATTAAGAACCAATATCCTCTTCCAAGAATAGACGACCTATTTGATCAACTCCAGGGAGCCAGCTACTTTTCTAAGATAGACCTTCGGTCAGGGTACCATCAGTTACGAGTCCAGGAGGATGACGTTCCCAAGACAGCTTTTAGGACTCGGTATGGACACTACGAGTTTGTAGTGATGCCCTTTGGTCTAACCAATGCACCGGCTGTGTTCATGGATCTGATGAACCGGGTGTGCCATCCTTTCTTAGACAAATTTGTTATCGTATTTATTGACGACATCCTCGTATACTCCAAAAGTGAAGGAGACCACAAGCAGCACTTGAAGCTAGTTTTGGAAACTCTTAGATCCGAAAAGCTTTACGCGAAATTTTCCAAATGTGAATTCTGGTTACGGAAAGTAACTTTCCTTGGTCACGTAGTAAGTGAGGAGGGTATTCATGTAGATCCTTCCAAGATTAAAGCGATAGAGAATTGGTCTGCACCGAAAACGCCCACGGAAATTCGTCAATTCTTAGGTCTCGCCGGCTACTTTCGACGATTCATTCAGAACTTTTCCAAAATTGCCAAACCTTTAACCACTCTAACACAGAAAGGTGTAACCTTTTGTTGGAGTGATAAACAAGAGACTGCATTCCAAACACTAAAGAGAGCCTTATGCAGCGCGCCTGTCCTGTCTCTGCCTGAAGGGACAGAGGATTTTGTTGTCTACTGCGATGCGTCTAATCAAGGTTTAGGCTGTGTGCTTATGCAAAGAGGAAAGGTGATCGCCTATGCCTCTAGACAGCTGAAAACACATGAGGTCAACTATACCACGCATGACTTGGAGCTAGGAGCAGTAATCTTCGCGTTGAAAATTTGGAGACATTATCTCTACGGAACCAAGTGCACAATCTTTACTGATCACAAGAGTCTGCAACACATTTTTAATCAAAAAGACTTAAACATGAGGCAACGGCGATGGGTAGAACTACTCAGTGATTATGAGTGTGAAATCCGTTACCACCCCGGCAAGGCCAATGTGGTAGCAGATGCCCTTAGCCGGAAGGATAGTACAAGCCACAAGGTGAAAAACCAGACGATAACCATCCATTCCAACTTATCCATGCAAATCCGAGAAGCTCAGTATACAGCCCTCAAACCCGAGAATGTGTCAAATGAAACCTTGAGAGGAATGGAGAAGAAACTTGAGATCAGAGGTGAAGGAGTCCACTGTTTCATGAATCGGATCTGGATCCCCAAATCCGGTGGATTCAGGGAAATAGTCATGGAGGAAGCACATAGAACCAAATACTCTGTTCACCCAGGTTCGGACAAGATGTACCTAGATCTCAAAAAGCAATACTGGTGGCCAAACATGAAAGCTGAGATAGCTACATTTGTGGGCAAGTGTCTGACTTGTGCCAAAGTCAAAGTTGAACATCAGAAACCTTCAGGTCTACTTCAACAACCCGAGATTCCCGAGTGGAAATGGGAAATGATTACAATGGACTTCATTACCAAACTACCCAAGTGTTCTAGTGGGTACGATACCATCTGGGTAATTGTCGATCGTTTGACAAAGTCCGCTCACTTCATCCCAATCAAAGAATCATACAAGATGGAGAGACTCGCGCGAATCTACCTCCAGGAGGTAGTACGTCTTCACGGTGTACCTGTTTCCATTATCTCTGACCGAGATAGCAGGTTTACCTCCAGATTCTGGCAATCACTTCAGAAGGCCCTTGGAACCAAACTAGATATGAGCATGGCATATCATCCTCAGACCGATGGACAGAGTGAGAGAACAATCCAGACCCTGGAAGACATGCTTTGGGCATGTGCCATTGACTTTGGAAAGTCGTGGGATACACACCTATCCTTGATCGAATTCTCGTACAACAACAGTTACCACACCAGCATCAAGGTTGCTCCGTTCGAAGCCCTATACGGCCGTAAGTGCAGATCCCCTCTGTGCTGGGCCGAGGTAGGGGATACACAGTTAGCAAAGAGTCGAGTCCCCGACAGTGCTCTCACTGGTCCTGAAATCATCCGTGAAACCACCGAAAAGATCATTCAAATCCGTAATCGACTGAAAGTCTCACGTGATCGTCAAAAGAGTTACGCTGATAATCGTCGGAAACCACTAGAATTCCAGGTTGGAGACCGTGTCCTGTTGAAAGTCTCGCCCTGGAAAGGCACTGTACGCTTTGGCAGGCGTGGGAAACTTAATCCGAGGTACATTGGACCCTTTGAGATGCTCTCCAGGATTGGTCCAGTTGCCTATAAACTTCATCTACCTTACGAACTCAGTAACATTCATCCTGTCTTTCATGTCTCAAATCTCAAAAAGTGCCTGTCCGATGAAACCCTAACAATTCCCTTAGATGAGATCGAGATCAATGAAAACCTAAACTTTGTGGAGGAACCGATCGAAATCATGGATAGAGAAGTCAAACGTACAAAACAAAGTCGCATCCCGTTAGTGAAGGTTCGCTGGAATGCTAAGCGGGGACCGGAATTCACTTGGGAACGGGAAGACTCAATGAAACAGAAATATCCACAACTCTTTTCTTATCCATGATTTGTATCTTGTCTTATGTTCTAAACTCGAATTTCGGGACAAAATTCCCTCTAACGGGGGGATAATGTAACAACCCGAAATTTTTCCATATCATTTTATCGTAATTCATTCATAGTTCAAATCGCGTAACCAACCGTCGTTCCGATTTCGATTTCCGATCCTTCATTTAATTAAGTCATTATCTAGTACACATTTAAAATGACTTAATGGGTGTCTTAATACATTTAGAAAACATTCCAACACCCAACTTTAGTAATCGGAATATTTCTAGTATTTACCGTATCGGGTTACGGTAACCCAATCGAGTACGACCAAAAACCCCGTCTAACACCAGTGTCGGGTAGAATTCCACCGTGTCCAAAACTTAAACACTATATAAACGTGATTAGGACTCCATTTGAAGCCTTTGGCCAAATTATCACTAAACACTTACAACCTCTCTCCTCCAAGCTTGATTTAAGGTCAAAAATCACAAGTTTAAGGCTTCAAATCTTTAAGGTAACTTCACAAACATGATATTCAACACCTTTAACATGTAAATTGATGAATTTAGAGAGTTTAAGGTCCAAGAACATGAGTTTACGGCCAAGGAACATTCTTGGGCCGTAAACTCCATTAAATGGGGTTTTAAGCTCTTAAACTCCTTCCTTGACTCCTTTGGACCTTAGATATGCATATGGGACTTCAAGATATGGACTTGGATCAATTAAAACATAACTTTTGTGTGACTTAGAAGATTTTATGGCCAAGGAACATTCTTGGGCCGTAAACTCCTCAAAAGAGGGTTTTCATGCCCTAAAACCCTTCCAATACCTAGTTAAGACTTTGATATGAAACTTGGACTTGATAATCTAGACTTGGAACACTTTAAACTTGATTTTTGAGTAACAAAGAAGATTTTATGGCCAAGACACTCTCTTGGGCCGTAAACTCCTCTAAAAGGGTGATTTAAGACCTTTATACATGTCCAAATGCTTCCAAACTCAATCTATGGCTTTATGATAAAATCTAGATACATCTAAAAATGGTTTAAGGGATTGAAACACCACAAAAGTGTGATTTATGAGAGTTTACGGCCTAGGAGCATACTCTTTGGCCGTAAACTCATAAAACAAGGTCAATGATGCTTTAAACACATTCAAATGGTTGGTACAAAAATCTAGAATCACATGTGATTACCTTTAGCACCAAAAACTAATTTTTCTTAAGGTTAAAGAGAGTTTACGGCCCTAGAACATCCCTCTAGGCCATAAACTCATATAAAAGTCTTGATTAATGTTCTAAATTCATAACAAAGCTTAGAAAATTAGTTTGAATCACATGTGATTGCTCTAAATGACTCAAATCAATTTTTCAAAGCGATTGAGAGTTTACGGCCGTAAACTCTATGAGTATGGCCGTAAACTCATGTTTCATATGTTTTAAATCCATTCCAAGTGTTCCAAGGTGTTTTGATGATAAGTCCTAAGAATCCCTAAGTCCATTTAAGCCCTAAAAGCACCAAAACCTCACCCACATGAGTTTACGGCCGTAAACTCATGTATATGGGTGTTTCAATGTTGTAAACTTCCTAAAATGTTTACTAATGGAGAGTAAACTCAAGTCCCAAGCCCCTAGTGCCATTACAAATCAATAGATGTCACCCGGGTCACTCCGAACACTCATTTTGAGGTGTATAACCTCACTGGAGTGCAATGTTCCATATAATTAGTGAATGTATCTCTAATTGTATATATATGGACATTATATCATCTTACATAGGGTCCTCGCGAGTAATCAAACCCTGAACCGACATCTAGCATTCCAAACCGACAAGTTTCCGAGCCCGGTGAGTTCATACCCCTACCCTTTTTCACTGTTTTTACTGTTTTCAGGGGGGGAACACAAGCAAAGTACAAGGGAATTCCTTGTACTCATAACATATTTTCAAATGTGTGTTTCATACTTCTATGCTTTTAAAACTGATAATCACAACTGATAACAGATCGAACATACAAGTCACGTAACATATATTTGTGAAATAAGTCTTTAAAACTAGTATGTTTTACATGTATTTCACAAATGGTTTTCCATATTTTATCAGTTAAAAGCATGACAATAAGACATTTGAATTTAATACCTATACACTGTTTTATCCTCGGTAACACTCTTTACATTTATACAAATGGAGGATTTTCATATTATTACTAGTAAATTTGTTATTCCTGTATGATTGGAGACACGTCCTTGGAGAACACTCCACCTGGATTACGCGAGTGGAGGACTACACCCATAACCAGAATCTCTGGTATTTAGAGAGCGTGACTTGAGTGTATAGATCTATACGGGGCTGACTACCCCGCACCTGGCTGCTAGCTACAGCCGAACCAAAATGGACGACTTATTGCCACATGTGGACGACTTATTTCCACAGGTTTTAGTCTATTGTATGGTTATGGCACTCGTAATTAGGATAACAGAGATTTACTAACAGTAATAATGGATTACTTTATACATCGTTTACATCTTTTACATCTTTTACTTACTGGAACCAACATTCAGGAAAGTATAGGACCTTCCTTGGGAAAAACATGGAACCTAACTACAATTACATCTTTTACATCTTTTACATTGTTTACATGAGATACACACACATACAGGAAAGCACGGGGCTTTCTTGGGTAATACATACATAACTAGAAAGAGTCACAAAATGAATAACATTACATCTTTCACAAGTTGTACATACATTCAGGAAAGTACGGGACTTTCCTGGTTACACACAATAAGTAAACATGTTTTCAGTATACAAACCTTCTATACTTTACATTTGTGAAACAATAACCAACTTTTAAGAAAATACGGGATTTTCTTGGTATACATAACATTTCAGAAACAGAAAGGAAACCGAAACATTTTCACAAACAAAAAACCGCTTATGAACTCACCAGCTTTATGCTGATTTTCAAACCGCTTGTGTTCTCAGGTCAACGTTAGAACAGGTACCCGAAGATCCTTTTGCTTGAAGACGGTGTTCATGAAGACCTGTTACCTTTTGTTTATATATACTATGTATCACAACTGTACAAACTATGCTTTTGAAACACTTGTAAAACTGTTATTATGTAATGTAATGCTTGTTTTACTTTACTTACTATGTACATTGGAATTGATACTCAACGTGGAAGTCCGCCCCGGGAATGTATTCCGCCTTCGGTTTTCGGGATGTGACATATAAGTTCTATCCTGCAGATTCATGAAGTACTAGTCTCTTCCAGACTTTCTTTCTAGAAAAGAGGAGCAGTTCCTCTACCAGTGTCCAATTTCTTCACAAAAGAAACAAGATCCATCTATGTGGGCCTTATTGAATTGCTTGAGCTTAAATATGTTTAGTCCATAAAATTGTTGGATTAGCTGTCTAAGTGCATAGCTATAATTTATATGTACTTGAATTGATAGCGACACAGTCCTTTTAGGTTGCCCTCAAAGCTAGCAACCGAACAAGGAAATTATGGCAGGAGAGATATTGATTTATTATAAGATTAATAAATAAATATAAATGGTTTTTTAATATGTTAAAAGATTAATATATTAATTAGAAATCATAATGTTTAATTAATAGTTAGCCAAAAATTAATTAGAATAAATTTTCAGGTCAACTATATTAATTATAAAGTGTAGGGATCAGTTTGGAATTATCCAATAGTTGAGTGGATGGTTCCAGAACCACCTAGGAAGGGGTGGACGAAATATATAGGAGAAACCTAATGCTTTCGTCCAAGGGGCTTAGGTAGGGCCTTTGGATAAGCTTAGGCCCCAAGCAAAGGAACATTAGGGTTTTCCCTTAACCCTAGATCTCTCAGCTATTTAAGGAGCCTCCTAGCACCTAAAATCGGTTACTCCTTCCTTGAAGAAACTCTAGGGCCGATTTTTGCATACCCTAACCTCTCTCCTTTAAGTTTCCTTCTTGCTAGCTTTTGGGTGTGACTCCATTAGAGGCATTACATTTGCGGTGCTAAGCTTCCAAGAAGATCAAGATCAAAAGGAATACCAATTGTTTGCTATAACAATTATAAATTATGTAACCCTTAAACCCTAATTGGTTAATTTTTAAAATATCCTCTCTCCATAGGGTTCTTGTTTTGCAATTCAAAGTTATATGTTAAATAGTAAAAAGATAGATCCAAAGTAGGTTGCATGTAAACTTAGGAATTGGTTTTCTAGTTTATTTGTTTTACCTAAATCCCATAAAAAACATGGGCCTTTTAGATCACACAAGGTGACCCTTTTAGCCTTGAATTATTCCATTATTTAAACTACCTTTAATAAAATATCACTGTATTTATTGGAATATTTCTTGACCTATTATATCCTTAGATATATGCTTTAATTATCCAAGACTTCCTAGAATTCATGAATAACTATTCCTAGTTTGATGTTAGAAGCATCTTGAGCATCACATTGATGCCTTTACTAGGTAACATATTTAGGTTTATTACTCAAAGTAATTTATTTTGGATTAGGACATTAAAGTGTATAAAATTTCATATCTCTCACAAGATAAGACATGAACTTATTCATTGAGGTTGTCTCTATTGAATGTTATTGTTTCACTAAGTCATTTAAGGAGAAATGACATTTTACGGTTATGAGAGTGGATTATATATCTATAAAATTTTTAACAAAATTCATTTAGTATTTTCAATATTTAATCTTTAATAATTAATACCCTTTTAGTTTCTAAAAGCATTAAGTATCAAAGTCTACGATCCTAGTTGCAAAACATATAAATGGTTAGGTATCGTTTATCCCATCTATGCCTCAGAACTCTCTTGCTTAGGTATCCATTATCATAAGAGATTTCCGATCAAATCATCCAATTTGAAAAACTTGTGTAATCGGCATATAACTTGCTTATAGAAATATTGAAGACACATCGGCAATAAAAAAAATAACACTAAGTGTTTAGGTATCCTTTATCTCACTAGTGCATACAAGAGACGTGCGATTGTTCTTCAAAAAAAGGATTGCACAGATTTGAGGTTTGTAAGGGGTCTTTGATGTTTTTATAATTCTATTTTAAAAGACATTTTATATCATGGTTATATCATGCATTCAATAAAACATGATAGACTTTAAAAAATCTTATTTCATGTACAATCACATTCTTTAACAATGTTCTATATATAAAGCCCGATTTTATATAGTTGACGCGATCAAACTTTAAATTAATAAGTAGTATTAAGTTATATTGTTTGAACGTTTTAGAACATTTGGAAACCTTTAAATAAAAATTTATTTTATAAAATAAGGTTTGGAGTTTGAGAAGTTTACAAATCTCTATTTTAAACTTATACAATTTTAAACCCGAAATTTTACCGGTTACTAGTTTTAACGATAAAACTTATTTCTTTGTAAAACTATTGTTGCATCTTATGTTAAAAGGTAAATTTCATTAAAACCAAAATCTTTGTGATGTTTATTTATGTTGAAATATTATTTCGTATTTGAAAAACTAATTTATCAACCATAAGAAAATAATAATAACATAAACATAAAACATCACAAGCATGCATAACAATTATAATATATATGCATAAACCAAGCCATTAACTAGTAATAATTTTTTGAGCCATCACAAAATTATCAAGCCCATTCCTAAAGGTACATAAGGGACCTTTATCTTGTAAAATCTTCATGCGCTCCCACTTGCTTCAACACCTTGTAGCAAGTTTATAAAAATAATTTTATAAAGTTTAACAAACTTTAATAAAATAAACTTTATAAAATATTGATCTTCAAAATGGCCACCATCTTCATTCTTGTTACACTTTTACAAAAATTAACTATTTCTAAAACTAATCTATTACATACGAAAATTAAGAAAAGAAAACTACCTATTTACTTATTACATACCATATGAATAAATAAATAGTTACAACCATTTTAAATAAATCAACACATGCAAAAACACAAAGATCCATGGCTAGTTTATGCACATCATACATATTTATATACTTAAAAATATATACAACTCTTTGTTTTTCTAAGTCAACTTTTATGACCAAAAAGATGCATGTAAACTTTTGGTTAAAAATAACAATTATAAGCATTTTAAAGTAGTAATAGAAAATATGTATGGATTTTTCTTGCAAACAGAAAACCATTCATGTTTTCCAAAAATACATATTTCATCAACTAAACAAATAATCTAAATAATCTTGCAAAAATGGCTTTGATACCAATTGTTGGGATTTTATTCAAAAATCCAACTTTCACAACTGATAAAATTGACAATGGAAGCTTTAAAATGTTGAATAAAACTAAAACTGTTTACCCACAAATGATCATTTTGCAAGAGTTAGAAATATTAAAACAACCATAGAAGGGAAAGCATAAAACCTTTGAAGACTTTCTTCCTCATGGGTGGTTGGAAGTTGATGAAGTGCGGCATGAAACTCTTAAGCAAGAGTTCTCTACAAGGTGAAGCAACAAAGGGAAATTCTTTTAAACATCAAGTTCAAGGGAATGGAGGAGAAGAAGGATGCTTTAACTTTGAAATTTGGCAGCCTCTTGGGAGCACTTTTGCCCTCGACTTTGCTAGCCAAAGAAAAGGAAGAAAGAAGCTTAATGACTACTTCTCAACCCTTGAAAGTCTCTCATTTATATAGGCCAAAAAAGTAAGAAGATATCATACCTTCTATCTTGTCAAGCATGGGTTGAATAGACAAGTCATGGAGGTGGATTAGACAAGGCATGCATGCCTTGTCTCCTCCCAATTCTGACGCTTTGGTTAAAGGATGGAACCAAAGGATGTTCTATTATTATATGTTTTAGTGTATAAATATATATACCAACTTTATATAAAAGGCTGTCATTCATATAGAAGGATTCTTATAGTCAAGAAACTAGTCATATATAAATATATCTTTTATATAGAAATAACTTATATATAAATAAACTCTAATTAGTTTATTAAGATACAAATATAACTTGTAAATAATCATACTTTATGATATGTTTCATAAGTTGTTATTTTTCCAATAAATATTATTTCAACAAATAATAAATTCCCAATTAGTAAAATATTATTTCCATAAAATAATAATTTTCCAATTAAATACATGTTTTGATATATTTATTAATAATCAAATTATACTAATAAATAATCAATTAACGGTAACTTGCTATATGGTGTGTCCCTATAGGATCATATATTATTAGCACTATCATTCTATAGTGACTCTTGGGGATACTCGATCTTTCACCTTGAAGATCCATCAAACTCCCTTTTCTCTCCATCCTCCATTCTTTCCAAACCCTTCTCTCAAAGTTGGGTCTCCATAGTCTTGGCTGCTCTGACGGCTGCCTTCAAAGTCGTTGTCATTTTTACCGTTACTGGTAGTTTGTTAGTGAACATCTCTATCTTAGAGAGTTTTGTAGGAACCAAGTAGGGAATAGCTTCATCTTTTCAGTGAATGTGGTGGCATACACATCAATGCTTATCTTCCCCTTCTACAAGTTCTGAAAGTCGTTGTTCAGATCTATCAGATCTACCTCCGAGCAGTACAATATCTTTATTTGTTCTAGGAATGCTTCCCATGACATCCTCAGGGCTTCTCGTTGCGGCATTGTATCTGCGAACAACTTCCACCAACTTAAAACTTCGGTCTTCAGTTGCTGGATTTCAAGGATGTTTTTCTGCTTGTTGTTGTAGTTGTAGCTCTCAAATACCACCTTCATCTTGGAGATCTAGTCCATAATCTCTACAGGCTTTTGGCTTCCAGAGAGACTTGGTGGCTTGGCACACATGAAGTCCTTATACTTACACTCACTTCCATCATTTCCCCCATTCCTACTCTTAGGGTTATCTTGTCTAACCACTTGAGGTTCTGCTCGACTAAAAGTCCTGCTATAACTTCCTTCCTTAGACTGTTCTATATTCCACTTAGGTTCCTCAACAGGTGGCAAAGCTCTCTACCTGTCTCATGGATTATGTGACAATCTGAAAAATTTTCGGTCATGGTAACCCGTTCCCATCAGTAAAACCCGTTTTATATCAATTTTTCTATTAACATTTTGGATTAGGTCATTTAAACTAAGACTTTTATTTTGATCTCATGAGTGTCCAAACCCATTAGAAACGCGTGAAAATACCCTTGTTATTTATTTGGAAAATTTTTAATTATAACTAAGTCGGGTTACGATAATTTCATCTGGTAAAATTGTAAACCCCGTTTAATGTCGGTATTGGGTAGATTTCCACCGGGCCACAAACTTAAGCCTTGTATAAAGGATGAGTGACCTTCATTTAAGATTTTTACCACCTCCTCATAACTTTCTCTCTCTACTCTCGCTCTAAAACTCGAGTTTGATCCAAAAACGCCTGTTTAAGCTCCCAAAATCGTGATTAATCTATCCTAGCTTGTTGTTTAGCTTGTTAAGCATGTAAATCTGTGTTTAAACCATCCAAAACCATAAAAAAAAACTTGTGTTTACGGTTGGGGAACATATCCCAAAATCGTAAACTCCTATAAAGGGGGTTTGAAGCCCCAAAACCCTTCCATATCCTTTTTAGTGCTTAGATATGACTTAAGGATTTGCATGTACGAGCTTAGAACACAAAAATCATGTAATTTGGGTAGTAAACATGAGTTTACGGCCCAAGAACATTCTTGGACCGTAAACACACCTTCATAGACCATAAACACCTTTTAAGGTGCTAAATTGTCCCTTAAACACCACCAAAAGCTTCCATGAGTGCCTAGAACCTTCTATTCCTTCATGTGATGCACCAAACCATACACAAATGAACCATACTTAAGTTTACGGTTTGGGAAGGTCTCCTACAACTATAAACACCTCAAGAGGGTGTTTAAGTGCCCTTAACACCTTGAAATACATAGATTTGGGTCTAGAACTTTCCAAACATTACCTACAACCACCAAAACACATGAAGAATGGACCAAGTATGAGTTTACGATAGTAAACTCCCCAAGTGTCCTTCAAGAACCGTAAACCCCTTTTACAAGATCAATTCAAGTCGCGATCACTTCCTAAGCCATGGAATCAACCCTAGAACCTTCCCTTTTGCATTATAAGACCTTTAAACATCCAAAAACACTCCACCCATGAGTTTACGACCGTAAACGTATGGGGATATGGTCTATGGGCCGTAAACACCCCTAAGGGCTTACTCTTGAAGAGTAAACTCCTTATCTAGGCCCTACACACCCTTAGCTTCAACCCGGATCACTCCTAACACTTGAAATGAAGTGTTTTCGCAACTTGGAGTGTATATTCTTATTTAATTAGTAGTTTAAAGTCTAATAGATAAAATTATGCATCTCTTCATATTACATAGGAACCTCGCGTGTATTTAAGCCCTGAACTGACACTTAGCATCCTAGCCGGCACATTTCTCGATTGGTGAGTTCATACCCTAAACCTTTTTCGGTGTTTTCAATGTTTTTAGGGGGAATACAAGAAAAAGTACAAGAATATCTTATACTCAAACTTATAATTTCATTTAAAATGTTTCATATTCCGTATGCTTTTAACACTGGAAACCGTATTAACCAACCGTTTGACTTGCAGAGTTAGTTTTCAAACTAATTGCAAAAAGTCATTATAAAACGCTGTATTTCATATCTCACAAATGATTTTCCACATTATTACTATTAAAATCATTAATCTTAGAACTTTTCATACATCCTCTGTAACACTCCATAGAGATACACGAGTGGAGGACCTCCTTTGTAACTAGAATTTAAAACAGGATTTTCCGCATTATTACTTGTAAATTCGTTATTCTTAAGATTGGATACATGTACTCTGTAACACTCCATAGAGATACGCGAGTGGAGGACCACCCCTGTAACCAAAATCTCTCAGAAGGAGAGCATGACTTGAGTGTATAGATCTATACGGGGCTGACTATCCCGCACCTTGCTGCTAGCAACAGTGGGACCGGAAGGTCTACGGGTGACAAAAGTCACAAATGATATTGGCCTTCCTTTTTCCATATCTAGTTTATCGTATGGTTATAGAACTCGCAAACTTAGATAATGGAGATTTACTTTTAAATAATAAAGAACTTAGTAAATTAATAACCTTAGGAATTAGTTTACTATTTACTTAATAGTGTTATATACGTGTTAAAACTAACATACTTTTCAAGGATAACCAGACTTTTAAGAAACTTCACTTAAACGCTACAAGTATGGTAGATACTTGTACACTACATTCCAAATCGATAACCAACCACCAACTTTTAAGGAAAATAAGGGTTTTTTCCTAAGATAACATAACTGTTCTTAACCAAACTGTGTAACAAATGGACAACTCAACTTTTCTTATAAGAAAATATGGGATTTTCTTGGATAACAATTTTTTTTAGAAAAACTACGAAAACTTGTTCTTTTACAGAAACAAACCGCTTATGAACTCACCAGCTTTATGCTGATATTTTTAATACTGCTTTTATTCTCAGGTCAACATTAGACATGTATCCTGCAAACTTTTTGAGATGACGGAGCATATAGAAGTCACGTCTTTACTTTTGTCTAATTATTTTCCACATTATTACTATTAAAATCATTTGTTGGATATTATTCTGTAACGACCCGTTTCCGGTATGTTAATTCCTTGGTATTTGTTTTGAAGTTTTGCAATAGGGACTCGACGAGTTCATAGCCTGACTCGCCGAGTAGGGTCGGGGTTTCGAGCACGTGTTAGCTGGAGACTCGGCGAGTCTGTCCGTCTGGGTGAAACCCTAAATCCCCGGGTTGCCCACTATTTAAGCCACCTTATGGCTCTCATTCTTGCCTCCTTCACCCTCAGAAGCTGTGAGAAAAACCCTAGTTCATCCTTGAGTGTTTGTAAGTGATTTTGTGTGCATTGTGAAGGTTTGAAGAAGGAGAAGAAGAAAGGAGCAAGGAGAAGGAGGGTAGAGTCGAGATTCAAGGGAAAGCAAGAGTTCTTTGAGGTATTCTTCTAGTTTCTTTCCCTTTTTATGCTTAGAAGCCCTTTTTAGATCTAGTTGATGCCTTTCTCAAGCTTTGTGTTGATATGGAAGCCTTCTTATGCCGAGATATCTTTAGATCTGTATATTTGGGTGTTGTAGAGCCCAGATCTACTGCCTTTTTGGAGTTATTTTGCATATTAACCCTAGATCTACCCCTTTTATGCATCTTTTAGCCTTTATTCCCTTGTTCATGTGTTTGTGCACGTAAATTTGGAAACTTTACGTGGTAAACCAGCTTATTGGACTCAGATCTATCATTTGTATGTTTTGGATTCGAGCAGAAACGAGTGAAAAACAGTTGCATGGCGGCAACTCGGCGAGTCGGAAGAACGACTCGGCGAGTCGAGTTGCGAGTCCCCGATTTCTTCTTTTTTTAGCGGTGTCGAGTGGGACCAGTGAGTTAGGGAGTGGACTCAGCGAGTTTGAGGGTAGACTCAGTGATGGAGGGACTCGGCGAGTTGTTCATACAACTCGGCGAGTCCAAGGCAATCTTCTTAAGTTCAAGAACAACTCGTCGAGTTGTTCATATGACTCGGCGAGTCGGATGAAGATTGTCTGAGTTCTTGGATCGAGAGGGTACTCGTCGAGTCGACGCCATACTCGACGAGTAGCAGCGAGTAGGGTTGAGGTGTGAGAGTAGAGACTCGGGGAGTTGGCGGCCCAACTCGGCGAGTCAGGTCAAATGAGAGTTGACTGTGACCAAGGGTAAAAGAGTCATTTTACCCAAGTGCAATGTGTAGTCTTTGATTGAGTGTGTTTATGGACTTGTAGCCAGGGAGATACCGGAGCAACAGGAGTTAGATTCTAGAGTCATACACTCAGCAGCCAGTTTACGAGGTGAGTTTCCTGCCAGTAGGAACGGGTCTAAGGCCACAATGCCGACCCGTTTAGTAGCAGTAGTTTCCGGACTTTGGTCCGATGCAGTTGTTAGTTTGTTTGATGCCTTCGTGGCTCAGACAGGATTTATGTGTTAAGTGTTATGGGCTACGGCCTGACGTAGTATGCGGTATATGAGTTTATGATCGTGTGTGTTATGCCATTTGATATATGTTTTGCTATGCTATGCTATGCCCAGTCAGTTTCGGACTTCGGTCCGATGCAGTAGTCCCAGACTTCGGTCCAATGCAGGGGACAAGGTCCCAGTCAGTTCCGGACTTCGGTCCGATGCAGTTAGTCCCGGACTTTGGTCCGGTGCAGGGGACAAGGTCCCAGTCAGTTTCGGACTTCGGTCCGATGTAGTTAGTCCCGGACATTGGTCCGATGTAGGGGATAGGGTCCCAGTCAGTTCCGGACTTCGGTCCGATGTAGCTAGTTCCAGACTTCGGTTTGATGTAGTGGGCAAGGCCCAGTATGTGCTTATTTATATATTGTATGGTATGTGGTTGCTTGGGGGAGCTCACTAAGCTTCGTGCTTACAGTTTCAGTTTTGGTTTCAGGTACTTCCGCAAGCAAAGGGAAGAGCTCGGGGTGATAGCATCGCACACACCACAGCTTTAGCTTTTATCCTGGAAATTGATTTAGTTGTTTTGATTTGACATAGTATGATACAATTTTCCGCACAGTGTTTTTTATTATGTTTGGGATACATCACGTATGGTTTTATGATGTGACACTCAGATTATGGTTTTGGTTATATTGAAAAACGAAATTTTTGGGTCGTTTCAAGTTGGTATCAGAGCCCTGGTTTGAGGGATTCGGATACACTTCCAGGTGTATCTGAACTCAAACTAATGGGAAATAAAAATATTTTTATTTTTAAAAGAAAAACATCTTCTAAAAGGAATTTTGTAAGCACCTAGAAAGAAAGAAATTTTTAACGAGATAGAGGTGTGTGCATGCGATCAGCCGAGCTCAAGTAAGTACTCCCAAATTACCCATACAAGTTATTTGTTCAGTTTCAGTTTCAGTAGAACAGCATGCTAGTATAGGACTAAGGATCTAGGAGAATGCCTTATGTGCCTGCTTATGTGTTACAGCTTTATGAGTATTGCATGCTAGTATTGAGTAGATAGCAGTAGGATAGCATGTTTAGGTTATGCCTGATAGTATGAGCTTAGCATCCTATGCTAGTACAGTTTCTTGTTATGAGAATAGTTTTGCCTGAGTCTGTTTCCCTTATCCGAATGCTGCTTGCTTCGTGCTTTGTGGGGTTCTGAGTGATGGGAGTTAGCCATCAGGTGAACACGTCGCACCACATGTGATCAGGGTTGAATAATCCCAGAGTGCTGGAACTGGCCCTATTGCGCAGCTCTTGTTTGAGTCCAACCGTTATAGGGACGGGTCTTTTACTTGAAAGATTATCTGATCCTCATCACATGTGATGGTGTTTAGGTGGTGGCTAATTGGCATTATGAGGAGACCTTCAGCAGCTGAGGACCAGTTGTGTGGAGCCTGAGGTTTCCCTAGGGCAAGCCTAGGATGAGAGTAGCAGAGAATAGCAGTAGTAGAAGTGACTTGGTGGAGTCAAGGCAGTTCTTGAGGAAAGTACGGATAGATGTTGAAGGTAGTATGGGCCCATACTACTGAAAGCAGAGGATCCGTACTCGAATCAAGGAAGGCCAAGACAAGACCAGGAAGCTAGTAGTAGTATCATGATCCCTTGAGATATTTCAGTGTTCTGATGTTGCTATGATATGTTTCAGAATGCTAGTTTTGCGTCCGGCACCAGCAGTCGGCAGCTCAGATGCCGGAGGGGGATCAGGATCAGGATCAGGCCTGGAGGTCGGGCAGATGGATGAGCAGACTAGAGAGTTCCTTTCTTCTGAGGTTACCCACATCGTACTGGAGCAGACTCCTGTGATCTTCGGTTCGATCATGGAGGGTATTTTAGAGCTGATGGATGAGAGATTGGGTATTTTCCGTGCCGAGATGGCGGCCATGATGGGGTCGCGCACACTTACGTTCAGGGAGTTCAGGGCATGCGAAGCTCCAGACTATCATGGGGCGCGGGACCCCATAGCGAGTACCAGATGGTTGGCGGATGTGGCCAATGCTTTCCGCACTAGTAGGTGTCCCAAGGGGGACAAGGTCAGATTGGCGTCCTGTCTTCTGAAGGACAGGGCACGGGATTGGTGGGAGGAGGTTGGACATGCCATCGAGGATGATGCAGCATTGGACGCCATGACCTGGACTGATTTCTCTACCAGGTTCAGGACGGAGTTTGCATCAGTCATTGAGGTGCAGCAGTTAGCTAGGGAGTTTCAGGACCTTACCCAGACTACAGAGACAGTGGCGGAGATCACCGCCAAGTTCAGGGAGAGGTCTCTTCTTGTTCCTCAGTATGCAGCCGATGAGGAGATGAAGAAGGCCCATTACCATGAGATGTTGCGGAGTGATATCCGCATGTTTGTGAGCAGGTCCAGTTGTAAAACGCTGGATGACATGATTGCTAGAGCTCGGGAGAGGGAGATTGATCTCGAGATGGAGAAGAAGAGGAAACCGGAGGCGGTTTCGGGTTCAGGCAGTTTGGGCAAAAAGCCCAAGGTTTTAGATCACAGGTCTAGGAGTCAGCAGAGCCATGGTCGGTGTGGCAAGTGTGGGAGATTGCACGAGGGAACGTGCAAGGTAGGGAGTTCCGGCTGCTACAAGTGCGGTCGAACTGGGCATTTGAGCAGGGATTGTATGGCCCCCACTACTGCTGTTGCAGCATCAGATCTGATTTGCTTTCAGTGCAATCAGAGGGGACATAAAAAGTCCCAGTGTCCGAATTTAGCTGCAGCAGGGAAGATGGTTGCACCTGCCCCTGCCACCTTGAGGATTACAGATGGCCGGCAGGGCCGATCTGATGCGCCAGTAGCGAAGAGTAGGGCGTTTCAGATGACAGCAGAGGAGGCGCGAGCGACTCCTGATGTGGTGACGGGTATGTATCTTTCCTTCATCTTTTAATTATTATTATCGTTTGAATATTACTTGATGATATGTTTTATTTAGGGTCATTCTCGGTGAACGACATTTCTGCTTTGGTATTGTTCGATTCGGGGGCTACCCGATCATTCGTATCGCTTGCGCTTAGCAAGAGGTTTAGTAGAGCTCCTGGGGAGCTGGATTGTCCATTAGAGGTTGAGATAGCAGATGATAGGACTGTGAGGGTCGGCAGAGTACATAGAGGGTGTTCCCTTCAGATATTTGATGAGTAGTTTTCAGTGGACTTGGTACCTATTCCCCTGCGAGGGAATAAAGTTATTGTGGGCATGGATTGGCTAAGCCCCAATGGGGCGGTGATTGATTGTGAGCTTCAGCTAGTGAGGGTTCGCACTCCCAGTGGGGGAGAGTTAGTGATTCAGGGCGAGAGGCCACAGCGAGGACCGATCTTTTGTTCCGCCGCAAGGGCGAGGCGTTATGTTTAGCAGGGTTGCGCCGGTTTTGTAGCTTACGTCTTGGATGCCCAAGAGAAAGGCAAGACGACGGTTGATGATTTTCCTATTGTTCGGGACTACCCGGATGTGTTTCCCGAGGATTTGCCAGAGATACCTCCTGAGAGGCAGGTTGAGTTCAGGATCGACCTAATTCCTAGTGCGGCTCCGATAGCCAAGGCACCGTATCGACTAGCTCCCCCTGGGATGTAGGAGTTGTCTACACAACTACAGGAGCTGTTAGACAAGGGTTTCATTCGGCCGAGCAGTTCGCTTTGGGGAGCGCCGATCCTATTTGTGAGGAAGAAGGATGGGTCGCATCGTATGTGCATTGATTATCGGGAGTTGAATAAGGTAACGGTGAAGAACCGTTACCCATTTCCGAGGATAGATGATTTGTTTGATCAGCTTCAGGGAGCGTCTTGGTTCTCCAAGATCGATCTACGCTCCGGTTATCATCAGATGCGGGTTAGAGATGAGGATGTACAGAAGACTGCTTTCAGGACCCGGTATGGTCATTATGAGTTTGTGGTGATGCCATTTGGGCTTACCAATGCCCCAACCGCGTTCATGGATCTCATGAACCGCGTGTGCAGGCCGATGCTGGATCGGTCAGTGATAATATTCATAGATGATATCTTGGTATATTCCAAGACACAGGGGCAGCACGAGGAGCACCTGCGGGAGGTGCTGGAGGCTTTGAGGAGGGAGAGACTTTTCACAAAGTTCTCCAAGTGTGAGTTCTGGTTGCGCGAGGTGCAGTTTCTTGGTCATCTCGTCAACCAGAAGGGTATTTTGGTAGATCCGGCCAAGATAGAGGCCGTGATGCAGTGGGAGGTCCCGAAGTCTCCATATGAGATTCGGAGTTTCCTAGGGTTGGCAGGGTATTATCGGAGATTTATTCAGGACTTCTCCAAGATAGCAGTGCCGCTCACCCGACTAACCAAGAAGTTGGTGGTATTTCGTTGGGGGCCTGAGCAGCAGGCGGCGTTCGAGACTCTCAGACAGAAATTGTGCGAGGCTCCGATCCTTACCTTGCCAGAGGGAGTAGAGGACTTCGTAGTCTATTGTGATGCTTCGACCACAGGTATGGGGGCAGTATTGATGCAGCGAGGCCATGTGGTAGCTTATGCCTCGAGACAGTTGAAGCCTCACGAGGCTAATTATCCTACCCATGATTTGGAGCTGGGGGAAGTTGTGTTTGCCCTCAAGATTTGGAGACATTACGTTTATGGGGTCCATTGTACTATATACACGGATCACAAGAGCTTGCGATATCTTATGGATCAGCCGAGTCTGAACATGAGGCAGATGAGGTGGTTGGACGTGCTGAAGGATTATGATTGTGAGATCCTTTATCATCCAGGGAAGGCCAACGTAGTGGCCGACGCCCTAAGCCGCAAAGTGTCGGCGGCCCCTATCAGAGATCTGTGTATGAGGATGACAGTGATCACTCCGTTGTTGGAGCAGATCAAGGAGGCTCAGATGGAGGGTCTCAAGGAGGAGAGGCAAAAGTGTAAGAGGATAGTGGGCCGAGTAGCTTCGTTTGATTATGATAGTCGGGGTTTGCTGACGCTTCATGGGAGGGTGTGGGTACCGTACTGGGGTGGAGTACGACAGGTATTGATGGACGAGGCTCACAAGTCTCGATTTTCTATCCACCCAGGGGCGACGAAAATGTATCGAGATCTTCGACCTGATTATTGGTGGCCCTGCATGAAGCGGGACGTCGCTTGGTATGTGGAGAGATGCTTGACCTGCCGGAAGGTCAAGGCGGAGCACCAGAGACCTCACGGCAAGATGCAGCCGTTAGACATTCCCGTGTGGAAGTGGGAGGACATCACCATGGATTTTGTCACCAAGCTCCCCAGGACCGCACGTGGAGTGGATTCGATATGGGTAGTAGTGGATCGGTTGACGAAGAGTGCCCATTTTATTCCGATCCAGGAGAGTATATCGGCGGAAAAGTTAGCCGATATCTATGTGCGAGAGATTGTGGCACGTCATGGAGTGCCGGTATCGGTGGTGTCAGACCGAGATGTCCGTTTCACATCCAGATTTTGGAAGCGGTTCCACGACGAGATGGGTACTCGTCTCCATTTCAGCACGCTTTTCACCCTCAGACAGACGGGCAGAGCGAGAGGACGATTCAGACCCTTGAGGACATGCTTAGGGCATGTGTTCTAGATTTTGGGGGCAGTTGGGATACGTATCTTCCGTTAGCGGAATTCTCGTATAACAACAGTTATCATGCGAGCATTGATCGACCTCCTTTTGAGATGCTGTATGGGAGGAAGTGTAGGACCCCGATTTGTTGGGGCGAGGTCGGTCAGCGAGTCATCGGGAGCAAAAAAGTGGTGCTCAAGACGACTGAGTTGATCCAGCAGGTCCGTAGTAGGCTGCAGACTGCGCAGAGTTGGCAGAAGAGCTATGCCGATAGGAGGCGTTCAGACTTGGAGTTCCAGGTGGGAGATATGGTCCTTCTGAAGGTCTCACCTTGGAAGGGTGTCATCAGGTTCCGGAAGAGGGGCAAGTTAGGCCCCAGATTTATTGGACCTTTCAGGGTTTTGGCCCGGGTGGGTCGGGTTTCTTATCGGTTAGATCTTCCTGAGGAGCTTAGTCAGATCCACAACACCTTCCATGTGTCTCAGTTGAGGAAGTGTTTAGTGGATGAGTCAGCATTCGTTCTCCTAGAGGATATTCAGGTTGATAGCAGCCTGAATTATATTGAGAGGCCGGTCACGATTCTAGAACGAAAGACCAAGACCTTGAGGAACAAGGTAATTCAGTTAGTGAAGGTGTAGTGGCAGCACCGGAAAAGGTCTGAATGGACGTGGGAGGCTGAGGAGGAGATGAGAGCGCGCTACCCGGAGATATTTGCAGATCCAGCCGTAGCAGACTTCGAGGACGAAGTCTGAGATAAGTGGGGGAGAATTGTAACGACCCGTTTCTGGTATGTTAATTCCTTGGTATTTGTTTTGAAGTTTTGCAAGAGGGACTCGGCGAGTTCATAGCCTGACTTGCCGAGTAGGGTCGGGGTTTCGAGCACGTGTTAGCTGGAGACTCGGCGAGTCCATATTCCGGACTCGGTGAGTCTGTCCGTCTGGGTGAAACCCTAAATCCCCGGGTTGCCCACTATTTAAGCCACCTTATGGCTCTCATTCTTGCCTCCTTCACCCTCAGAAGCTGTGAGAAAAACCCTAGTTCATCCTTGAGTGTTTGTAAGTGATTTTGTGTGCATTGTGAAGGTTTGAAGAAGGAGAAGAAGAAAGGAGCAAGGAGAAGGAGGGTAGAGCCGAGATTCAAGGGAAAGCAAGAGTTCTTTGAGGTATTCTTCTAGTTTCTTTCCCTTTTTATGCTTAAAAGCCCTTTTTAGATCTAGTTGATGCCTTTCTCAAGCTTTGTGTTGATATGGAAGCCTTCTTATGCCGAGATATCTTTAAATCTGTATATTTGGGTGTTGTAGAGCCCAGATCTACTGCCTTTTTGGAGTTATTTTGCATATTAACCCTAGATCTACCCCTTTTATGAATCTTTTAGCCTTTATTCCCTTGTTCATGTGTTTGTGCACGTAAAGTTGGAAACTTTACGTGGTAAACCAGCTTATTGGACTCAGATCTATCATTTGTATGTTTTGGATTCGAGCAGAAACGAGTGAAAAACAGTTGCATGGCGGCAACTCGGCGAGTCGGAAGAACGACTCGGCGAGTCGAGTCGCGAGTCCCCGATTTCTCCTTTTTTTAGCGGTGTCGAGTGGGACCAGTGAGTTAGGGAGTGGACTCAGCGAGTTTGAGGGTAGAATCAGTGATGGAGGGACTCGGCGAGTTGTTAATACAACTCGGCGAGTCCAAGGCAATCTTCTTAAGTTCAAGAACAACTCGTCGAGTTGTTCATATGACTCGGCGAGTCGGATGAAGATTGTCTGAGTTCTTGGATCGAGAGGGTACTCGTCGAGTCGATGCCATACTCGACGAGTAGCAGCGAGTAGGGTTGAGGTGTGAGAGTAGAGACTCGGCGAGTTGGCGGCCCAACTCGGCGAGTCAGGTCAAATGAGAGTTGACTGTGACCAAGGGTAAAAGAGTCATTTTACCCAAGTGCAATGTTTAGTATTTGATTGAGTGTGTTTATGGACTTGTAGCTAGGGAGATACCGGAGCAGCAGCAGTTAGATTCCAGAGTTATACACTCAGCAGCCAGTTTACGAGGTGAGTTTCCTGCCAGTAGGAACGGGTCTAAGGCCACAATGCCGACCCGTTTAGTAACAGTAGTTTCCGGACTTTGGTCCGATGCAGTTGTTAGCTTGTTTGATGCCTTCGTGGCTCAGACAGGATTTATGTGTTAAGTGTTATGGGCTACGGCCTAACGTAGTATGCGGTATATGAGTTTATGATCATGTGTGTTATGCCATTTGATATATGTTTTGCTATGCTGTGCTATGCCCAGTTAGTTCCGGACTTTGGTCCGATGCAGTTAGTTCCGAACTTCGGTCCGATGCAGTAGTCCCGAACTTTGGTCCGATGCAGGGGACAAGGTCCCAGTCAGTTCCGGACTTCGGTCCGATGCAGTTAGTCCCGGACATTGGTCCGCCAGGGGACAAGGTCCCAGTCAGTTCCGGACTTCGGTCCGATGCAGTTAGTCCTGGACTTTGGTCCGATGCAGGGGACAGGGTCCCAGTCAGTTCCGGACTTCGGTCCGATGCAGCTAGTTCCAGACTTCGGTCTGATGCAGTGGGCAAGGCCCAATATGTGCTTATTTATATATTTTATGGTATGTGGTAGCTTGGGGGAGCTCACTAAGCTTCGTGCTTACAGTTTCAGTTTTGGTTTCAGGTACTTCCGCAAGCATAGGGAAGAGCTCGGGGTGATAGCATCGCACACACCACAGCTTTAGCTTTTATCCTGGAAATTGATTTAGTTGTTTTGATTTGACATAGTATGATACAGTTTTCCGCACAGTGTTTTTATTATGTTTGGGATACATCACGTATGGTTTTATGATATGACACTCAGATTATGGTTTTGGTTATATTGAAAAACGAAATTTTTGGGTCGTATTTTTGGGTCGCTTCATATTCCTTTTATATATCAGCTCAGATACCGATTTGTTGGAAATATAACAATCTGATCACCACAACAAAAGGCTCGGTTACCAGTTACTGTGTGACAGATATATCAGTTTATGATATAAGATATATATATATATATATATATGTATATATATATACATATATATATATATATATATATATATATAAAGAATAATAATTGCGGAATAAGTATAAATATTAAAGCTATAAATGACTGAAAGCTATAATAATATAAATGACTGTATTTAAATGACGTAAAGCTATAAATAATATAAATGACTGTATTTAAATGACATAAAGCTATAAATAATATAAATGACTATATTTAAATGACATAAAGCTATAATAAAGTATATAAATATATAAATATATATCAAGTAGGTTCGTCAATAAATTGACTGAACTGGACTCATGGAGCGACTGGTCGATATTTGTTCTTTGAATGGACTGGTCGATATTGGGACTCTTGGAGCGACTGGTCGATATTTGTTCTTTGAATGGACTGGTCGATATTGGGACTCTTGGAGCGACTGGTCGATATTAGTTCAAAGATCAATCCAGCATTGGATAAGTAACAAAAAGTTCATTTAAAGCTCGATTTTATGTAAAACAAGTGTTTACAAAAGGGTACAAAATACATGGGTTTATGTATTTGTAGTTGAGGTATTTTTGGGTAAAAACATGCACACGGGTCGTGTAAGATAAGGCACAAGTGACACGGGTCGTGTAGGAGGGTTTTCTTGATGAATGATGCTGACACGGGGCGTGTTGATTTAGCCTTGCTGAACACGGGGCGTGTTCATGATGCTGATGCTGACACGGGGCGTGTTGATTTAGCCTTGCTGAACACGGGGTGTGTTGAGGTTCAGAAGTATGAAGAAGGCAATCAGAGGGCAACACGGGGCGTGTTGATTTTGCCTTGGTTTTTAACACGGGGCGTGTTCGTGTTAGAGTCAATTTCGGGATTTTTGTAATTTGAAGGTAAGTTTGGTTTGTGATGTTTTGGCTAGGGTAATGGTGTTATGGTGTTTTGAGGATGTTTTCAAGGTTTTTTAGAGGTTAGAAGGAGGTTGATATAAGGTGGTAAAGATGGGGAAATTTCTTATGAAGATGATGATGAATAGTGATGGGTTTTGTGGTTGATCTTGATGCAGAAGGTTTTGGGTTGTTTAATGGTTGTGTTTTGTTGTTTTGATGTAAGGAAAGTGTTTGGTGGTGTATGATGTGATGATCAAAGGTCGTGAAGATGAAAAACCTTTATTTTCGATGAAGAAGATGAAGATGGTTGATGGTGTTCTTCATTTCATTGTTGATGATCTTGGTGTTCTTCACTTAGCTTCTTGTTTGATCTTGGTGTTCTTCATTTAGCTCCAGGGATGAAGGTTGAGAGGGTTTAGTTTTACAAAGGAAAACTCACTATATCATATCTATCTCTCTTACTCTCTTCTATTATCTCCAACACTAAACACACACTACATACACATGTATATATATGAGAAACAAATATCATGTAGTAGTGCACTTGAGTGTAAGTTCAAAGATGATGTAGAGGCTGCAAGTTGATGTAGTAGTAGGAGCAAAAAATGTGGGAAGGTTTTAGGCTTCTTCATCTTTGACTTTTGTTGACTTCCTTCTTTGTTTGACTATTCAACATATATACAACATATATATAATACATATATACATATATAATACATACATATGTATATAATACATACATACATATATATATATATATATATAAATTTATATATATATATATATATATATATATGTATATATACATATATATATATATATGTATATATATATATATATATATATATATATATATATATATATTGTTGAAACTGTTTAGTCAGACATATGTGTTTTCGTCATTCGCGTGTTTTCGTATTTTCCGTTTTATCCCGCATTCATGCAACCTGATATAACTGACAATATTTGTTAGATTGTATAAAAACAATTCATCTTATTTCAGTTATGGTCACATACAAGGTTACATATGAATATTTTTCAACAATTTCCCCCTATGTGATCATTGCTGAAATAAGGACAGGTATGATATAATCATATTGACAGTTTAACTTTTGAAGATTCGAGATAAAAGATTTGTCAATAGATAAGATATATATATATATATATATATATATATATATATATATATATATATATGTATATATATAAAACCATAGCAATTGATTTGAAAGTTTGTGACTTGGTTTAACATATCTTATGTTAAAGATTTTCAGAAATTTGTTTCCGAATCAAAGTCTCGGGTTCGGTTATCAAAGGGTAGCCATATATGTATCTAAAGAAATTTCTTAAGATTTTATAGTATTATTAATGACAACAAGTGGTTTAACAGGTCGATTCAGATGAACGCTCATAGGTATAGCTCACAATTCACTTGGGTGTTTGGTTGTTCTGGCAGCAGAACAAGTTAATGATCACTAAAAACGAGTGATATCTCTCTCTGACGACTCACACTCATATTGGAGGTGTTCAACTATGCTTTTCCCGAAAGGTCACTTAGTCTCATTATTAGATAATCAATCACATAAGACTGGTTTCGGCATTACTCAGCGGGTTTCTTCATTCATACCATTTAAGTTCACTCTCTCTCCGTCGGGAAATACATGTAGAAGGGTTTAGCAATTTTCATAGTACAGTTTTCAACTAAGAATCTTCAGTGATGAAGGCTACAGTATCCCGGGAAATCCATTGTTGTTGCAGCTTTTTCTTTGATGGTATCCTTTTTGTTGATCAATATCTTTTTGTTGTAAAAGGATATTTTGTTTTAGCATCGAGAATTCGCTACATTTGAGAAATTGGGATTGTTGAGGGTATCTATCTTGCGGGATTAAGATATCCTTTTTGTCAAAAATGGTTAAAAACAGATCACGAGATCTTTTGATGTTTGCTTTGAAATAACCATTTGGTTGAACTTTGTTTGAAAATACCAAATGTACAGTTTTTTTTTTTTTTTTTTTTTTTTTTGTTTGGTATTTCTTCGGTGAATGATTTAGCTTTCTTGTTGATTCTTCTTTATCTTGTTTCGTCTTTTCTTGTTGATGGATCACGGGATCTCAAGACATCATTTTTGCTTGGCTTATATCTAGGTAGGGATTAGTGGCATAAAAGACAGTTTGTCTAGTGTGTAAGAAATGAATGTATCGTCCCTGGTCATTTTGATATCTAAGAAAAAATGAGACCGTGACAAGGTATAATCGGATATACCTTATAAGCAATAGTGACACACCTAAGCTCACAAGAAATGAATTCCACAATGATTCAGATTGATGAGGCACAAATTCTCACATGGGTTTTTGTTTTCATCTGAACCTCCTAACCTTATGTCCCTTTTTAAAATTATCGATAATGAAATAAAATTGAAGGAAACAAAGTTATGTACATTATGAAAAGTAGGAGATATGAACCATCACTCCAATTGAGAATCAATATGACTTAAAATCTTCATCGAGCATAAGCATCTGAAAATTAAGTCAAAAGACGATTAATCACAAGGTTCTATAAAAGCTTATTTCGGCAAGTCTTTTATTATATTTTTGAAGATTTGTTTTTCTGAATGTTTTTGGAAATATTGGTTATTTCAATGTTTTTGGTTTTTTTGAAAAGAAAGCAGTTTTCAAATGTTTTTGAATTTTCTTTTTGAGTGAAAGTAAACACACTTTTGTACAAACAAAAAGTAAAAGTTTAAGGATGGATGTTATCTGGATTTAACATTCCTAGACGGCCTAGGAAGTATTGAAACTTCGTTTCATCAAGAGCCTTAGTGAAGACATTGGCAATTTGATCTTCGGAGTTGATGAAGTGTAGTTCGATATGACCCTTTTGAATGTTGTCTTTGATAAAGTGATATCGAATGTCGATGTGCTTTGTCATGGAATGGTGAACGGGATTGTGAGAAATGGAAATTGCACTGGTTGAGTCACAAAATATGGGAATTTGTGAGATTTTGAAGCCATAGTCACGCAGTTGAGTTTGCATCCATATGACTTGTGAACAACAGCTGGCGGCCGTGATGTATTCAACTTTTGCTGTTGATGTGGACACACGAGTCTGTTTCTTTGAAGTCCAACTCACTAGTCTACCTCATAGGAATTGACAGCTACCAGATGTACTCTTCCTATCTAGCTTGCATCCTCCATAGTCTGAGTCAGTGAAGGCGTTCAGCTGAAAATCGGATTTAGCTGGATACCAAAGGCCAAGTTTGGGAGTGCCTTTAAGGTATTTGAAGATGCGTTTCAAAGGAACTACATGGGATTCCATAGGATTTGCTTGGTATCTAGCACAGACACATGTAGAAAACATGATGTCAGGTCTGCTGGCAATGAGGTACAAGAGTGATCCGATCATTCCACGATATCTCTTCTGGTCAACGGGTTTGCCATTTAAGTCTGCATCAATTTTGTATCCAAAAGCCATTGGGGTTTTTGCGGTATTGGATTTCTCCATTGAAAAACGAGTGAGTAGGTTTTTGACATAATTCTCTTGGTTGATGAAAATGCCATCAGTTGACTGTTTGATTTGAAGTCCGAGAAAAGTAGTCATCTCCCCAATCATGCTCATTTCAAATTATGCTCATTTCAAAAATAATGTCATCAACATATATTTGTACGATTAAAAAATGTTTATTAAAGATTTTATGAAAGAGGGTTTGATCAATTGAACCTCTTTTAAAACCTGATTCTTCGAGAAAGGTTGACAACGTGGCATACCAAGCTCGAGGTGCTTGTTTCAAGCCTTAGACAGCTTTCTGCAATTTAAAGTTGTGATCTGGAAATTTGGGATCTTCGAAACCTGGTGGTTGTTGGATGTATACTTCGCGATCTATCTCTCCATGTAGGAATGCACATTTAACATCCATTTGGAATACTTTGAAATTCTTATGTGCATCATATGCAAGAAAGATGCGAATTGCTTCAATTCGGGCAACTGGAGCATATGTTTCATCGTAGTTGATTCCCTCTTGTTGTGAATATCCTTTGACTACAAGATGTGCCTTGTTTCGACAAATGATTCCTTGATCGTCAGTCTTGTTTCTGTATACCCATCTTGAACCTATAACAGTAACATCGGGTGGAGTAGGAACAAGATTTCATACGACGTTTCTTTCAAATTCTGCTAGCTCTTCTTGCATAGCATTTACCCAATCTGGATCTTTTATAGCAGAATGTATGGTTTTGGGTTCAGTCGTGGATAAGAAGCCTCCAAATAAACATTCATTTGTGGATGCACCTCTAGTCTGAATGCCTATGTTGGGATCACCGATGATTTGGTCTGTTGGATGATTTCTGGTCCACTTTATTAAGCAATTCTCTTCCGCTATAATAATTGGAGTTTCAGTATCCCATTGTTCTTCTCCGGGCGTTTCATCTTGGAATAGGTTTGAAGGTTCCCCCATAAATGATGCATCAGGATTGTTTTGGCTATTTAGGGATGAGGTGTTTAAAGGAGGATTTGGTGTTTGTTCCAAAGAGGAAGTATGTGTTGGTGGTTCCCCCTCGAATTGATTTGCATCATTTTGGTTTGTTTGTGGAATTTCTTCACTGGGTGTTCCTGTAGGGTCAATTAAAGTAGTTAGAAGTTCAGAATTGTAAGCGGTTTTTGGTTGTTCAAAAAGCAAATCAAGATTTATTTCAATGTCTATGTCAGGAGAAGGTGTTTGTTGAATTGGATTTTGAAAAATATTTTCAATCATTTTTGAACCAAAATGTTCACGATCCAATTTCCTAACATAAAATTCATCGAAATGAACATCGGTACTTTCTTCAATTACTCTAGTACGTTTATTCAGTACTCGATAAGCAGCTGAAGAAAAAGAGTAACCAAGGAAAATTCCTTCGTCCGACCATGATTCAAATTTTGAAAGGTGATCTTTATTATTCTTTACGAAGCATCGACAACCGAAAATATGGAAAAATTTGATGTTTGTTTTTCGGTTGTTAATGACTTCATATGGTGTTTTAAGAAGATGTTTATGGATTAAGGAACGATTTTGAGTATAGCAAGCTGTGGCTATTGCTTCTGCCCAGAAGTATTGTGGCAGATCAGCGAAGATAAGCATTGATCTTGCAGCTTCACATAGAGTTCGGTTCCTTCTTTCGACAACACCGTTCTGTTGTGGACTGTATGGGGCTGAGAAGTTGTGTTCAATTCCTTTGTCTTTGAGAAATGAATCTAGAGTATTGTTTTTGAACTCTAAACCATTATCACATCGGATTCTTCGAACAGGTCGTTTCAGCTTCAGCTCGATTTGTTTGATGAAGTTGATCATCTCTTCAGGTGCTTCTGACTTTAGTCTTAAGAAAAAGATCCAAGTAAAGCGCGAGAAACCATCAACAACAACAAGAATGTACTTTTTCCCTTGTATGGTTTGGGTTTTGGCAGGGCCACAAAGGTCTATGTGCAACAACTCTAGTGGTTCGGATACACTAGATTCTGAGATGCTTTTGTGAGTGGATTTGGAAAGTTTTCCTTTTTCACATGCGGCACAAAGAGTTTCGTTATCAAGCTTCAGAAGTGGTAGCCCTCGAACAAGATCATCGCCGATTAATTTATTGATGTACCCAAAGTTTAGATGGGAAAGGCGACGGTGCCATAACCAACTAATATCTGCTGGGGCTTTAGATAACAAACAGATATTGGGTTTACCATAGATAAGATCCATGTCAAGTGGATACATATTTCCGGCACGGTCAGAATCAACTATAACATCTTTGGTTTTGGCGTCCGTGATCAAGCTTCGTTGTTTGGTGAAAAGAACTTCAAGATTGTTATCACACAGTTGAGAAACACTGATGAGGTTGTGTTTCAGGTCTTCGACGAAGGCAACTTTCTTTATGGTAAAATTACCATTTGTTATGTTTCCATAACCTTTGATTTTTGCTTTCATGTTGTTGCCGAAGGTAACATCTTGATTGGTTTGTATAGGTTTGAAGTCACGTAAGTAGTTCCGGTTTCCTATCATATGCTTGGAGCAGCCACTATCAATATACCATGTATCATCATTGGGTTCTCCAGCATTAAGTACCTGCAATCAGACAAAAAGTTTAGGTACCCAAATCTGAATGGGTCCTGGTTTGTCAGTTGTTATTTTGGTGCTTTTCTTAATGAATTTCTTTTATCATTTGACTTCACATTATTGTAATGGTTTGGTTTATAACGATGGAATGGTTGAGGTTTGATTTGATCTATCAATTTTACCCAAAATGTGATTTGTTTTTGAAAACCTGTGGGTTGATAAGATCTGTGATTTGGTGAAAGATATCCTAGATGTGAAGGTTTGTTTGAAAAGTTTTCTTCATATCTTGGTTGTGATGGGTGATTTTGAAAAGCTTTTTGATGATGATGGTTTGAAACTTTCTGATGTGATGGTTTTTGAAAGTTCCTTGAATGATTAAAAGTAATATCTTGAAAGCGGTTATCAAAAGGTTTTTGAAAAGATTTTGGTTTTTGTTTGGAAACCTGTTTATGAGGTATGACGTAGGGTTTAACTAATTTCTTTGGTTGTTTTTCAAAAATGTTTGGCTTGATTAGTGGGTTTTTGGTGACTTGAATGGATTTTTTGCTTGTTTGCTGTTTCTTGGAGTATTTTTGTCCCAGACTAGTTTTTCCAACAATTGATGAAGTCATTGTAGGAAAAGCAGTTGGTATTGAAGTACTACCATCCTCATAAGAGGAATTTTCTCCATTCAATAAGTTTTTGAGTTTAGTGGTTCCATCGGTATGTTTGATTTGGTGAGTTAAAGAACTTGCAGAGTCTGTTTCAGAATTTACAACTCTTTTGAAATACTTTTTGGAAACGCTGAAAGCAGTATCATCTGGACTACAGTTGATAAATGTTTCGTCATCTGAATCTTCCTCATTAATAGATGTGAAAAGATTAAGTAGAGTAGATTCAGAGTTTTCACAATTCGTCATGTTTTCCTGTTTTGCTTGTTCAATTTCAAAGGATTCTCTTCCAATTCCTGGTCTATAATTCGTATCAATTTTGCCAGTTCCCAAGGTGTTTGCCTTGGTGAAAATATCATCACTTAGTTTTCTGGCAACTTTGATAGAATCCATATTCCATTTCAGTCTTTTATTCTCGGTTTCAAGAGAATTGATTTGTTTTAAAGAATCAGTCAATTTTTCATTTAAAACATTGTATTTGTCAGTTGATTCTTGAAAGTCTTGTTTCAACTGAAGGATTTCCATTTCTAAAACATCTTTTATTTCAGAAGAAATGACTGACTGATTTTTTAGTTCCAAATCCCTTTTCTGAATTAGGGTCTGATTTAATTGTTCCAAGACGTGATTATAATCTTCATATTTTCTTTCAACGTCTCTTTCCAATTTGCTTTTCGTTCTTGTTGATTCTCCAAATTTGAGTTGCAAGGTTTGTAACTCAGATTTGCAAATATCATAATTGACCATTGTGTCGTGATATGTTTTGAGATCAACTTCCAGACTAGTCTCAATTTTGGTTATGTGGGACTCAAAAATTGTTTTGGAAAAACTGAGTTCAGAGATCATAGACCATACCTGTTCTATGACGTTTGGAGCTCTTGATGGTATTTCAACACCAGCTACGAAGCAGAAGTTTGATTGTGTTGGTTCGTGTTCAGCTTCATCATTAGAAGTTGGCTAGTATTCCACACTTGGTTCATGGATTGCCATCAATGCTCTTTGCTTTTCTTGGTTTTCCAGTTTCTTCAATTCATCGGCTCTTTGAGCATAGTATGCTGAGTCTTTGATTTTGGTTTTGTTTTTGGCTCGACATTCTCTGGCATAGTGATTTGTTCCTTTGCAGTTGTGACAAATGATCACTTCTTCATCACTATCATCCTTTTGACTTTTAATCAGAAGTCTTTCAGGTGTTTGAGTTTGGGCTTGTTGGGAAGGTTGAGAATGGTTTTGTTGGAATCCAAAATTTTGGTTGTTTTGAAAACCATTGTTTTGATTGTTGTAACCTTGATTTTGGAGACCTCTGTTTTGATTTTGAAAACTGTTGTTTGGATTGTGATTATGACCTGAGTTGGGATCGTTTTGAAATCCCTAGTTTTGAAAACCTTGATTTGAGTTATTTTGGAAAGAATGTCTTTGAGAATTTTGTCCAAAGTAAGGTCTAGGTTGAAAACCTGAGTTGTTTTGACCAAAAGATGGTCTTGGTTGAAAACTTTAGTTATTTTGTGCAAAAGATGGTCTTGGTTGAAAATTTGGTCTAAAATTTGATTGACCATGATTTGGGATAAATCTCTGGAGATTTGTGTTTGCAACCAACGCACACAGTTGTTGATAATCTGCTTCATCATTCGAATCAGACTGGAAGGCTTGGTTTTGAAAAGATGTAGTCTGATTAAAATGATTAAAGTTTTGATCATTGAAAGGTGTTTGGTTTTGAGAAGTTGTGGACACAAGTGCAAGTGGTCCTCCAAAAGCTGCAATGGTTGGTGGGTCAATCGAGGATTCATACGATTGAAGTTCTCCATACAAGTTGTACAAAGTTTCAGTATGAATAGCTGGATTTCCCTGAATAATGAGTTTAACCATTTTCCAGCTTTCGAAAAGATTGTTTAAAAACTTGAGATTTATCTCGTGTTGTGTCTTTTTGATACCCAAATTGTTCATTTTAACCATAATCAAATTGAACCTATCATGAGCATCATGGATGGTTTCTGATGAAAGCATTTTGAAATTATTGAATTCATTCAAAACAGATGTTCTTTTGTTTCCGATAATTCTTTTATTTCCACAAAAACGATTTTTCAAATTCTCCCAAATTTGATTTGCGGTTAACAGTATAATGTCATCCATTTGACTTAGAATACTGTGAGGTATTCCAGAAACAAGTTCCCTTTTGGCTTGGAGTTCCAACTTTTTTGTAATTTCAGCTTGAGTGGCTTGATTTGTAGCAAGAGTAGCCATATTTTCTGAAGTAACAAATGTTCCTTCTACACACTTCCAGACATCTTCATTTATATCATTAAGATGAAGATTCATACGGCCAACCCACGAATTATACTCTTCAGGAATAAGTATGGGTGCCCGTGAACCAGATCCTAAGCTATTTGCAATGGAGACAGAGTTCATGTTGGAGTAATTTGCCAAAGACATTTTTTTTGAAAGGATTTTGAACAAGTGATATTAAAATGAAGTTTTTAAAGAAAAGCTTATGGAAGGTTTATAAACGCTATTACCAAAAGTTTTTCGACAAAAATTTCAAGGTAAATCACACAAGCTCTGATACCAATTGTTGAATATTATTCCTTTTATATATCAGCTCAGATACCGATTTGTTGGAAATATAACAATCTGATCACCACAACAAAAGGCTCGGTTACCAGTTACTGTGTGACAGATATATCAGTTTAAGATATAAGATATATAGATATATATATATATATATATATATATATATATAAAGAATAATAATTGCGGAATAAGTATAAATATGAAAGCTATAAATGACTGAAAGCTATAATAATATAAATGACCGTATTTAAATGACGTAAAGCTATAAATGCTATAAATGACTGTATTTAAATGACATAAAGCTATAAATAATATAAATGACTATATTTAAATGACATAAAGCTATAATAAAGTATATAAATATATAAACATATATCAAGTAGGTTCGTCAATAAATTGGCTGAACTGGACTCATGGAGCGACTGGTCGATATTTGTTCTTTGAATGGACTGGTCGATATTGGGACTCTTGGAGCGACTGGTCGATATTTGTTCTTTGAATGGACTGGTCGATATTGGGACTCTTGGAGCGACTGGTCGATATTTGTTCAAAGATCAATCCGGCATTGGATAAGTAACAAAAAGTTCATTTAAAGCTCGATTTTATGTAAAACAAGTGTTTACAAAAGGGTACAAAATACATGGGTTTATGTATTTGTAGTTGAGGTATTTTTGGGTAAAAACATGCACACGGGTCGTGTAAGATAAGGCACAAGTGACACGGGTCATGTAGGAGGGTTTTGGAGGGTTTTCTTGATGAATGATGCTGACACGGGGCGTGTTGATTTAGCCTTGCTAAACACGGGGCGTGTTCATGATGCTGATGCTGACACGGGGCGTGTTGATTTAGCCTTGCTGAACACGGGGCGTGTTGAGGTTCAGAAGTATGAAGAAGGCAATCAGAGGGCAACACGGGGCGTGTTGATTTTGCCTTGGTTTTTAACACGGGGCGTGTTCGTGTCAGAGTCAATTTCGGGATTTTTGTGATTTGAAGGTAAGTTTTGTTTGTGATGTTTTGGCTAGGGTAATGGTGTTATGGTGTTTTGAGGATGTTTTCAAGGTTTTTTAGAGGTTAGAAGGAGGTTGATATAAGGTGGTAAAGATGGTGAAATTTCTTATGAAGATGATGATGAATAGTGATGGGTTTTGTGGTTGATCTTGATGCAGAAGGTTTTGGGTTGTTTCATGGTTGTGTTTTGGTGTTTTGATGTAAGGAAAGTGTTTAGTGGTGTATGATGTGATGATCAAAGGTGGTGAAGATGAAAAACCTTTAGTTTCAATGAAGAAGATGAAGATGGTTGATGGTGTTCTTCATTTCATTGTTGATGATCTTGGTGTTCTTCACTTAGCTTCTTGTTTGATCTTGGTGTTCTTCATTTAGCTCCAGGGATGAAGATTGAGAGGGTTTAGTTTTACAAAGGAAAACTCACTATATCATATCTATCTCTCTTACTCTCTTCTATTATCTCAAACACTAAACACACACTACATACACATGTATATATATGAGAAACAAATATCTTGTAGAAGTGCACTTGAGTGTAAGTTCAAAGATGATGTAGAGGCTGCAAGTTGATGTAGTAGTAGGAGCAAAAAACGTGGGAAGGTTTTAGGCTTCTTCATCTTTGACTTTTGTTGACTTCCTTCTTTGTTTGACTATTCAACATATATACAACATATATATAATACATATATACATATATAATACATACATATGTATATAATACATATATATATATATATATATATATATATATATATATATATATTGTTGAAACTGTTTAGTCACACATATGTGTTTTCGTTATTCGCGTGTTTTCGTATTTTCCGTTTTATCACGCATTCATGCAACCTGAAATAACTGACAATATTTGTTAGATTGTATAAAAACAGTTCATCTTATTTCAGTTATGGTCACATACAAGGTTACATAAGAACATTTTTCAACATCATTAATCTTAGAACTTTTCATACGTCCTCTGTAACACTCCACAGAGATACGTGAGTGGAGGACCGCCTTTGTAACTAGAATTTAAAATAGGATTTTCCGCATTATTACTTGTAAATTCGTTATTCTTAAGATTGGAAACATGTACTCTGTAACACTCCACAAAGATACGCAAGTGGAGGACCGCCCCTGTAACCAGAATCTCTTAGAAGGAGAGCGTGACTTGAGTGTATAGATCTAGACGGGGCTGACTATCCCGCACCTTTCTGCTAGCTACAGTGGGACTGGAAGGTCTACGGGTGACAAAAGTCACAAATGATATTGGCCTTCCTTTTGCCATATCTAGTTTATCGTATGGTTATAGAACTCGCAAACTTAGATAATGGAGATTTACTTTTAAATAATAAAGAACTTAGTAAATTAATAACCTTAGGAATTAGTTTACTATTTACTTAATAGTGTTATATATGTGTTAAAACTATCATACTTTTCAAGGATAACCAGACTTTAAAGAAACTTCACTTAAACGCTACAAGTATGGTAGATACTTGTACACTACATTCCGAATCGATATCCAACCACCAACTTTTAAGGAAACTAAGGGTTTTTTCCTAAGATAACATAACTGTTCTTAACCAAACTGTGTAACAAATGGATAACTCAACTTTTCTTATAAGAAAATATGGGATTTTCTTGGATAACAATTTTTTTAGGAAAAACTAAGAAAACTTGTTCTTTTACAGAAACAAACCGCTTAAGAAAACTCGTAAGTAAATATTCCTATGTAATGTAAAGTTTTGTGTTTACTATGCTTACTATGTACATTGGTTGTGATACTTACATGATGTCCTCTGCCCCGGAACGTTTCCGCCATCGGTTTCGGGGTGTGATAGATTAGCTGCCTCATGTCCTCTCTTTGTTCGGCTAATAGAGCCGTAAGTGTTTCCATTGTGACAGGTTTAGCTATTGGCACTTCTTTGGGTGCACACTTAATCATTCGTGGCTTAGGCTGCTGGTTTCTATTAGCGTTTCCTAAATCACTGCGTGTTCTCACCGTGACACTCTATACACAAAAGCATACGTTTTATGTATAGTGAAGAGAATTTAAGATAGGGAAGGTTTTATTTGACGTATAATCGTCCTTACACGAGTTCTAATATCGTGATTAAACATTTAGAAACCTGAGCTCATAAAATTTATAGATATGGTCGGCAATAGATCATAGATCTGATCCACTAATAGCATCTTAAAGCATATAAGGCATCTTATAGCTATAACATAAATCATTTAGCATGTAAAAGCAATTTAAGCATCTTACTTAAAACAAGCTAGTGCTTGTGTCTATTCAAATCATACTTCCTAAATCTAGCAGGCATTCATCTCACAAACATCGCTTAACATTCTAAGCTTAAGTCTAGAAATCCTATAAATTCCTAGTTCTCGTAAACTACTGCTATGATACGAACTGTGACATCCCTAATTTCACGAACATAAAAGACCAATTTATTTATACTTATTTAAAATCAGAGTATCCTTATTTTTTAAAGAATAATATTGCATATTTTATTCCCAAAAACATGATAATCATATTATCAAACATCTCTAAAGAAGTGTAATGTATTTATATTAAAAACTTTGGACTTTCATCGTTGTACAATACATAATCATAATCAGAAATAATACAGGCCTTACAAACATCTGTTATGCTACTGGCCTAAAATCCATAAATCACTTATCAATCATCACACTGGTGCTCTCGTGCCACTACCCGTGATACAAGAAACTAAATGAGTCAGACTTGGGAGCTTGGTGAGCAAATAGGGTTTTCAAAACATAATAATTAATTTTTTTTAGTTATATATTTTTATCATATCATTCAACTCGATTGCCTATTCCCATTATCCTCATTCTCTGTCCCTAAAGCATCTAATTCGAGTGACCTATCCTAAGGATTATTTTCGGGATAGACAATAATGCTCTGGGGATTCCTTAGTACTGTGTGTCAATAAGGCAACCAAGGGGGATGGAGTACACGTAGTGAGCACTTATTTCAAAAACACATACCTGTTGCAAGCCTGTTAGCATTCCACTGGATCGTCTAGAATTGTCCGTAATCATCATCTATAATCCGCTAGATGACTATATCATCTTTAAAGTCAAGGCCTCTCATCATCTATTTCATCTTTCATCTCTCATCATATATATCATCTTTCATCTACCCATCTCTACCCAATATATTTATAGGTATAAAATACATGTACAATTAAACTCAAGTAAAACATGTATAAATCGTTCATGTAGCATGGAGACGGATAATAGACACATAAAACATGTACTGATACTAAATATTCTATATCTATGTGTAAGATGAGACTAACTATGCACTCACTTTTAAAGTGGATGACTAGAAAGTTGGATAGCGTTTTGCTTCAACACTTCGATTTTCCTATGATATGAATTAGGTTCAATTATCTCTAAGTCTTAGTTTATTACCTCTTATGACTAATTAATAGTCAAGATTTCTCAACAATCCCAATGTATATTGCTCTATAGCTGATAAGAGACAACCATGTAGGACCATATTGAAGGTAGTGTCAATTTAGTTTACAAAGTATACTGTTTGGATATCCCATTTTAAACACCTCACTGAATCCAACCTAGACATCTTCCCCATAAGTAGATCAATTGGTAATATGACTTTGGAACCACAAACAAATCTTATTTATAAATTCATGACAACAAATATGAATTTTAAATACAAATTACATTAAAATAATATAGAGTGTAATTTAATTTACAGAGATTCCCTAGACAAAGGTTTGGAAATTGCATTGGCAGAGTTCCTACTCGATGGCTACTACTTATCGGGCACTTAAAGATCGCAAGGCTTCATCGGAATACTAATCATATGGAAAAATTCAGACCAAAGGAAGTAGAAATCGAGAGAGAGAGAGAGAGAGAGAGAAATGGATTTTTTGTAGGAAGAAATGAACTCGCACCAGTTATTTATAGGGAAAAACGGCCATATGTGTGCCATGTCCAGACTAGACACGGACTGTGCACCGGCTTGGCTGGTCCTTTTTGTAGCTAACATGTGTCCTATTTTCGCTAGAGCCACGTCGCCCCCTTCTAAAAGGTATGTGCGCTACACACGCATGAGTGCTGAATTCCTGAATTCCTCTTGATAGGTGGTGATAGTGATGCACCATAAATGTGCTTGGATAACAATTGAGGTATGTATAAACCATTCGACCCGAAGTTCAATATTTTCTTATAAGTTTTATGCACTATAGAGTCATTTATATTATATCTATCATGTTCGGTATTACTGTAGCTTTAAAAAACAAATAGAAATAAACAAGAATGAACATGTTCATTCTAAAAGAATAACCAGGTCAATCGCTTCAAAACCACGTTGATTCTACGAATACCGTGGATTGACTTCAAAATCTGGGTTAAGACGCATAGAATTTTGGGAGAACTGAAAGACCATAAAATTGATTATCGCCCCTCCAAATTACATTAAAAAAAGTTAAATTAGAAGTAGAAATTAAAAGGGAACCCTAAAGTCCATGGGCCAAATAAAAACCCAAGAACAAAACCCAAAAATTAAGAAAAAATAACAAAACTCTTATAACTCCATTTAGAAAGCGCTTTATGGACTCAAAAATGGGTAAGTCCCCTTCCAATAATTATTTACACGTGCTCCTTGCTCAAAGCTTTGATTTGACTAGTCGTAGACCCAAAACAAAGACCCGCATCCAAAGTTATGAACATTTTCATGAAGCCCCTTTAGTCATACGATCGTGGGCCTCTGGAAACGCAAGGGTCCGATCCTCCATACTAGAGCCCGCATCAGATACCAACAATAATGAATATGTAGTAGTGAAAAAATGACAGAATGTTATGTAGTTAATTAGTTGTTATTCTAATTTTTCATTATGTGCCTTCTTTTGTCATTGCAACTATAATGGAACACATCCAAAACACTCACGTGAGACAAAATCAAAGTCCTTCATAAATGTGTAAAACAGAGAAAAATCCTTCAAATTTGTGTACACAACAAAGGGATCCCAAATTTTTAGCTCTCCGATACCAGGTCTTAAAAGCACCACTGCAACTTCATTCCCATATAAATAAAAAATGAGACTGATAGATGCTTGAAAAACACTTTTCTAAGTACAATGTTGTAGCTGTTGCAGATGGAGTGAACGTCAAGGCAAGGCCTGCATCAACAACACAACAGCTGCAGCGGGCTACCCACCTAGCCATTTCTAATCGCATTCAACGTTAGCAGAGAAATGAAACACAATTCCCTATATGAATCCATAGTTTTTTGATTTATGTATACAATCTTGTTCATTTTATAAAGACTTGTTTGTTACTTTTTCCAATGTATTGGATTTACGTCTCCACTTTATATTACCTTTAAAAAGTAATATCGTTTATTACATATAATAAATTCATTTCCCTTTTACAGATTTTATTAGGTAGAGAATATTTAATAAATTAACTCAAATATATTTAGTGGAAGACATATAAGATAATCACTAATAGTAGTTAAAAAAAATAATCTCGATAACAATATTAAAAAACATAATATTAGTACATATTTTTCATTATGTTTATGAATTAACAATCCTTGCCCATTAAACATTATAATATTTTCCAGAAAAAAAAAATATTTGTTTGAAAAACCTTTCTACCATTGGAATGGTAAGTTTTTCCAATATGTCCTTAAATTCGAACAAAATTTAATTTTGTATCCTTGATTTACTTAGATATTAATTATTTAATATTTTTTGCTAGTTAATTTATTTTAATTCAATATACAAAATAAAATAATTTTATTTTCCAAAAAAATATATAATGTAGTCCTAATTGTCAAAACTTTAAAATAAACTCACCATGACTACGTTTTTCTGATTTTTTATCTTTGTTTTTGTCTCCGATTGTTTTTTATAATTATTAATATTAACACTTGAAAAATTCATTACCAAATATCTAGCTGGATAGAATTTTAAAAATCATTTTACCACAAATATTATGATAAATGAAAATCATGGTTATCAAGATTGATGACGAATGCATATCTGTTGGAAGATATTAAAAAACTAAAAATAAAAATAGAGCCATAATTAAAAGTTATATTTATATGTGTAAACTAAATTTTAATAAATAAATCACGTATTGATGGACACAAGTAGGCAGTTGCCAATATGAGAATTTACAAACGGAATTTACAAATGAAAAATATAGGAATTTTAATAAATCAGATATTGATAGACGATATTTTCTTTTATTATATTTTAAATATGTATTTTAAAGAACTTTTTTTTTTCCTTTTTGTAACAAATGTAAAATATAGGAATTTACAAACGCAAGTTTAATATCTACATTAATATAAATTTATATATTAAAAATAATAATTAATATGAGTTGTTATCTAGTAGGTGACATTTGAATAATAATAATTCTAAAGTTTAAAAAAAAAGACATGTGTAAAATTCAAAGTGAAGTTTATATATAATATAGAGGTTGAGGATTCAAGTCTCATCGGAGACATAGGTGGTATTAGGAATAGTGTTGATTTGCCATTCTAAAAAACAAACAAACGAACAAAATAAACACAAACAAAATATAAATAGAGCCGTAATTCAATATTATAATTATATATGTAAACTAAATTGTAATAAATCAAATATTAATAAACACAAGTCGAAGCATATCAATATGGGACGTAGAGAAACATGTAAAGGTCAAAATGTATATGAAACCTTAATTATTGTGTGAATGTATGACTAATTATTGACTAATCACATAAAGCCGATTTAGGGATTTTATTGTGAATTAAATTAATAACCAAAATAATTGCTATATTTATGGAATTGCTGCACACATCATTACATCACAACGCAATTTAATAAGTATGACGCTCTTTTCGTTGGAAATATAATTTTAACCGGAGATGATAGGAATGATTTTTGTACAAATTTCATTTGTAGTCTATATCCTACATGTTTTAATGCATATTGAAGCCTGTAATGGTGTCATTGCTGCAACATAAAAGAACCTTTCATCCATTTTAGTTAATACGATATTATTTGTATGTTCAAATTTTTTTCTTCACCGTGGTTTTCATGTTATTTTATTTGAATTATAACTATAACTATATGTAATATTCTTTTTTAGCGTATAGCTATAAAAGAAATAAACATCTATAATCTAAAACAAGAAAGATATGTACCATGAGAAGGCGTTTTGTGGCCACATCCGTTGGAGAGACTAGCGATGAGTAGGGAAATTGCCAAGGCTCTACCAACTTTGTTTCTGGGCAACGCTCGGTGATGGAGAACAAGGGCCGTCTAAGCGGTTCAATCTCCCGGATTTTAATCAACCACCACGTCGGAGGACGAGGACGGAAAAGGACGGTGCCTGATCTGATCATGATTTACTCTTCGGGGGGGGGGGGGGGGGGGGGGGGGAGGGCGTGCATGCATGCATGTGTGTAGCCTTTTTAAAATAATATTATATGCATGGGAGATGCAGTGTTTGTTTTTTATTATTAGTTTAATAATTCTCAAAGACGCTCAAGTAAAAGAAAGTTATGGAAATGGTTAATTTATAATTAAATTTGACTTTGATAGCAATCAAACAGCCACACGTTTTGGCAATTATCAAAGAATGTTAGTGATTTAGTTTTTAACTTGCGGTCTTATTTTAGATAACAACTCAAAGATTTTTTTTTTCTGTTAGAAACTATAAATAAAATAAGCATGCAAAATCTAAAATTCTTAAAGACACTCAAGTAAAATAAAATTATGGAAATGATTAATTTATGATTGCATTTGACTTTGATTGAAATCAAACGATCACACATTTTATTATAAAGGGGCAATTCTCAAACAGTGTTAGTGTACACGTTCTCAAAGAATGTAATTATCGCACATTTGATTTGCATTTCATTTCGAAATAACTTTTTTCCAAGTTTATACAAAGATAGAGGGCAGAAGTAAAGGATAATGGTGCAGATAGTAATCGATATAGATAAGAGAGAGTGGAAACACAACAATTTTTAGACATTTTTTTTCTTCCAACATTCTTTAAGAATGCATTAATTCTTTAAAGAATATTGAGTTGTATAAAAAATTATGGTGTTACATAGCTATAAATAAATTTTTATTCGTCCATTCTTTAAGAATTCTTACATTCGTTAGACATTCAAACTATTTATGGACTAAAAAACATTTATTAACATTGTTTAAGCATAATGTAAATATTATATTCTCATCATCAAGATTGAAGTTTTAACTTAAATAATTTATTCTTAACCATTCTCGTGATATATATTCAGTTAGTTTGTTTTAAAAATGATAGTTAGTTTGTTTTAAAAATGATTCTTAACCAGGAATATTGTATTTCCGACTATAATACATTTGACTATATAATCGTATTTTTAAAGAACTTAATACGTAAGTATTTTCCAATATGCAAAATTATTATACGATATTCTTACAGAATGCAATACAATCATAATTTTTTTAATGTTTTTTAGATTTTACTAATAATATAAAAAGATATTGTAAATAATTTAAAATGTAAAATATATACGTTTATTTTTTTGAAATCTAATTTAAATTGCGTTCCTTAATAACTTGAGTGTTACACAAAAAGTATAAGTTCTATCCTACAGATACATATAGTACTAGTCTCTTCCAGACTTTCGTTCTAGATAAGAGGAGTAGTTCCTCTACCAATGTCCTGTTTCTTCACAAAACAAACAAGATCCATCTATGTGAGCCTTATTGAATTTATTGGGCTTAAATGTGTTTAGTCCATAAAACTGTTGGATTAGCTCTCTAAGCCCATAACAACAATTAGTATGTACTTGAATTGATAGCGACACAGTCTTTTTGGGTTGCCCTCAATCCTAGCAACCGATCAAGGAAATTATGAAAGGAGAGATACTGATTTATTATAAGATTAAGAAATTAATATAAATGGTTTATTAATATGTTAAAAGATTAATATATTATTTATAAATTACAATGTTTAATTAATAGTTAGCAAAAAATTAATTAGAATTAATTTTGGGGTTAACTGTATTAATTATAAAGTGTAGGGACTAGTTTGCATATATATAATAGTTGAGTGGAAGGTTCTAAAACCTCCTAGGAAGGGGGTGGACGAAATCTATAGGGGAAATCCTAATGCTTTCGTCCAAGGGGCTTGGGTAAGGCTTTTGGATATGCTTAGGCCCCAAGAAAAGGAATATTAGGGTTTTCCCTAAACCCTAGATCCTTCAACTATATAAGGAGCCTCCTGGCACCTAAAATCGGTCACTCCTTCCTTGAAAAAACCCTAGGGATGATTTTTACATACCCTAACCTCTCTCCTTCAAGTTTCCTTCTTGCTAGCTTTTTGGGTGTAACTCAATTAGAGACATTACATTTGTGGTGCTAAGCTTCAAAGAAGATCAAGAACAAAAATGAATACCAATTCTTTGCTATAACAATTGAAAGGTATGTAACTCTTAAACCCTAATTGGTTAATTTCGAAAATAGCCTCTCTCCATAGGGTTCTTGTTTTGCAATTCAAAGTTATATGTTCAATAGTTAAAACATAAATCCATAGTAGGTTGCATGTGAACTTAGGAATTGGTTTTCTAGTTTATTTATCTTACCTAAATCCCATAAAAAACATGGGCCTTTTAGATCACACAAGGTGACCCTTTTAGCCTTGCATTATTCTATTGTTTAAACTATCTTTAATAAAATATCACTATATTTATTGTAATATTGCTCGACGTGTTGTATCCTCAGATATATACTTTAATTATCCAAGACTTCCAAGAATTCATAAATAACTATTCCTAGGATTAGGACATTTAAGTGTACACAATTTCATATTTAGGTCTATTACTCAAAGTAATTTGTTTAGGATTAGGACATTTAAGTGTATACAATTTCATATCTCTGACAAGGTTTTCTCTTAAGGAATGAACGTATTCATTGAAGTTGTATCTATTGAATATTATTGTTTGACTATGTCATTTAAAGAGAAATGACATTTCACGTTTATGAGAGTGGTTTACATATCTATAAATTTTTTAACAAAATTCATTTAGTATTTTCAATATTTAATCTTTAATAATTAATACCCTTTTAGTTTCTAAAAACATTAAGTATCAAAGTCTAGGATCCAAGTTGCAAAACAGATAAATAGTTAGGTATCCATTATCCCTTCCATCCGAATTCAACCCGGTAGATATCGATTATAAATTATATATCTTACCATATAATTCCTAGATTTACGGGATCGCTAATAACAAATTTATTTAGACATGTTTAATCCCATCTATGCCTCAGAACTCTCTTGCTTAGGTATCCTTTATCACAAGAGATTTCCGATCAAATTATCCAATTTGAAAAACTTGTGTAATCGGCCTATAAATTGCTTATAGAAATCGTGAAGACACATCGGCCATAAAAAAATAACACAAAGTGTTTAGGTATCCTTTATATCACTAGTGCATACAAGAGACGTGCGACTGTTCTTTAAAAAAAGGATTGCATAGATTTGAGGTTTGTAAGGGGTCTTTGATGTTTTTATAATTCTAGTTTAAAAAATATTTTATATCATGGTTATTGCATGCATTCAATAAACCATGGTATACTTTAAAAAATCTTATTTCATGTACAATCACATTCTCTAACAATGTTCTATATATAAAGCCCGGTTTTATATAGTTGACGCGATCAAACTTTAAATTAATAACTAATATTACGTTATATCGTTTGAGTGCTTTAGAACATTTGGAAACCTTTTAATAAAAATTCATTTTGTAAAATAAGCTTTGGAGTTTGATAAGTTTACAAATCTATATTTTAAACTTATACAATTTTAATCTCGAAATTTTACCGGTTACTAGTTTTAATGATAAAACTTGTTTTATTGTAAAACTATTTTAGCATCTTATGTTAAAAGGTAAATTTCATAAAAACCAAACTCTTTGTGATGTTTATTTATGTTCAAATATTATTTTGCATTTGAAAAACTAATTTATCAACCATAACATAATAATAATAACATAAACATAAAACATCACAAGTATGCATAACAATTATAATATATGTGCATAAACCAAGTCATTAACGAGTAATAATTTTCTGAGCCGTCACAAAATTATCAAGTCCATTCCTAAAGGGACATAAGGGACATTTATCTTGTAAAGTCTTCATGTGTTCCCACATGCTTTAACACCTTTTAGCAGGTTTATAACAATAATTTTATAAAGTTTGACAAACTTCAATAAAATCAACTTTAAAAACTTTTGATCTTCAGAATGGCCACCATCTTCATTCTTGTTACATTTTGACAAAAATAAACTATTTCTAAAACTAATCTATTACTTACAAAAATTAACAAAAGAAAACTACCTATTTAATTATTACGTACAATATGAATAAATAAATAGTTACAACCATCTGAAATAAATCAACACAAGCAAAAATACAAAGGTCCATGGCTAGTTTATGCACATCATACATATTTGTATACTTCAAAATATATACAACTCTTTGTTTCTCTAAGATAACTTTTATGACCAAAAAGATACATGTAAACTTTTGGTAAAAAATAACAATTATAATCATTTTAAAGTTGTCATAGAAAATATATATGGACGTTTCTTGCAAAGAGAAAACTGTGACAACCCGAAACTTCTAGCTATGTAATTGATCTGTGTTCAACACTAAAACTTGAGTTTATTATCTTTTGTTACATCTTGTGGATCCATATGAGTACTCTAGACTTAATATAACCTGGATATAAGTCCTAGGAAGGATTGGAAAGTGTTTAAGTATCACAAAATTGGACCAAACACACCAAATAAGGTGTGTACGGCCACACACCTGTGTGTACGGCCGCACACCCAACCGCACACACCCTCAACCTCACACTAAAACCCTTATATGGATAGATACCCCTTCATTCATACATTTGGATGTTTCTTTTCTCTCTCTCTACTTTCTCTGTCTAAAATCATCAACCAAGAACACTTGGAAAGCTTCCTAACTGTGATCTACTCCATCTTCAAGCTAAGTATAGTGGTAAACACTTGAATCCCAAGCTTAAAACTCATCATATTCATCATGTTCATCATCCCTTGAAGGTGTACGGCCGCACACCTTTATATGGGGGCAGCATACCTTCAAATCTCCTAAGTGTGAAGAGCAAACACTTCAAAATCATCATATGAACTCAAATGAGGTGTATTCGGCTGCACACCCCTGTGTACGGCCACACACACTGTTGGATATTATTCCTTTTATATATCAGCTCAGATACCGATTTGTTGGAAATATAACAATCTGATCACCACAACAAAAGGCTCGGTTACCAGTTACTGTGTGACAGATATATTAGTTTAAGATATAAGATATATATATATATATATATATATATATATATATATATATATATATATATATATATATATATAAGAATAATAATTGCGGAATAAGTATAAATATGAAAGCTGTAAATGACTGAAAGCTATAATAATATAAATCACTGTATTTAAATGACGTAAAGCTATAAATAATATAAACGACTGTATTTAAATGACGTAAAGCTATAAATAATATAAATGACTATATTTAAATGACATAAAGCTATAATAAATTATATAAATATATATCAAGTAGGTTCGTCAATAAATTGACTGAACCGGACTCATGAAGCGACTGGTTGATATTTGTTCTTTGAATGGACTGGTCGATATTGGGACTCTTGGAGCGACTGGTCGATATATGTTCTTTGAATGGACTGGTCGATATTGGGACTCTTGGGGCGACTGGTCTATATTTGTTCAAAGATCAATCCGGCATTGGATAAGTAACAAAAAGTTCATTTAATGCTCGATTTTATGTAAAACAAGTGTTTACAAAAGGGGTACAAAATACATGGGTTTATGTATTTTTATTTGAAGTATTTTGGGTAAAAACATGCACACGGGTCGTGTAGGAGGGTTTTGGAGGGTTTTATTGAGGAATGATGCTGACATGGGGCGTGTTGATTTAGCCTTGCTGAACACGGGGCGTGTTCATGATGCAGATGCTGACACGGGGCGTGTTGATTTAGCCTTGCTGAACACGGGGCGTGTTGAGGTTCAGAAGTATGAAGAAGGAAATCAGAGGGCAACACAGGGCGTGTTGATTTTGCCTTGGATTTTAACACGGGGCGTGTTCGTGTCAGAGTCCATTTCAGGATTTTTGTGATTTGAAGGTAAGTTTTGTTTGTGATGTTTTGGCTAGGGTAATGGTGTTAAGGTGTTTTGAGGATGTTTTCAAGGTTGTTTAGAGGTTGGAAGGAGGTTTATATAAGGTGGTAAAGGTGGTGAAATTTCTCATGAAGATGATGATGAATAGTGATGGGTCTTGTGGTTGATCTTGATGTAGAAGGTTTTGGGTTGTTTCATGGTTGTGTTTTGGTGTTTTGATGTAAGGAAAGTGTTCGGTGGTGTATGATGGGATGATCAAAGGTGGTGAAGATGAAAAACCTTTAGTTTCAATGAAGAAGATGAAGATGGTTCATGGTGTTCTTCATGTAGCTTCTTGTTTGATCTTGGTGTTCTTCACTTGGCTTCTTGTTTGATCTTGGTGTTCTTCACTTGGCTTCTTGTTTGATCTTGGTGTCCTTCATTTAGCTCCAGGGATTTGTCTTTGTTCTTGAGGAGGATGAAGATGGTTGATGTTCTTGGGAGAGTTTGTAGTTTGTAGAAGTGTTACAAAATTTACAAATGAACACACACACACACACTACATACTCACGTGTACATATATGCATTGAAACAAATATCTTCTTCACTTGTACTTGAGTGTAAGATGCAAGTTGATGTAGAGCTAGAGCAAAAAACGTGGGTCTTTTTTTGCCTTCTTATTTCCTTGGCTTTGTTTGACTTTCTCTTTGTTTGAATATACAACACATATATAACATATATATAATACACATATACATATATAATACATACATATGTATATAATACATACATACATACATATATATATATATATATTGTTGAAACTGTTTAGTCACACATATGTGTTTTCGTCATTCGCGTGTTTTCGTATTTTCCGTTTTATCACGCATTCTTGCAACCTGAAATAACTGATAATATTTGTTAGATTGTATAAAAATAGTTCATCTTATTTCAGTTATGGTCACATACAAGGTTACATAAGAACATTTTTCAACAATTTCCCCCTATGTGATCATTGCTGAAATAAGGACAGGTATGATATAATCATATTGACAGTTTAACTTTTGAAGATTCGAGATAAAAGATTTGTCAATAGATAAGATACATATAAAACATAGCAATTGATTTGAAAGTTTGTGACTTGGTTTAACATATCTTATGTAAAAGATTTTCAGAAATTTGTTTCCGAATCAAAGTCTCGGGTTCAGTTATCAAAGGGTAGCCATATATGTATCTAAAGAAATTTCTTAAGATTTTATAGCATTATTAATGACGACAAGTGGTTTAACAGGTCGATTCAGATGAACGCTCATAGGTATAGCTCACACTTCACTTGGGTGTTTGGTTGTTCTGGCAACAGAACAAGTTAATGATCACTAAAAATGAGTGATATCTCTCTCTGACGACTCACACTCATATTGGAGGTGTTCAACTATGCTTTTCCTGAAAGGTCACTTAGTCTCATTATTAGATAATCAATCACATAAGACTGGTTTCGGCATTACTCAGCGGGTTTCTTCATTCATGCCATTAACTTTCTCTCTCTCTCCGTCGGGAAATACATGTAGAGGGGTTTAGCAATTTTCATAGTGCAGTTTGCAACTAAGAATCTTCATTGATGAAGGCTACAGTATCCCGGGAAATCCATTGTTGTTGCAGCTTTTTCTTTGATGGTATCCTTTTTCGTTGATCAATATCTATTTGTTGTAAAAGGATATTTTGTTTTAGCATCGAGAATTTGCTACATTTGAGAAAATTGGGATTTTTGAGAGTATCTATCTTGCGGGATTAAGATATCCCTTTTTGTGAAAAATGGTTAAAAACAGATCACGAGATCTTTTGATGTTTTCTTTGAAATAACCATTTGGTTGAACTTTGTTTGAAAATACCAAATGTAGAGTTTTTTTGTTTTGTTTGGTATTTCTTCGGTGAATGATTTGGCTTTCTTGTTGATTCCTTTTTATCTTGTTTCGTCTTTTCTTGTTGATGGATCACGGGATCTCAAGATATCATTTTTGGTTGGCTTATATCTAGGTAGGGATTAGTGGCATAAAAGACAGTTTGTCTAGTATGTAAGAAATGAATGTATCATCCCTGGTCATTTTGATATCTAAGAAAAAATGAGACCGTGACAAGGTATAATCGGATATACCTTATAAGCAATAGTGACACACCTAAGCTCACAAGAAATGAATTCCACAATGATTAAGATTGATGAGGCACAAATTCTCACATGGGTTTTTGTTTTCATCTGAACCTCCTAACCTTATGTCCCTTTTTAAAATCATTAATAATGAAATAAAATTGAAGGAAATAAAGTTATGTACATTATGAAAAGTAGGAGATTTGAACCTTCACTCCAATTGAGAATCAATATGACTTAAAATCTTCATCGAGCATAAGCATCTAAAAATTAAGTCAAAAGACGATTAATCACAAGGTTCTATAAAAGCTTATTATGGCAAGTCTTTTATTATATTTTTGAAGATTTGTTTTTCTGAATGTTTTTGAAATATTGGTTATTTCAATGTTTTTGGTTTTTTGAAAAGAAAGCAGTTTTCAAATGTTTTTGAATTTTCTTTTTGAATGAAAGTAAACGCACTTTTGTACAAACAAAAAGTAAAAGTTTAAGGATGGATGTTATCTGGATTTACCATTCCTAGACGGCCTAGGAAGTATTGAAACTTCGTTTCATCGAGAGCCTTAGTGAAGAGATCGACAATTTGATCTTCGGAGTTGATGAAGTGTAGTTCGATATGACCCTTTTGAATGTTGTCTTTGATAAAGTGATATTGAATGTCGATGTGCTTTGTCATGGAATGGTGAATGGGATTGTGAGAAATGGAAATTGCACTGGTTGAGTCACAAAATATGGGAATTTGTGAGATTTTGAAGCCATAGTCACGCAATTGAGTTTGCATCCATATGACTTGTGAACAACAGCTGGCGGGAGCGACATATTCAGCTTCTGCTGTTGATGTGGATACACAAGTCTGTTTCTTTGAAGTCCAACTCACTAGTCTACCTCCTAGGAATTGACAGCTACCAGATGTACTCTTCCTATCTAGCTTGCATCCTCCGTAGTCTGAGTCGGTGAAAGCGTTCAGCTGAAAATCGGATTTAGCTGGATACCAAAGGCCAAGTTTGGGAGTGCCTTTAAGGTATTTGAAGATGCGTTTCACAGCAACTACATGGGATTCCATAGGATTTGCTTGGTATCTAGCACAAACACATGTAGAAAACATGATGTCAGGTCTGCTGGCAATGAGGTACAAGAGTGATCCGATCATTCCACGTTATCTTTTCTGGTCAACGGGTTTGCCATTTAAGTCTGCGTCAATTTTGTATCCAAAAGCCATTGGGGTTTTTGCGGTATTGGATTTTTCCATTGAAAAACGAGTGAGTAGGTTTTTGACATAATTCTCTTGGTTGATGAAAATGCCATCAGTTGACTGTTTGATTTGAAGTCCGAGAAAAGTAGTCATCTCCCCAATCATGCTCATTTCAAATTTGCTCTTCATTAGATCTGCAAACTTAACACTTAAAGATTCATCAGTAGAACCGAAAATAATGTCATCAACATATATTTGTATGATTAACAGATGTATATTAAAGATTTTACGAAAGAGTGTTTGATCAATTGAACCTCTTTTAAAACCTGATTCTTCGAGAAAGGTTGACAACGTGGCATACCAAGCTCGAGGTGCTTGTTTCAAGCCGTAGACAGCTTTCTGCAATTTAAAGCTGTGATTTGGAAATTTGGGATCTTCGAAACCTGGTGGTTGTTGGATGTATACTTCGCGATCTATCTCTCCATGTAGGAATGCACATTTAACATCCATTTGGAATACTTTGAAATTCTTATGTGCAGCATATGCAAGAAAGATGCGAATTGCTTCAATTCGGGCAACTGGAGCATATGTTACATCGTAGTCGATTCCCTCTTGTTGTGAATATCCTTTGACTACAAGACGTGCCTTGTTTCGACAAATGATTCCTTGATTGTCAGTCTTGTTTCTGTATACCCATCTTGAACCTATAACAGTAACATCGGGTGGAGTAGGAACAAGATTCCATACGTCGTTTCTTTCAAATTCTACTAGCTCTTCTTGCATAGCTTTTACCCAATCTGGATCTTTTATAGCAGAATGTATGGTTTTGGGTTCAGTCGTGGATAAGAAGGCTCCAAACAAACATTCATTTGTGGATGCGCCTCTAGTCTGAATGCCTATGTTGGGATCTCCGATGATTTGGTCTGTTGGATGATTTCTGGTCCACTTTATTAAGCGATTCTCTTCCGCTATAATAATTGGAGTTTCAGTATCCCATTGTTCTTCTCCGGGCGTTTCATCTTGGAATAGGTTTGTAGGTTCCCCCATAAATGATGCATCGAGATTGTTTTGGCTATTTGGGGATGGGCTGTTTAAAGGAGGATTTGGTGTTTGTTCCAAAGAGGAAGTATGTGTTGGTGGTTCCCCCTCGAATTGATTTGCATCATTTTGGTTTGTTTGTGGAAGTACTTCACTGGGTGTTCCTGTAGGATCAATTAAAGTAGTTAGAAGTTCAGAATTGTAAGTGGTTATTGGTTGTTCAAAAAGCAAATCAAGATCGATTTCAATGTCTATGTCAGGAGAAGGTGTTTGTTGAATTGGATTTTGAAAAATATTTTCAATCATTTTTGAACCAAAATGTTCACGATCCAATTTCCTAACATAAAATTCATCGAAATGAACATCGGTACTTTCTTCAATTACTCTAGTACGTTTATTCAGTACTCGATAAGCAGCTGAAGAAAAAGAGTAACCAAGGAAAATTACTTCGTCCGACCTTGATTCAAATTTTGAAAGGTGATCTTTATTATTCTTTACGAAGCATCGACAACCGAAAATATGGAAAAATTTGATGTTTGGTTTTCGGTTGTTAATGACTTCATATGGTCTTTTATGAAGATGTTTATGGATTAAGGAACGATTTTGAGTAGAGCAAGCTGTGGCTATTGCTTCTGCCCAGAAGTATTGTGGCAGATCAGCGAAGATAAGCATTGATCTTGCAGCTTCACATAGAGTTCGGTTCCTTCTTTCAACAACACCGTTCTATTGTGGAGTGTATGGGGCTGAGAAGTTGTGTTCAATTCCTTTGTCTTTGAGAAATGAATCTAGAGTATTGTTTTTGAACTCTAAACCATTATCACTTCGGATTCTTCGAACAGGTCGTTTCAACTTCAGCTCGATTTGTTTGATGAAGTTGATCATCTCTTCAGGTGCTTCTGATTTTAGTCTTAAGAAAAAGACCCAAGTAAAGCGCGAGAAACCATCAACGACAACAAGAATGTACTTCTTCCCTTGTATGGTTTGGGTTTTGGCAGGGCCACAAAGGTCTATGTGCAACAACTCTAGTGGTTCGGATACACTAGATTCTAAGATGCTTTTGTGAGTGGATTTGGAAAGTTTTCCTTTTTCACATGCGGCACAAAGAGTTTCGTTATCAAGCTTCAGAAGTGGTAGCCCTCGAAGAAGATCATCGCCGATTAATTTGTTGATGTACCCAAAGTTTAGATGGGAAAGGCGGCGGTACCATAACCAACTAATATCTGCTGGGGCTTTAGATAGCAGACATATATCGGGTTTACCATAGATAAGATCCATGTCAAGTGGATACATATTTCCGGCACGGTCAGAATCAACTATAACATCTTTGGTTTTGGCGTCCATGATCAAGCTTCGTTGTTTGGTGAAAAGAACTTCAAGATTGTTATCACAGAGTTGAGAAACACTGATGAGGTTGTGTTTCAGGTCATCGACGAAGGCAACTTTCTGAATGGGTCCTGGTTTGTCAGTTGTTATTTTGGTGCTTTTCTTAATGAATTTCTTTTATCATTTGACTTCACATTATTGTAATGGTTTGGTTTATAACGATGGAATGGTTGAGGTTTAATTTGATCTATCAATTTTACCCAAAATGCGATTTGTTTTTGAAAACCTGTGGGTTATTAAGATCTGTGATTTGGTGAAAGATATCCTAGATGTGAAGGCTTGCTTGAAAAGTTTTCTTCATATCTGGGATGTGAAGGGCGATTTTGAAAAGCTTTTTGATGATGATGGTTTGAAACTTTCTGATGTGATGGTTTTTGAAAGTTCCTTGAATGATTAAAAGTAATATCTTGAAAGCGGTTTTCAAAAGGTTTTTGAAAAGATTTTGGTTTTTGTTTGGAAACCTGTTTATGAGGTATGACGTTTGGTTTCTTTGGTTGTTTTTCAAAAAGGTTTGGTTTGATTAGTGGGGTTTTGGTGACTTGAATGGATTTTTTGCTTGTTTGTTGTTTCTTGGAGTATTTTTGTCCCAGACTAGTTTTTCCAACAATTGATGAAGTCATTGTAGGAAAAGCAGTTGGTATAGAAGTACTACCATCCTCATAAGAGGAATTTTCTCCATTCAAAAAGTTTTTGAGTTTAGTGGTTCCATCGGTATTTTTGATTTGGTGAGTTAAAGAACTTGCAGAGTCTGTTTCAGAATTTACAACTCTTTTGAAAGACTTTTTGGAAACAATGAAAGCAGTATCATCTGGACTACAGTTGATAACTGTTTCTTCATCTGAATCTTCCTTATTAACAGATGTGAAAAGATTTGGTAGAGTAGATTCAGAGTTTTCACAATTCGTCATGTTTTCCTGTTTTGCTTGTTCAATTTCAAAGGATTCTCTTCCAATTCCTGGTCTATAATTCGTATCAATTTTGCCAGTTCCCAAGGTGTTTGCCTTGGTGAAAATATCATCACTTAGTTTTCTGGCAACTTTGATAGAATCGATATTCCATATCAGTCTTTTATTCTCGGTTTCAAGAGAATTGATTTGTTTTAAAGAATCAGTCAGCTTTTCATTTAAAACATTGTATTTGTCAGTTGATTCTTGAAAGTCTTGTTTCAACTGAAGGATTTCCATTTCTAAAACATCTTTTATTTCAGAAGAAATGACTGACTGATTTTTTAGTTCCAAATCCCTTTTCTGAATTAAGGACTGATTTAATTGTTCCAAGACGTGATTATAATCTTCTGATTTTCTTTCAACGTCTCTTTCCAATTTGCTTTTCGTTCTTGTTGATTCTCCAAATTTGAGTTGCAAGGTTTGTAACTCAGATTTGCAAATATCATAATTGACCATTGTGTCATGATATGTTTTGAGATCAACTTCCAGACTAGTCTCAATTTTGGTTATGTGGGACTCAAAAATTGTTTTGGAAAAACCAAGTTCAGAGATCATAGACCATACCTGTTCTATGACGTTTGGAGCTCTTGAAGGTATTTCAACACCAACTACGAAGCAGAAGTTTGATTGTGTTGGTTCGTGTTCAGCTTCGTCATCAGAAGTTGGCCAGTATTCCACACTTGGTTCATGGATTGCCATCAATGCTCTTTGCTTTTCTTGGTTTTCCAGTTTCTTCAATTCATCGGCTCTTTGAGCATAGTATGCTGAGTCTTTGATTTTGGTTTTGTTTTTGGCTCGACATTCTCTGGCATAGTGATTTGTTCCTTTGCAGTTGTGACAAATGATCACTTCTTCATCACTATCATCCTTTTGACTTTTAATCGGAAGTCTTTCAGGAGTTTGATTTTGGGCTTGTTGGGAAGGTTGAGAATGGTTTTGTTAGAATCCAAAATTTTGGTTGTTTTGAAAACCATTGTTTTGATTGTTGTAACCTTGATTTTGGAAACCTCTATTTTGATTTTGAAAACTGTTGTTTGGATTGTGATTATGACCTGAGTTGGGATCGTTTTGAAATCCCTGGTTTTGAAAACCTTGGTTTGAGTTATTTTGGAAAGAAGGTCTTTGAGAATTTTGTCCAAAGTAAGGTCTAGGTTGAAAACCTGAGTTGTTTTGACCAAAAGATGGCCTTGGTTGAAAACTTGAGTTATTTTGTCCAAAAGATGGTCTTGGTTGAAAATTTGGTCTAAAATTTGATTGACCATGATTTGGGATAAATCTCTGGAGATTTGTGTTTGCAACCAACGCACACAGTTGTTGATAATCTGCTTCATCATTTGAATCAGACTGGAAGGCTTGGTTTTGAAAAGATGTAGTCTGATTAAAATGATTAAAGTTTTGATCATTGAAAGGTGTTTGGTTTTGAGAAGTTGTGGACACAAGTGCAAGTGGTCCTCCAAAAGCTGCAGTGGTTGGTGGGTCAATCGAGGATTCATACGATTGAAGTTCTCCATACAAGTTGTACAAAGTTTCAGTATGAATAGCTGGATTTCCCTGAATAATGAGTTTAACCATTTTCCAGCTTTCGAAAAGATTGTTTAAAAACTTGAGATTTATCTCGTGTTGTGTCTTTTTGTTACCCAAATTGTTCATTTTAACCATAATCAAATTGAACCTATCATGAGCATCATGGATGGTTTCTGATGAAAGCATTTTGAAATTATCGAATTCATTCAAAATAGATGTTCTTTTGTTTCCGATAATTCTTTTATTTTCACAAAAACGATTTTTCAAATTCTCCCAAATTTGATTTGCGCTTAACAGTATAATGTCATCCATTTGACTTAGAATACTGTGAGGTATTCCAGAAACAAGTTCCTTTTTGGCTTGGAGTTCCAACTTTTTTGTAATTTCAACTTGAGTGGCTTGATTTGTAGCAAGACTAGCCATATTTTCTGAAGTAACAAATGTTCCTTCTACACACTTCCAGACATCTTCATTTATAGCATTAAGATGAAGATTCATACGACCAACCCACGAATTATACTCTTCAGGAATAAGTATGGGTGCCCGTGAACCAGATCCTAAGCTATTTGCAATGGAGACAGAGTTCATGTTGGAGTAATTTGCCAAAGACATTTTTTTTTTGAAAGGATTTTGAACAAGTGATATTAAAATGAAGTTTTTAAAGAAAAGCTTATGGAAGGTTTATAAACGCTATAACCAAAAGTTTTTCGATAAAAATTTCAAGGTAAATCACACAAGCTCTGATACCAATTGTTGGATATTATTCCTTTTATATATCAGCTCAGATACTGATTTGTTGGAAATATAACAATCTGATCACCACAACAAAAGGCTCGGTTACCAGTTACTGTGTGACAAGTATATTAGTTTAAGATATAAGATAGATATATATATATATATATATATATATATATATATATATATATATATATATATATATATATATATATATAAGAATAATAATTGCGGAATAAGTATAAATATGAAAGCTGTAAATGACTGAAAGCTATAATAATATAAATGACTGTATTTAAATGACGTAAAGCTATAAATAATATAAATGACTGTATTTAAATGACGTAAAGCTATAAATAATATAAATGGCTATATTTAAATGACATAAAGCTATAATAAAGTATATAAATATATAAATATATATCAAGTAGGTTCGTCAATAAATTGACTGAACCGGACTCATGAAGCGACTGGTCGATATTTGTTCTTTGAATGGACTGGTCGATATTGGGACTCTTGGAGTGACTGGTCGATATATGTTCTTTGAATGGACTGGTCGATATTGGGACTCTTGGAGCGACTGGTCTATATTTGTTCAAAGATCAATCCGGCATTGGATAAGTAACAAAAAGTTCATTTAAAGCTCGATTTTATGTAAAACAAGTGTTTACAAAAGGGGTACAAAATACATGGGTTTATGTATTTGTATTTGAAGTATTTTGGGTAAAAACATGCACACGGGTCGTGTAGGATAAGGCACAAGTGACACGGGTCGTGTAGGAGGGTTTTGGAGGGTTTTCTTGAGGAATGATGCTGACACGGGGCGTGTTGATTTAGCCTTGCTGAACACGGGGCGTGTTCATGATGCAGATGCTGACACGGGGCGTGTTGATTTAGCCTTGCTGAACACGGGGCGTGTTGAGGTTCAGAAGTATGAAGAAGGCAATCAGAGGGCAACACGGGGCGTGTTGATTTTGCCTTGGATTTTAACACGGGGCGTGTTCGTGTCAGAGTCCATTTCAGGATTTTTGTGATTTAAAGGTAAGTTTTGTTTGTGATGTTTTGGCTAGGGTAATGGTGTTAAGGTGTTTTGAGGATGTTTTCAAGTTTGTTTAGAGGTTGGAAGGAGGTTTATATAAGGTGGTAAAGGTGGTGAAATTTCTCATGAAGATGATGATGAATAGTGATGGGTCTTGTGGTTGATCTTGATGTAGAAGGTTTTGGGTTGTTTCATGGTTGTGTTTTGGTGTTTTGATGTAAGGAAAGTGTTTGGTGGTGTATGATGTGATGATCAAAGGTGGTGAAGATAAAAAACCTTTAGTTTCAATGAAGAAGATGAAGATGGTTCATGGTGTTCTTTATGTAGCTTCTTGTTTGATCTTGGTGTTCTTCACTTGGCTTCTTGTTTGATCTTGGTGTTCTTCATTTAGCTCCAGGGATTTGTCTTTGTTCTTGAGGAGGATGAAGATGGTTGATGTTCTTGGGAGAGTTTGTAGTTTGTAGAAGTGTTACAAAATTTACAAATGAACACACACACACACACTACACACTCACGTGTACATATATGCATTGAAACAAATATCTTCTTCACTTGTACTTGAGTGTAAGATGCAAGTTGATGTAGAGCTAGAGCAAAAAACGTGGGTCTTCTTTTGCCTTCTTATTTCCTTAGCTTTGTTTGAGTTTCTCTTTGTTTGAATATACAACACATATATAACATATATATAATACACATATACATATATAATACATACATATGTATATAATACATACATATATATATATATATATATATATATATTGTTGAAACTGTTTAGTCACACATATGTGTTTTCGTCATTCGCGTGTTTTCGTATTTTCCGTTTTATCATGCATTCTTGCAACCTGAAATAACTGATAATATTTGTTAGATTGTATAAAAACAGTTCATCTTATTTCAATTATGGTCACATACAAGGTTACATAAGAACATTTTTCAACACACACACTCTGTACAGCCGCACACTCTTGTGTGCTGCCTCATACACACTCCTGGCCGCACACGCCAGCCGCACACTCATTTTCAAGGCCTTACACTCACTTTAATGCCCACATTTGGCCCTAAACCTACATGAATCATTAAGTCTGGATCCTAGGGTACTTATTCTTAGTAATTCCAAGTCCTAAGGATGTTTTCCTATCATGTTAATCATGAAACACCTAAATTCTAACTCATCTATGTGTCGTCACATGAATAATAGGGGCCGTAGGCGTTCAGGGCATCCGTTGACACTCGAACCCTACATTAAGCGGTGAGTTCATACCCCTTTAATGAAACTTTACAATGTTTTATATGTTTAGGGGGGGTATACAAGTCAAATATACATGTATATGAAAATTAATCACATGTGATTCACTATCCGTAGTTCAAATCACATGTGATTTACCACTATGACTTATAAAGAAATTTTGCGTTTTCAAAACTACTTTGGATAAATAAACAATTTTCTAAATGTTCGCTTTGACAAGATTTTTATTAAATAGATTTATATAAATAAGACTTATAAAATGTAACCGTACTAATATATTTATATAAATAAGACTTGAAGGACTTAGGACCGATGGCTCGCCTTATTTCGTGTTCTTGTTTGATTGTGGGCTTAGGGTAGTTGTTATCCATCCGACTGTCGTTGAATTCTTAGTTATATATCATGTATATTAGTGTTGGATACGAGTATTTTCATCCCATTTGAAGCCTAAACCACTAAATTGACAAGAACCATATGCATTAACTTAACTATAATAGGTATAGTTAAGGCTACTACTACTCGCTACTGCTACTACTTTACACACTATAATACACACCATTACGAGTCAATATACAAATAAGAGAACACACTACGAACAGGATGAAAGACTACTACACTATAATACAAGATAAATCACTATATCAGAAGATACACACTAACTCACTACAAGATAGACTATTCGCTACATACTATGCCCAGAGTTTTCCGACGGGAAGACGACGCTACATGTATAGATCTATACAGGGCAGACACTATTACATCCCGACTGTTAACTTCAGTCCGAGCCATGCAAGCCCAGGGATGACACTACTTCACTACACTATGCATGATTGCGATGGTCACGGGGTTCTCTATTACTCTCATTATCGGTCGCATACAAGGAAACACACTAAATCCATACTAAAATACTAAGCTAAGGTATAAATTAATATCCCGAAGTAAATTACTAAAACATTCTTACAATAAACGGTTTTCATCAATGAAACTTACTTGCAATTTGAAGATTTTCACTCACGATATACTTTCTGGAAAAATATAGGATTTTCTAGGGCTTTTCTACTACTTTCAAAATGTAAATCGCAGCTTACATACTATATGTTCTAATGCATTTTATACAAAAATTCACACTAAACTCTTATGAACTCACCAGCTTTATGTTGATACTCTTTTTCAAAATAACTTGTATCCTCAGGTCAAAGATAGACAGGTACAAGTGCAACATTTTGGAGAAGATGGAGCATGCAAGATCCATCTCTTATTTTTGAATTACTTTTGGTGTCTATTGAAACTTTACAGAACACCCTTGTAATTAAATTCACTATGAATTGAAATGGTGGTATGTTTCTTGTTTTTACTATTATGCAATTGTGATGATACTGTACATGACGTCCTCCACCCCGAAACGTATTCCGCCGTTATCGGTTTTGGGGTGTGACAGATTGGTATCAGAGCATTGTTTATAGTGAATCAAGTATATCAACCTATAAAAGATATACAAACTATAAACACTTCGGGACTAAAACACTTTGACCAAAAAAATAAATAATGTTAAGTATTTAAAAGATTTAACTAAGTATATATATACACACACCTCTATAAAACACAGAAGTCAGTATCACCCTCGAACAGAACAAAAGTATTAAGATTGTTGGACAGCACAATTGGGCTTAGAGACATATAGTCACATTTGGGGGGATGTAGCCTGATCAACTACATTTTTATGGGAGTGACTAGCACGTGCCTAAGTTTGGGTGTGATGTCGCAACAAGTCTAAAACTTACCAACATTACCATAATAACATTAGCATAAGAATACTATAGGAGTATTCTGTACCTCTAAAATATACATGTGTGAGAACCGAAAAGGGTCGTTACTAGCGGAGCAATAGTTGCTAAATGGATACTTTCCGGTTACATGTGACTAGGGCGTTATAGACTTAGAATCTGTGATCTTTGCTTTACTTCCTGTTCCTTGTTTGGTTGTGGATTTAGAGTTAGGGTCACTTATTCGACGGACTATCCTGCCCCGGTCACATGTAATTAGTATGCATTATGCAAGTGTTGGTCTAACTTGTGACTATCATCTTATAAGTATTTTAGGTTAGTGCGTCTATTAATCTTCGTTTCCCCTTTTCTCGCATAGATATCATGGCTGGCTTCCACGTTCCCGGCGATCCGTACTACGCAAACCAGGGCAATGGAGGATGGCTCAACGAAGAGTCGGACGATGATCACGAAATCCGTCTGGATGACCACCGAGCAGAAGGCTTTTTGGATAGCTCCGACTCTGAGCCAGAAGTTAAAAACCTACCTCCCAGAGCTCCGAACCCCAACCCCCGTCCGACATTTCAGGGTCCCACTCCCTTATGGGCAATATCCCTGAACCGATGGAGCGAGGAGCAGGGCCAGCCCTTACCTTACAATAGAGACCGAAGATTCTACAACATAAGCGAAAGAGGGTTAGTGGATCGAGTTCTGCCCATCATGATCCGAAGGATTTCCAGGAATGTCGAGCAGGGTCAAGAAGCCATTGGTCGACTTGTAGAAGTGGATGCCAACTCGAACCTCAACACTGTTTGCATCCGCCAACTCGAAGAAGCCATGGACAGGTTAAGGAGGACCAACGAGGCTATGCAGCATTAGCTAGCTGCATCCCAAGCTAAAGTTAGGGAACTCCGAGCACGTCAAAGGATGCATGATCGACACCTTCAGGATGTTATGCATCAACTAGCGGATCTGAGGGTTCGCCCAACAAGTAACTGTGGCCAGTAGAAGACGTCTATTTACCCCACCCTTTTATCTAAAGGACTAGTCTTTCCTCTTGATGTTCCATAGATCTTTCGTCTATAAACATACCTAGCTTTAAAAGTACTCTAACTAGACCTCTGAACTGCCAACATTTTCCTTATGGTTTGATGTAAGACCTACTGTTAGGTCAATTTTCGTGAACTAGTATTACATCATAAATACCAGTATATTGGTAGTTAACTACTCTGTTATTAGAACTCTCATTCTGATCTTGGATTCTGTTGATTTAATCCATGAAACACTCTATTCATATTCGCAATAGACTCTTACTATTGCTATCATTTCTATGATCTTCCAGTGAAAGATGCCTCCACGAAAGCATCCAACAGAGGAAGACCAGCAACTCAAACCCCTCCTCCACCACCTCCTCCTCAGCAGTTCGATCCAGTGCTGTTCCAAACGGTTGTGACTACAGCTGTGACAGCAGCCATGGCTCAAGTGAACTTTGGCGATACGAGCGGTGGCAACTCTAGATTTGGTGAAGTCCATCAAAGAGTGCAGGGATGCACTTATAAGGACTTCATGAACTGTAAACCTACCTTCTTCGATGGTACCGGAGGAATTCTAGCATTGTCTCAATGGTTCGAAAGAACTGAAGCTGTCTTTGAAATGTGCTATTGCCCCGAAGAGAGCAAAATCAAGTTCGCAAATGCCACACTCGCTAATAGGGCATTGACATGGTGGAACGGCCATTTCAGCGCACTCTCCTTGGTCACAGCCAATGCCATGGGTTGGGATACTCTAAAAGATCTCATGAGAAGGGAATACAGCCCGAGGGGCGAAATCCAAAAATTTGAGGAGGAACTCTAGAACCTCAAGATGAAAGGGACCGACATAATAGCTTACACGACCAAGTTCTGTGACTTGGCGGCTATGTGTCCCACCATGATCCCATCCGAAAGCAAAAAGATTGAATGATACATCTGGGGTCTAATGCCCCCGTATCGAGGAAATGTTCTAGCCTCACGCCCTACCACCTTCGACAACGCCAAGGAATTGGCCCAGAGTTTAATCAATCACGAAGTCTCTTCCACTCCAACAACAGAAACCACAACTCCCACTGCACCACCCGAGTCATCTGACAGAAAGAGGAAACAATGGGATAAGAAGAAGGGCAAGAAAACTCAAACCTCCTCCAGGGACCAGCAAATTGTGGCGATCCATGCTGCTACTACTCCAGCCACTCCTGCACCGCCAAAGCCTTATAGTGGGAATCTGCCCAAATGTCCAAAGTCTCCTTACCACCACCACGGCCCCTACCGTGAATTGTAGTGTTCCAACTGCGGTCGGAAGGGCCATACGGTCTGATTATGCAAGGCCCCTTCCAATCCTATTTTGCAAGTTCCCGGTTCGGGAGTGACCCCGACGTGTTACGGCTGCGGTGAAGCTGGTCACTTCATGAAAAACTGTCCGAAGACTGCGAATGCTGGGGGAACCGGAAGACTACTCGCTATTGGTCACAATGAAGCGGTGGCGGATCCCACAGTAGTCACGCATACATTTCTTCTCAACAACTCTTATGCCTGTGTCCTATTCGATAGTGGTGCAGAAAGAAGCTTCGTAAACCAAAACTTTAAACGCTTACTCAAACAATCCCCTCAACCACTAAAAGAAACATTCATCGTAGAAATGGGTAATGGGAAGACCGAAAGCTCTAACGAAATCTACATAGGTTGTACCCTCACGTTAGACGATCATTCATTCCTAATCGACCTCATACCGGTCTCGATCAAGAGTTTTGATGGCATTGTTGGCATGGACTAGTTGAGTCTTTACCATGCCGATATCCTATGCTTTGACAAAGCCATTCGCCTAAATCTTCAGAATTGCGAAAATCTATTGATCTATGGAGATAAACCCGACACAAGCCTTCGTATCATCTCCAGTATTCAGGCTCAGAAAACCTGTGTAAGGAATATCATGCCTTTCTTGCCCATGTCGTCGACACAAGTCTGAAAGCCAAAAACTCAAAAGACATCCCCGTCGTAGGTGATTTCCCTGATGTCTTCCCAGAGGACCTTCCAGGTGTACCTCCCAAACGTCAGGTTGAGTTCAGAATCGACCTAGTCCCAGGAGCTACCCCCGTAGCTAAGTCGCCCTATCGTTTAGCGCCTGCCGAGATGCAGGAACTATCCGGTCAACTTAACGAACTGCTCAGCAAGGGCTTTATAAGACCAAGCTTCTCACCTTGGGGAGCTCCGGTCTTGTTCATGAAAAGAAGGACGGATCGTTCCATATGTGCATCGATTATACGGAACTCAACAATCTCACGGTTAAAAATCGCTACCCTCTCCCTCGTATCAACGATCTACTCGACCAACTACAAGGAGCGAGTTACTTCTCCAAAATTGATCTTAGGTCCGGGTATCACCAGTTACGGGTACTTGAGGAAGATGTTCCGAAGACAGCCTTCCGAACCCGTTACGGGCACTACGAGTTCGTGGTAATGCCCTTTGGACTGACTAACGCCCCCGTAGTATTTATGGACTTGATGAATAGAGTATGTCGTCCATATCTAGATCATTTCGTCATCTTCTTTATTGATGATATACTCGTCTATTCTCGGAGCGAGCAAGAACATAGGGATCATTTGCGACGAGTCCTGGAAACCCTACGACCAGAGAAGTTATATGCGTAGTTCTCTAAGTGAGAATTTTGGATTCGAAGAGTTGAATTCTTAGGACACGTCGTTAGTGAAGACGGAATCCACATGGATCCCTCCAAAATTAAAGCCATTGAGAACTGGTCTGTACCACCGTGATTTTTAAGACAAAATTTTCATTTAAATAATCATTTTAATATTAAAACACTTGTTTAAAATCTCATTCATAATTGAATTACAAAACATAGTTTCATTTTCACTCGATTAGAAAACCAAGATCCTCCAAAATATAACTCTTTCTTTGGTGTGTACAATCGAGCCGGTGCCATCCCGTGTTACTGAAAGAACCTGAAACAACATAACATAAAACACTGTAAGCACGAAGCTTAGTGAGTTCCCCAATATACAACTTACGAACATACGCCTTTCCAGGCCCTGACCTTCCGATCCACAGCACAATGCCTTCCGGCCCATGAGATAATCGCCTTCCGGCCCATAACGTGTTGCCTTCCGGCCCATAACACATTGCCTTCCGGCCCATAACATATTGCCTTCCGGCCCAGATAAACATACACAGCACGCATAACAAATAACTTACCGCATGTAGCACCTATTTCACATAACGTACCCGACCTTCCGGTCACATAGCATATTGCCTTCTGGCCCATAGCATATTGCCTTCCGGCCCACAAACATACACAGCACATAATACATTTGACTTACCACATATAACACATATATCATAGATCATAACCGACCTTCCGGTCACATAACATATTGCCTTCTGGCCCATATAAACATACATAGTACGCATAGCAATTACCCTACCATTTATGGAACGTATAACACATATCATATCCGACCTTCCGGTCACATAATCAAACCCTTCCGGGTACAGTATAGTGAGAAGACTCACCTCGTGGATACTGGAAATTAGGGACTCCTGAAATCACTTGCACTTGATCCGTCGAGCTACAAGCTCCCTATACCATCATATAGCTCTTATTAATACTTTATCTTCCACGTTAACTGACCCTAAGAAATCACACAGGTCAACTCTGGTCAACAGTCCACGGTCAACTCGACCGGACTCGGTGAGTACTCTGGCAACTCGGCGAGTCTAGTCGTCCTCCAATCCTCTAAGGTTTCCCTTCTACTCGTCGAGTATCCTCCTTGACCCGACGAGTTACTCCTGGAAGAATCGCGAGGCCACCCCGACTCCACTCGCCGAGTCTGAGGAACAACTCGACGAGTCCCAGTTATTCTTCAAGCTACTCGCCGAGTCTGCTCATCTGACTCGGCGAGTCCATGCCATGCAGCCGCTCAAACTGCTTCCTGAGTTCATAACTGCTCCGACCATTCATAGGTCTGGCCTTCCTCGACTGGACCATTACATAGGGTCTTCATTTAGATGCTCATGCTACACCCCAAGACTTATAATTTACATGTTAACCTAAGGCATAAGGATTTCAATCCAAAACCTTCACCAATTCCCGAAATGCCCAGACATGGGATATTCTGGACCTCCAAACGTCCCAACACAGGGTTACAATCGTTTGGGGGACTTGGGTAACACTCAATCTATCCACAAAAGGGTTCCATAAACCCTAATCCTCTAAATATATCACCATAGCAGAGTATACCCAAATTCATACCTGGATAATGTATTCTCTGTGTCCCTAATCTTCAGCATGTGACTCCCTTGCTGTTCCTTTAGCCAAGACCTTCTCTTGCTTGCACAACAACTCCTTCACAATCACCCATGGCCTCTAACCTTGCTCCAGATGCACACAATCGGTTTAGGGCTCCTCTCAGAAGGCTAAAAGGGAACAATGACGGCCAATGATCCCCTTTTATACGTCCCAAACCTAAACGGCTAGGGTTTTCGCTAAACAGCGCAGACTCGCCGAGTCCCTATCTGGACTCGTCGAGTCCAGTCGCGAACCCGCGACCAGGTCTGCGATCCTACTCGGCGAGTCTGGCTCCAACTCGCCAAGTCCCCCCTTTAAAACACCCCAAAGTGTAATTTTAACAATACTTGAGATTTCGGGCTGTTACAATTCTCCCCCACTAGAATCGGACTTTGCCCTCGAAGTCTCACTCTGAAAATAATCTCGGATGCTGCTCCCGCGTCTCACGTTCCGGCTCCCCAGTCACTTCCAATCCCTTCCGAGGTTGCCACTGAACCAATACCAGAGGTACCTCCTTGTTCCTCAGAACCTTGATCTTCCGATCCCTGATGGCCACTGGCCTCTCAGCGTAACTCAGGCTCGAATCCACCTAATTGTTCTCTAGTGGAACCACTCCTGACTCATCGGCTATACACTTCTTCAATTGCGACACATGAAAAGTGTCATGGATCTATCCAAATTCCGTTGGCAGCTCCAAACGGTAGGCCACCCGTCCTACCCTCGCAATTTCCGAAAAGGCCCAACATATCGGGGCCCCAACTTGCCCCTCCTCCTGAATCGAATCACCCCTTTCCAAGGAGAGGCCTTCAGGAGTACGAAGTCGCCGACCTGAAACTCATGCTCGTAACGGCGTCTGTCTGCATAACTTTTCTGTCAGCTCTAGGCGATCAATAACCCCTGTTTAACCTACTGAATCTGCTCTGTCGACTGAATCACGATCTCTGTACTGTCCACCACTCCCTGTGACCGAGAATTACCCAAGATGCAACTCTGCTCCAAATCTCAACGATCACTCGGCCCATAAGGGTTAGGAAACCATGAATCACCGGATCCCCGATCCAAAGCCCACCTTATCCATTTCGGAACAACTGAGAGATCCATTCTCACTCTCAGAGCAACTCTCACGAGTTCTCCTCTTGCAAACACATACACATGCTGCACTAGCCCCAACATACCTTTCTCTTCCCTTACCTAGGGAAATCCGCTTGATGACCTTGCCGCTTGACGACCTCGCAAGGACTCTCGGGTCCATGCATCACCTTTCCTCAGCGAATGAGGGTCCAACATCACCTCCTATGCAACAGCTCAAAGGGCGGCATACCAATGCACTAATGATGGCTGTTGATATGGGACAACTCAACCAATAATAAATACGTACCGCGGCTTCCTCCAAATCTAATACACATGCCCGAAGCATGTCTTCGAGCGTCTGAATCATCCACCCTCTCTAAAGTGTCCTCAGATGTCATCATGATAAGCTCATTTCCCATATTCCTCTTTAAGACTGAGTACCTGATCAGCTTTTGGCTCCACATCTGAGCCCCCAACGGTCACCCATATCGTGATCCAAATATCCTACTAACTTCCTCCCCGTGACCACTATCCCGGCCCAGTGACATGCAAGTCACGAAATCCTCTTTTCCTCATGCGAGAAAAATACAATCCCACCGAGGATTGTCTCAACTCTAATCTCTAGTTTCTGCTGCGCCTCTTCCTTGCGTATCTCCCCGCATCTCCCGACAGAGACGGAGACCCCCGTCTTGCCCCCGACTCAACATCCAAGCTCCAAAGACTCAATACCAGGGCTACTCAAACTCAAAACTCTTCCACCTCATACACTGCTCGAAAACATTCCAACATCGAAATTCTCTTGCCATCTAGTGAGTACTGCGACTCCACGCAGTATCACAACACCTTCTGAATAGTGAGTACTGCGACTCGAATATCCACCACAGACTATGGAGGCAATCAACATAACAAACGCCCATCTTGCGAAAATCCACTCTCTCAGATAATCTCCCTGGATGCCCATACTCGAAGGCTCCCACTAGATCCGTAGATACTTGATATGCCACACGTTGATTCAATTCAGGATTCACGAATAACTCCGTAATAAAGATATCATACCCGAATATCCCAAAATACTGCCACAACCACTGATCTCCTGCCCCAAGCATCATGTAGACACAATAATACATTTCTTCTGAACCCCATAATTAGATCTATATTTTTCCCACCTTACAACTTCGGTGCATCTAATTTCTCGATTGGAATACGAGAAAGCGCTGACGTTACGAAATATGCTGATAATTCTCCGAAACCCTTTTTCCTGACACTCAAAATCCAAACAAGGATATGCATACCAACCCAATCATTCTCTATCTACTTGCAACAACACCAAGCACCTGTCATGGATACATTCGTTCTCCTCCTCAAGTACTTCCCGCATTAACTCACTCAGACCCTTTTCCTCGATCACCGACACCTCTGGTCTCATGATTTCTTACAGCATATCTCTATACTTCACTTATAACCACTCTTGACAAATCTTTGCTTTCTTAGATACTGCACCCGGTTCTCCCCCACTTAGGGTTCGAACCATCACCAATTAGCACACAACCAACCCACGACTATTTTTCACCAGCGAAATCGCACCTGCTCCAGGAAAGTGTTACGCAATGCCCGATAATTTCCCCCCTTAAGGAAATCAATCAACCCTCTATACTCTGAACCTCTGATTAACTCTCCAAGAACTTCTCATCACGACTGCCTCTAATCGTTCCAAATCCCATACCAATCTAACACTAAGCATCTCAACTGCTCAATAACATCCCTGGCTCATAGACTGCACCGCAAAATCATCGTTCCTCTCACCTCAACTCATCAACCAATGTTCCAACACCGGAATTGTCCCAAGGATAGGGACCCACTTCCAACATAGACGAAAACTCTCTGCACTGCAAAACTCGACTAAACTCCCCACTGCTACCACTATAACACAACCTACTATTCTGAATTAGGTGTGGTGTGGTCCTCGACTACCTCAGTCCTACTGACTGTCTGCTCACGATAAGTCACTGCCTCGCGGCACACCTGCTACCTGATACTCTGAGGGAAATCATTATCGATAGCGACCTGCAGGGTGTACTCCCAAATCCAAACTGAAACATCAGGCCTCTCGTGTCTTGCACACGAACATAAATGGCACTACCCACCTAGAAGGTGACCTCTCCTCTATCGACTGATTGCTCAACTCAGACCGAAATTTTCCTCTGCCTTTAACTCCTTACCAAAATACTCTGATAGGCACTCGCCTTTCCTCTCGAGGGATGCCTCTCCATACTCAATCATGGTCTACAGGCCTAAAACCCATAGCGTCCGATCTCTACCTCATCAATCATGACCGGATAACAAGATAATCACAAGCGTCATTCACTACGAACCATGGTGCTCATCCCATGACATTCCTTCTTAATCTGCTCCGGTGTATGGTACCCGAACCATAGCATTACTCCTCAGTCTGCTCTGATGTATGGTACTCGAACCATAACATCACTCCTCAATCTGTTCCAATGTATGGTAATCGAACCATAGCATCACTCCTCAGTCTGCTCCGATGTATGGTACTCGAACCATAACATCACTCCTCAATCTGTTCCGATGTATGGCACTCGAACCATAGCATCACTCCTCAGTCTGCTCCTTAGGACCTTCAGAATGCTCCCTGTATCAAGTATGGGTCCTCTACTTTCAGTAGTACGGGCCCATACTACCTGCCACATCTACCCATACTTTCCATACGGACCATCCCAGAGCTCCTAAGTAGCTGCTCGACCTGCTCTTTCACCAATCCCATCGCGCGTGCTCGCTCCCCAGCGAAATCCTGTACTCTACCAGCGCACTCATCTGGCTAGGTTTACTCCCTAATCCCTTCCGCCGTCCTCCCACTTCTTTGCTATCAGCTGCTGAAGAGCTCCTAATGATGCCAGCCATCTACCTCCTGAATATCGTCATACTCACTTAGTAGCTGACTCCCATCATCGAGAGTTCTACAAAGCACAAAGTAAGCAGCATTCGAGCATCGAAGAATACATAGGACTCTCTATCTATGATAGCTCCACCTTCTCGGCTCATCCTCGGAAGTACCACTGAACTCTGTAGCGCTACCCCTCGTGCGTTCTAACTGGATACTCTCACTCATCACATACTCAAAAGCATAACGCACATATAACAACAAAACCTAGGCTAAGGCATCACAAATCAGGCCACTCTAGTCCTAAGATATGAAATACCTAGCCTGTCTCTAGCATGCAATAATATCTCATAATGTGCATCATAGATATCTCATAACACAAAAGTAAGGGTATTTTGGGAAATCACCGTTTGGCTCTGGCTGATTGTACACACTACTCTTTCTTGCTTTCTCTTTGAACTCTTATTCACTTTTAGAAAACTATTTATTTGAAAACTTTTTCTTACTTCCTCAGTTAGAGTCCAGATTTACCCGAAGGCGCATCCGAATCCCTCAAACCAAGGCTCTGATACCAATTTGTAACACCGTGATTTTCAAGACAAAATTTTCATTTAAATAATCATTTTAATATTAAAACACTTGTTTAAAATCTCATTCATAATTGAATTACAAAACATAGTTTCATTTTCACACGATTAGAAAACCAGGATCCTCCAAAATATAACTCTTTCTTTGGTGTGTACAATCGAGCCGGTGCCATCCCGTGTTACTGAAAGAACCTGAAACAACATAACATAAAACACTGTAAGCACGAAGCTTAGTGAGTTCCCCAATATGCAACTTACGCACATACACCTTTCCAGGCCCTGACCTTCCGGTCCACAGCACAATGCCTTCCGGCCCATGAGATAATCGCCTTCCGGCCCATAACGTGTTGCCTTCCGGCCCATAACACATTGCCTTCCGGCCCATAACATATTGCCTTCCGGCCCAGATAAACATACACAGCACGCATAACAAATAACTTACCGCATGTAGCACCTATTTCACATAACGTACCCCACCTTCCGGTCACATAGCATATTGCCTTCCGGCCCATAGCATATTGCCTTCCGGCCCACAAACATACACAACACATAATACATTTGACTTACCACATATAGCACATATATCATAGATCATAACCGACCTTCCGGTCACATAACATATTGCCTTCCGGCCCATATAAACATACATAGTACGCATAGCAATTACCCTACCATTTATGGAACGTATAACACATATCATATCCGACCTTCCGGTCACATAATCAAACCCTTCCGGGTACAGTATAGTGAGAAGACTCACCTCGTGGATACTGGAAATTAGTGACTCCTGAAATCACTTGCACTTGATCCGCCGAGCTACAAGCTCCCTATAACATCATATAGCTCTTATTAATACTTTATCTTCCACGTTAACTGACCCTAAGAAATCACACAGGTCAACTCTGGTCAACAGTCCACAGTCAACTCGACCGGACTCGGCGAGTACTCTGGCGACTCGGCGAGTCTAGTCGTCCTCCAATCCTCCAAGGTTTCCCTTCTACTCGTCGAGTATCCTCCTTGACTCGATAAGTTACTCCTGGAAGAATCGCGGGGCCACCCCGACTCCACTCGCCGAGTCTGAGGAACAACTCGACGAGTCCCAGTTATTCTTCAAGCTACTCGCCGAGTCTGCTCATCTGACTCGACGAGTCCATGCCATGCAGCCGCTCAAACTGCTTCCTGAGTTCATAACTACTCCGACCATTCATAGGTCTGGCCTTCCTCGACTGGTCCATTACATAGGGTCTTCATTTAGATGCTCATGCTACACCCCAAGACTTATAATTTACATGTTAACCTAAGGCATAAGGATTTCAATCCAAAACCTTCACCAATTCCCGAAATGCCCAGACATGGGATATTCTGGACCTCCAAAGGTCCCAACACAGGGTTACAATCGTTTGGGGGACTTGGGTAACACTCAATCTATCCACAAAAGGGTTCCATAAACCCTAATCCTCTAAATATATCACCATAGCAGAGTATACCCGAATTCATACCTGGATAATGTATTCTCTGTGTCCCCAATCTTCAGCATGTGACTACCTTGCTATTCCTTTAGCCAAGACCTTCTCTTCCTTGCACAACAACTCCTTCACAATCACCCATGGCCTCTAACCTTGCTCCAGATGCACACAATCGGTTTAGGGCTCCTCTCAGAAGGCTAAAAGGGAACAATGACGGCCAATGATCCCCTTTTATACGTCCCAAACCTGAACGGCTAGGGTTTTCGCTAAACAGCGCAGACTCGCCGAGTCCTTATCTAGACTCGTCGAGTCCAGTCGCGAACCCGCGACCAGGTCTGCGATCCTACTCGGCGAGTCTGGATCCAACTCGCCGAGTCCCCCCTTTAAAACACCCCAAAGTGTAATTTTAAAAATACTTGAGATTTCGGGCTGTTACATGGTCAGCACCGAAGATGCCTACAGAAGTTCGTCAATTTCTAGGCCTCGCTGGCTACTACCGCAGATTCATCCAAAACTTCTCTCCGATTGCGAAACCTCTCACCATGTTTACACAGAAGGGCATATCATTCAATTGGGAAGAGAAACAGGAGAAGGCATTCCAGACCCTGAAGCAAGCCTTATGCACCGCACCAGTATTATCCCTTCACGTAGGAATTGAAGATTTTATTGTATACTGCGATGCATCGAATCAGGGAATCGGTTGTGTCTTGATGCAACGAGGTAAGGTCATCGCCTATGCCTCAAGACAACTAAAGATGCATGAGGTGAACTACACTACTCATGACCTCGAGCTAGGAGCAGTCATCTTCGCACTAAAAATCTGGAGACACTACTTGTATGGAACGAAGAGCATAGTGTACACTGATCATAAAAGCCTCCAACACATACTAAACCAGAAAGATCTCAACATGAGACAACGCTGATGGGTTGAACTACTTAACGATTACGATTACGAAATTCGATATCACCCGGAGAAATCCAACGTGGTAGCAGACGCCCTAAGTAGGAAAGAGTATTCTGGTCAAAGAACCAAGTCGTTGAAAATGACTATCCATTCGCATCTCTCCTCACAAATCAAGGAGGATCAACTTGAGGCATTGAAGCCTAAGAATGTGACGGGAGAATCCCTGCGCGGAATGGATAAGAGTTTGGAGGTCAAGGGTGATGGAGCTTACTATCTCATAGACCGAATCTGGACTCCACGCCATGGAGGTTTCAGAGATCTGGTCATGAAGGAAGCACATAACACTCGATATTCCATCCACCCAGGTTCGGATAAGATGTATCTGGATCTCAAAAAGCTATACTGGTGGCCAAACATGAAAGCAGAGATTACTACCTTCGTAAGTGCCTTACTTGCGTGAAGGTCAAGGTCGAATACCAGAAGCCATCGGGACTCCTCCAACAACCGGAGATACCGGAATGGAAGTGGGAACGAATCACAATGGATTTCATAACCAAGCTGCCCAAGACAACGGGTGGGTTGGATGCTATTTGGGTCATCATCGATAGATTGACCAAGTCTGCACACTTCCTACCCATCAAGGAAATGGACAAGATGGAGGAACTCACAAGAGCATACATTAAGGAAATAGTATGGCTGCATGGCATCCCTATATCTATTATCTCCGATAGGGATAGTAGGTTTACCTTGAGATTTTGGCAATCACTACAAAAGGTACTAGGGACGAGGCTGGATATGAGTACAGCCTACCATCCGCAGACTGACGGACAAAGTGAGAGGATGATCCAAACCTTAGAAGATATGTTGCGAGCTTGTGTGATAGACTTTGGTAAATCGTGGGATACACACTTACCCCTTGTGGAGTTCTCCTACAACAATAGTTATCATACGAGCATCAAAGCAGCTCCATTCGAAGCCTTCTACAGCCGAAAATGCAAATCCCCTCTGTGTTGGGCCGAGGTGGGTGACACTTAGCTAGCTAAAGGATGAGTTCCTGACAGTGTTCTTACTGGTCCGAAGATCATCCAAGAAACGACCGAGAAGATAGTATAGATTCGCGAACGATTAAAAGCCGCTAGGGATTGACAGAAAAGCTACGTAGACAAACGAAGAAAACCCTTGGAATTCCAGGTGGGAGACCGAGTCCTTTTGAAGGTCTCACCCTGTAAGGGCACGATATGCTTCGGAAAGCGTGGAAAGCTGAACACGAGATACATAGGGCCTTTTGAGACTCTCGCTAGAATCAGCCCTGTAGGTTACAAACTCAACTTACCCCACGAGCTAAGTAACATACATCCTACCTTCCACGTCTCAAACTTGAAGAAATGCCTGTCCGATAAGACTCTAGTAGTTCCACTTGACGAGATCGAGGTCAATGAGAGCCTCAAATTCGTTGAAGAGCCTACGAAGATTATGGACCGAGAAGTAAAACGAACGAAACAAGCCGCATCCCAATTGTGAAGGTTTGGTGGAACGCCAAATGAGGAGCAGAGTTCACTTGGGAGCGTGAAGACTCAATGAAACAGAAGTATCCGCATCTCTTTCCAAATCCATGATTTGTACCGTAACTTCGAATTTCGGGACGAAATTCCCTCTAACGGGGGGATAATGTGACAACACAAAACTTCTAGCTATGTAATTGATCTGTGTTCAACACTAAAACTTGAGTTCATTATCTTTTGTTACATCTTGTGGATCCATATGAGTACTCTCGACTTAGTATAACCTGGATATAAGTCCTAGGAAGGATTGGAAAGTGTTTAAGTATCACAAAATCGGACCAAACACACCAAATAAGGTGTGTGCGGCCACACACCTGTGTGTACGGCCGCACACCCAACCTCACACACCCTCAAGCTCACATTCAAACCCTTATATGGATGGATACCCCTTCATTCATTCATTTGGATGTATCTTTTCTCTCACTCTCTCTCTCTCTCTCTCTACTTTCTCTCTCTAAAATCATCAACCAAGAACACTTGGAAAGCTTCCTAATTGTGATCTACTCCATCTTCAAGCTAAGTATAGTGGTAAACACTTGAATCCCAACCTTAAAACTCATCATATTCATCATGTTCATCATTCCTTGAAGGTGTACGGCGGCACACCTTCATATGGGGGCAGCATACCTTCAAATCTCCTAAGTGTGAAGAGCAAACACTTCAAAATCATCATATGGACTCAAATCAGGTGTGTACAGCCGCACACACACTCTATATGGTTGCACACTCTTGTATGCTGCCTCACACACACTCCTTGCCGCACACCCCTTCCGCACACTCATTTTTAAGGCCATACACTCACTTTAATGCCTACATTTGGCCCTAAACCTGCATGAATCATTAAGTCTGGATCCTAGGGCACTTATTCTTAGTAATTCCAAGTCCTAAGGATGTTTTCCTATCATGTTAATCATGAAACACATAAATTCTAACTCATCTATGTGTCGTCACATGAATAATAGGGGCTATAGGCGTTTAGGGCATCCGTTGACACTCGAACCCTACATTAAGCGGTGAGTTCATACCCCTTTAATGAACCTTTACAATGTTTTATATGTTTTAGGGGGGGGGGGGTATACAAGTCAAATATACATGTATATGAAAGTTAATCACATGTGATTCACTATCCGTAGTTCAAATCACATGTGATTTACCACTATGACTTATAAAGAAATTTTGCGTTTTCAAAACTATTTTGGGTAAATAAACAATTTTCTAAATGTTCCCTTTGACAAAAAATTTATTAAATAGATTTTCTTATAAAATGTAACCGGACTAATATATTTATATAAGTAAGACTTGAAGGACTTAGGACCGATGGCTCGCCTTATTTCTTGTTCTTGTTTGATTGTGGGCTTAGGGTAGTTGTTATCTGTCCGACTGTCGTTGAATTCTTAGTTATATATCATGTATATTAGTGTTGGATACGAGTATTATCATCCCATTTGATTCCTAAACCACTAAATTGACAAGAACCGTACGCATTAACTTAACTATAATAGGTATAGTTAAGGCTACTACTACTTCCTACTGCCACTACCTTACACACTATTACGAGTCAATATACGAATCAAAGAACACACTACGAACAGGATGAAAGACCACTACACTATCATACAAGATAAATCACTAAATCGGAAGATACACACTAACTCACTACAAGATACACTATTTGCTACATACTATGCCCAGAGTTTTCCGACGGGAAGATGACGCTACATGTATAGATCTATACGGGGCAGACACTATTACATCCCAACTGCTAACTTCAGTCCGATCTGTGCAAGCCCAAGGATGACACTACTTCACTACACTGTGCATGACCGGGATGGTCACGGGATTCTCTATTACTCTCACTATGGGTCGCATACAAGGAAACACACTAAATCCATACTAAAATACTAAGCTAAATTATAAATTAATATCCTGAAGTAAATTACTAAAACATTCTTACAATAAACGGTTTTCATCAATGAAACTTTCTTGTAACTTGAAGATTTTCACTCACGATATACTTTCTGGAAAAATATAGGATTTTCTAGTGCTTTTCTACTACTTTCAAACTGTAAATCGCAGCTTACATACTATATGTTCTAATGCATTTTATACAAAAATTCACACTAAACTCTTATGAACTCACCAGCTTTATGCTGATACTCCTTTTCAAAATAACTTGTATCCTCAGGTCAAAGATAGACATGTACAGGTGCAGCATTTTGGAGAAGATGGTGCATGCAAGATCCATCTCTTATTTTTGTATTACTTTTGGTGTCTATAGAAACTTTACAGAACATACTTGTAATTAAATTCACTATGAAATGAAATGGTGGTATGTTTCTTGTTTTTACTATTATGCAATTGTGATGATACTGTACATGACGTCCTCCACCCCGAAACATATTCTGCCGTTATCGGTTCTGGGGTGTGACAAAAACCATTCACGTTTTCCAAAAATACAGATTTCATCAACTAAACAAATAATCTAAATAATCTTGCAAAAATGGGTTTGATGCTAATTGTTGGGATTTTATTCAAAAATCTGGCTTTCACAACCGAAAAAATTAACAACGGAAGCTTTAAAATGTTGAATAAAACTAAAACTATTTTACCCACCATGGATCATTTTGCAAGAGTTAGAAAGATTAAAACAACCATAGAAGGGAAAGCATAACAACCATTGAAGAATTTGATCCTCATGGGAGGTTGGAAGTTGATGAAGTGTGGCATGAAACTCTAAAGCAAGAGTTCTCTACAAGTATCCACTAAGCAAGAGTAGAATAATCAAAACATGCTAGTATTCACTTGTAATTTGTTGTTCATAAGCCTTTGAAATATATACTAAATATATGTTAAAAGGTTAAGCAACAAAGGGAAATTCTTTTAAACATCAAGTGTAAGAGAATGGAGGAGAAGAAGGACACTTTAACTTTGAAAATTGGCAGCCTCTTAGGAGCACTTTTGCTGTCGGCTTTGCTAGCCAAAGAAGAGGAGAAAGAAGCTTAAGAACTACTTCTCAACCCTTGAAATTCTCTCGTTTATATAGGCCAAAAAAGTAAGAAGAGACCATACCTTTTAGCTCGTCAAGCATGGGTTGAATAGACAAGTCATGGACGTGGATTAGACAAGGCATGCATGCCTTGTCTCCTCCTATTTTTGACCCTATGGTTAAAGGATGGAACCAAAGGATGTTCCATTTTTATATGTTTAGTGTATTGTTAGATGCCATTTTATGCATCTTATAGGGTATTTTTCATTATCATTTCAGCGTCATCTTTTGTACATTTGCATGAAATTTAGATAAATAATGTTCAACTCATGTGTTTTGTTAGAATTCCCGTACTACTCATGTTTTTATGTCGGTTTCAGATAGTTCGAGTGGAGCAATGCTTTGGGAGTAGTTGGATGCGCGTTTGTAGCTTAAATTTGTGCCAACCCGCAGTTTACTCTGTCGCCATAACCCATTTCCGCCCATAAAATTCACCTTTTTCGAATTGTTTCCGTTTAAGTTATAAATTAAGTCACTATTTTGGAAACTTCGATTATGACTTAATGGATGTCTAAACAGGATTAGAACTCATTTTATCACTCCATATTAGTAATTTGAAACATTCTAGTTTCGACCATATCGGGTTACGACATCTTAATCGGTTGCGATCAAAAGCCCCGTTTCACGCCGGTATCGGGTAGTATTCCACCGTGTCCAAAACTTAGACACTATTTAAAGTGATCCAAGCTTCCATTTGAAGCTTTTTCCCTCTCTCACTACTCTCTCTCTCTCTAACTTCTCTCCTCAACCAAGATTCAAGGTCCAAAAACATAGAATTAAGGCTCCAAATCCTTGAGGTAACTTCCCTAACTCATAGTATAGTACCATTAGCCTTCAATTTCGTGTTTAAACTTTGATTTTGGGCCTCAAACATTTGTTTACGGACAAGGAGCATACTTGGGCCATAAACACATAATAAAAGGGTTTTTGTGCCTTTAAACCCCTCCAAACCAACATTGGGACTTAGATACGACTATATGGCTTACCAATTCGGACTTAGAACTCATTAAACATGGTTTTTAAGGAGTAAACATGAGTTTATTGCCCAAGAACATGATTGGGCCATAAACTCATATTCATGGGGAGTAAACTCACATTTGAGTGTTTAAATGCCACTTAAACACACCAATGATCTTGGAATAAATCCTAGAACCAACCACAATAGATTTAGGGGCCTTAAACTAGATGGAAACAACCCCATGGAAAGTTCACGGCCGTAAACTCCCCAAGGATGAGTTCCTGGGCCGTGAACTCACTTACACAAGTCAAATGATGCCCAAACTTCATTCTAACTCTTGTAAAATTAGTTTGAATCACATGTGATTGACCTAAATCCACCAAATCATCAATATCAGAGGGGTATAGGAGCTTACGGCCGTAAACTCCATGTTTAGGGTCGTAAACTCCCTTTGATGGTCCATTTGGTGGTAAAACGTATTCCTATGCCTTAGATTAATTTTTAGCAACCCTTCCCATGTGTTAATTGACCATTTGGCACCATGATATCCCACATACATGAGTTCACGGCCGTGAACTCATGTAGTTATGGTCTTAGGGCTGTAAAATCCCTAAGGACTTTACTCTTGAATTCCCAACTCTTTTTCCAAGCCATACACATCTGTACATGTCACCCGGATCACTCCAAACACTTGATTTGAAGTGTTTTCGCTCATTGGAGTGTATTATCATATCTAATTAGTGTTTTAAAGTCTAATTAGATACATTTGTATACCATTTCATATTACATAGGAACCTCGCGCGTTATGAAGCCTCGAACCGACACATAACATTCAAATCATCACGATTTCTCGCCTGGTGAGTTCATACCCCTACCCATTTTCAATGTTTTTCACTGTTTTCAGGGGGGGGGGGGGGGTACAAGTGATACATGTACTCAAAACTTGTTTTACATACATTGTGTTTCATATTATATAAGCTTTTAACACTAACAGTCGTAACAAACAATCGTTTTAACCTACAGGATACATTCTCATGTTATATGTGAATTACTTTATAAATTGTTGTATTTATATTTTCACAAATGTTTTCTCACATTATAACAGTTAAAACCATAACAATTGAACATGGTTTTCTCCTCGGTAACACCCCTCAAAGATACGCGAGTGGAGGATAGTAGATACAACTTTTGTATTATCCTTAATAAAACACCCAAGACACGAGTGTGAAGGACAGGTATCATTGGAACTTAGTCAGATGCTAGTTAGTACTCCCCCTAGACACGAGAGTAAAGCACCAATAGAACAGGATTTCCGTATCGATAATTTCAGTTTTAAATTCATAAATAGAGAGTAGAAGGAAAGGATAATGATGTAGATATTAATCAATATAGATAAGAGAAAGTGGAAACACAACAATTTTTAGACATTTTATTCCTCCAACATTCTTTAAGAATGCATTAATTCTTTAAAGAATATTGAGTTGTATAAAAAATTATGGTGTTAAATAGCTATAAATAAATTTTTATTTGTCCCTTCTTTAAGAATTCTTACATTCTTTAGACATTCGAACTATTTATGGACTCAAAAACATTTATTAAGATTGTTTTAGCATAATGTAAATATTATATTCTCATCATCATGAATAATGTTTTAACTTAAATAATTTATTCTTAACCATTCTCATGATATATATTAAGTTTGTTTGTTTTACAAATGATTCTTAACCAGGAATATTGTATTTCCGTCTATAATACATTTGACTATATATTTGTATTCTTAAAGAATTTAATACGTAAGTATTTTTCAATATACAAAGTAAATATACGATATTCCTACAGAATGCAATAAATCATAATTTTTTTTGTTTTTCAGATTTTACTAATAATATAAAAAGATACTGTAAATAATTTAAATTGTAAAATATATACGTTTATTTTTTTTGAAATCTAATTTAAATTGCATTCCTGAATAACTTGAGTGTTACACAAAAAGTATGTTCTATCCTGCAGATACATTAAGTACTAGACTCTTCCAAACTTTCTTTCTAGATAAGAGGAGAAGTTACTCTACTAGTGTCCAGTCGCTTCACAAAAGAAGCTATCGACAAGATCTACAACTTACATTTTGAGTCTGTCAGCTAGTTTTAATCTTATTTATGTCATACAGAGTTAGACTGATAAAGTTCGTGTAAAATGAATAACTCTCTCGTCCGACGTCCGTTTTTTGCTGTCTTTATATCGTTGTAGTCCTATCAACGACATCTTCAACTTTCGTTTAGATTGTTTCTTCTAATAAATAAGTCAATCTAAAATTCGATTTTTGAGCCGTATACTCCTATGATAATCTTAGAAAAATCACAACTTCCTGTCATGAAATCAGATTTGGACGTTCTCTATATGTATACTCTAGGTTTAATGACTACTACGACTTTCTTTTAGATCACTAAGGCTCAAAAGTATTTTATCAAAATCTCACTTTTTATGATATGCATTGTTGATCGGGTCGGTTACGAAACTTCAACAAAACATAACATCTTTGGTATAAGTCTGATTTAAGCGTTCCTTATATCTCTGGAATCCTTGTCACGGCTACTTCAACTTTCGTCAAGGATATTCATGATAATTATTATTCTATTAAGAGATGTATTTTATTCTTCTTTTAATATATTGTTATAAGCATGTATACAACAAATATTTTCACATAGACTTCACAAAATTTTCTTTAATTATATCGAATAGGTTACAACTGTTAACCCTATCAATTATATCGTCTTATTAATTTTATAGCGAGAAACGTAGGCATTACATTATATATAACTAAAACAATATTTAAATTAATTTATTTCTTACAAATAAATCTAACATTTGTTGCATTGGACGATTCTCGCCTCCGACGATCAAGAGTTAAATGTTCCTCTTGATAGGCGGTGATAGTTATGCACCATAAATGTTCTTGGATAACAATTGAGGTATGTATAAACCATCCGACCCAAAGTTGAATATTTTCTTATAAGTTTTATGCATAGAGTCATTTATCATAGATCTATATCATGTTCGGTACTAATGTAGCGTAAAAAAACAAATAGAAATAAACAAGACTGAACCTGTTCATTCTAAAAGAATAACCAGGTCAATCTCTTCAAAACCACGTTGATTCTACGAATACCGTAAGATTGACTTCAGAATATGGGTTAAGACGCATAGAATTTTAGGAGAAAATGAAAGTTCATAAAATTGATGATCGCTCCTCCTAATTACAGAAAAAAAAAAGTTAAATAAGTAGCAGAATTTTAAAGGGAACCCTAAAAGTCCATGGGCCAAATACAAACCCAAGAACAAAACCCAAAAACTAAGAAAAAAACAACAAAACTCTTATAACTCCATTTTGAAAGCGCTTTATGGACTCAAAAAATGGGTAAGTCCCCATCCAATAATTATTTAGACGTGGACCTTGCTCCAAGCTTTGATTTGACTTGTCGTACACCCAAAACAAAGACCCGCACCCAAAGTTATGACCATTTTCATGAAGCCCCTTTAGTCACATGATCGTAGGCCTCTAGGAACACAAGGGCCTGATCCTCCATACTAGAGCCCGCATTAGGTACCAACATGAATGAATATGTAGTAGTGAACGAAAGATGGAATGTTATGTAGTTAATTAGTTATTATTCTAATTTTGCATTGTGTGCTTTCTTTTGTCATTGCAACTATAATGGAACACAGGTAAAACACTCACGTGAACCAAAAGTGAAACAAAATCAAAGTCCTTCATAAATGTGTAAAACAGAGAAAAACCCTTTAAAAATGTGTACACAACAAAGGGATGCCACGATTTTTAGCTCTCCGATGCCAGCTCTTAACAGCGCCACTGCAACTTCATTCCCATAGAAATAAAAAATGGTACTGATAAATGCTTGAAAAACACTTTTCTAGGTACACGGTTGTAGCTGTTGCAAATGGAGTGAGTGTCACGGCAGGGCCTGCATCAACAACACAACAGCTGCAGCAGGCTGACCCACCTAGCCATTGCTAATCGCATTCAACAGTGGTAAAGAGATGAATCACAATGCCCTATATGAATCCATAGTTTTTTGGTTTATGTATATAATCTTGTTCATTTTATATAGACTTCTTCGTTTCTTTTTCGATGTATTGGATTTACATCACCACTTTATATTACCTCTAAAAAGTAATATCATTTATTACATATAATAAATTCATTTCCCTTTTATAGAAATTATTAGGTAGAGAATATTTAATAAATTACCTCATATAAATTTAATGGAAGACATATAAGATAATCACTAATACTAGTTAAAAATATAATCTCGATAATAATATTCGAAAACATAACATATGTACATATTTTTTATTCAGTTTATGAATTAACAATCCTTGCCCATTAAACCTTATAATATTTTCCAGAAAAAAATATTTTTTTTTGAAAAACCTATCTACCATTGGAGTGGTAGGTTTTTTCTAATATGTCCTTAAATTCGAACAAAATTTAATTTTGTATCCTAGATTTACTTAGATATTAATTATTTAATATTTTTTGCTAGTTAATTTATTTTAATTAAATATACAAAATAAAATAATTTTATTTTCCATATATATATATATATATATATATATATATATATATATAATGTAGTCGTAATTGCCAAAACCTTAAAATAAACCCACCATGACTACGTTTTTCCGATTTTTTTATCTTTGTTTATATCTCCGATTGTTTTTTATAACTATTATTATTATCACTTGAAAAATTCATTACCAAATATCTAGTTGGATGGAATTTTAAAAATCATTTTACCACAAGTATTATAATAAATGAAAATCATGGTTATCAAGATTGATGACGGATGCATCACTATGTGATGCAAAATATATGTTGGAAGATATTAAAAACAAGAAATAAAAATAGAGCAATAATTAGAAATTATATTTATATGTGTAAACTAAATTTTAATATATCACGTATTGATGGACACAACTTGGTAGTTGACAATTTGGGAATTTACAAAGGGAATTTACAAATGAAAAATATAGGAATTTTAATAAATCAGATATTGAGAGACGATATTTTCTTTTATTATAGTTGGAATATGTATTCTAAAGAACTTTTTTTCCTTTTTATTACAAATCTAGAATATATGAATTTACAAACGGAAGTTTAATATCTACATTAATAGAAATTAATATATTAAAAATTATAATTAATATGTGCTGTTATCTAGTAGTGACAGTTGAATAAAAATAATTCTAAAGTTTTCAAAAAAAGACGAGTCAAATTCAAATTGAAGTTTACATTTTAAAAATATGATCTTTATGTATTAAGGTAGATATATAAGTATAAAATTTTATAAAAATAACATATTATATTTTGCTGATATTAAATTAGATGAATAACTAAAAAAATTAAAAATAATACTACTTTATAATATAGATATTAAAAAACAAAATATAAATAGAGCCATAATTCAATATTATAATTATATATGTAAAATAAATTGTAATAAATCACATATTTATGAACACAAGTCGGTGCATATCAATATGAAAGAAACATATAAAGGTCAAAATGTATGACGTTCATATATATATATATATATATATATATATATATATATATATATATATATATGAAACCTTAATTATTGTGTGAATGTATGACTAATTACTGACTAATCATTTCATAAAGTCAATTTAGTGATTTTATTGTCAATTAAATTAATAACAAAAAATAATGGCTATATTTATGGAATTGTTGCACACATCTTTTCATCACAATTCAATTTAATGAGTATGATGCTCTTTTCGTTGGAAATATAATTTTTTCGGAGATGATAGGAATGATTTTTGTACAAATTTCATTTATAGTCTATATCCTACATGTTTTAATGCATATTGAAGCCTGTAATGGTGTCATTGTTGCAACATAAAAGAACCTGTCATCCATTTTAGTTAATAAGATATTATTTGTATGTTCAAATTTTTTTCTTCACCATTGTTTTCATGTTATTTTATTTGAAATATAACTATAACTATATGTAATATTCATTGTTAGTGTATAGCTATAAAAGAAATAAGCATCCATAATTTAAAACAAGAAAGATATGTACCACGAGAAGGCGTTTTGTGGCCACATCCGTTGCCACACACAGGAGGAGAGACTAGCGATGAATAGGGAAATTGCCTAGGCGCTTTTTACCAACTTTGTTTCTGGCAACGCTCGGTGATGGAGAACAAGAGCCGTCTAAGTGGTTCAAACTCCTGGATCTTAACCAACCACCACCACCGGAGGACGAGAACGGATGAGGACGGTGCCTGATCTGATCATGATTAACTTTTCGGAGGGCGTTCATGCATGCATGTGTGTAGCCTTTTAAAAAAAATATTATATGCATTGGAGATGCATATGTAATGTTTGTTTTTTATTATTAGTTTAATAATTCTCAAAGACACTCAAGTAAAATAAAATTATGGAAATGGTTAATTTATAATTACATTTGACTTTGATAGCAACCAAACAAGCACACATTTTGGTAATTATCTAAGAATGTTAGTGATTTAGTTTTGAACTTGTGGTCTTATTTTAGATAAAAACTCAAAGATTTTTATTTGTTAGTATCTATAAATAAAATAAGCATGTATAATCTAAAATTCTTAAATACACTCAAGTAAAAGAAAATTATGGAAATGATTAATTTGTGATTACATTTGATATTGATTGCAATCAGACGATCACACATTTTATTATAAATGGAGCAATTTTCAAAGAATGTTAGTGTACACGTTCTCAAAGAATGTAATTATCGCACATTTGATTTGCATTGCATTTCGAAATAACTTTTTTCCTAGTTTTTACTAAGATAGAGGGCAGAAGGAAAGGATAATGGTGCAGATAGTAATCGATATAGATAAGAGAGAGTGGAAACACAACAATTTTTAGACATTTTATTCTTCCAATATTCTTTAAGAATGCATTAATTATTTAAAGAATATTGAGTTGTATAAAAAATTATGGTGTTACATAGCTATAAATAAATTTTTATTTGTCCCTTCTTTAAGAATTCTTACATTCTTTAGACATTCAAACTATTTATGGACTCAAAAACATTTTTTACGATTGTTTTAGCATAATGTAAATATTGTATTCTCATCATCAAGAATGAAGTTTTAACTTAAATAATTTATTCTTAACCATTCTCATGATATATATTAAGTTTGTTTGTTTTACAAATGATTCTTAACCAACTATGTTGTATTTCCGACTAAAATACATTTGACTATATATTCGTATTCTTAAAGAATTTAATACGTAAGTATTTTTCAGTATGCAAAATTATTATACGATATTCTTACAGAATACAATACAATCATAATTTTTTTTTAAGTTTTTCAGATTTTACTAATAATATAAAAAGATACTGTAAATAATTTAAAGGGTAAAATATATACGTTTATCTTTTGAAATCTAATTTAAATTGTATTCCTTAATAACTTGAGTGTTACAAAAAAAGTATAAGTTCTATCCTGCAGATACATGAAGTACCAGTCTCTTCCAGACTTTCTTTCTAGAAAAGAGGAGCAATTCCTCTACCAGTGTCCAGTTTCTTCACAAAAGAAACAAGATCCATCTATGTGGGCCTTATTGAATTGCTTGGGCTTAAATGTGTTTAGTCCATAAAACTGTTGGATTAGCTGTCTAAGCGCATAACTATAATTTATATGAACTTGAATTGATAGCGACACAGTCCTATTAGGTTTCCCTCAAAGCTAGCAACCGAATAAGGAAATTATGGAAGGAGAGATATTGATTTATTATAAGATTAATAAATTAATATAAATGATTTGTTAATATGTTAAAAGATTAGTATATTAATTAGAAATCATAATGTTTAATTAATAGTTAGCCGGAAATTAATTAGAATAAATTTTCAGGTTAACTATATTAATTATAAAGTGTAGGGACGAGTTTGTAATTATCCAATAGTTGAGTGGATGGTTTCAGAACCACCTAGGAAGGGGTGGACGAAATATATAGGAGAAACCCTAATGCTTTCGTCCAAGGGGCTTGGGTAGGGCCTTTGGATAAGCTTAGGCCCCAAGAAAAGGAACATTAGGGTTTTCCCTTAACCCTAGATCTCTCAGCTATTTAAGGAGCCTCCTAGCACCTAAAATCGGTTACTCCTTCCTTAAAGAAAATCTAGGGCCGATTTATGCATACCCTAAGCTCTCTCCTTTAAGTTTCCTTCTTGCTAGGTTTTGGGTGTGACTCCATTAGAGGCATTACATTTGTGGTGCTAAGCTTCCAAGAAGATCAAGATCAAAAGGAATACTAATTGTTTGCTATAACAATTATAAGTTATGTAACCCTTAAACCCTAATTGGTTAATTTTGAAATTATCCTCTCTCCATAGGGTTCTTGTTTTGCAATTCAAAGTTATATGTTAAATAGTAAAAAGATAGATCCAAAGTAGGTTGCATGTGAACTTAGAAATTGGTTTTCTAGTTTATTTGTTTTACATAAATCCCATAAAAAACATGGGCCTTTTAGATCACACAAGGTGACCCTTTTAGCCTTGCATTATTCCATTGTTTAAACTACCTTTAATAAAATATCACTGTATTTATTGGAATATTTCTTGACCTATTATATCCTTAGATATATGCTTTAATTATCCAAGACTTCCTAGAATTCATGAATAATTATTCCTAGTTTGATGTTAGAAGCATCTTGAGCATCACATTGATACCTTTACTAGGTAACATATTTAGGTTTATTACTCAAAGTAATTTCTTTAGGATTAGGACATTTAAGTGTATAAAATTTCATATCTCTCACAAGATAAGACATGAACTTATTCATTGAAGTTGTCTCTATTGAATGTTATTGTTTCACTAAGTCATTTCCAGAGAAATGACATTTTACGGTTATGAGAGTGGATTATATATCTATAAAATTTTTAATAAAATTCATTTAGTATTTTCAATATTTAATCTTTAATAATTAATACCCTTTTAGTTTCTAAAAGCATTAAGTATCAATGTCTACGATCCTAGTTGCAAAACAGATAAATGGTTAGGTATCGTTTATCCTATCTATGCCTAAGAACTCTCTTGCTTAGGTATCCTTTATCACAAGAGATTTCCGATCAAATCATCCAATTTGAAAAACTTGTGTAATCGGCATATAACTTGCTTATAGAAATCTTGAAGACACATCGGCAATAAAAAAAAATAACACCAAGTGTTTAGGTATCCTTTATCTCACTAGTGCATACAAGTGACGTGCGATTGTTCTTCAAAAAAAGGATTGCACATATTTGAGGTTTTTAAGGGTCTTTGATGTTTTTATAATTCTAGTTTAAAAGACATTTTATATCATGGTTATATCATGCATTCAATAAACCAAGATATACTATAAAAAATCTTATTTCATGTACAATCACATTCTTTAACAATGTTCTATATATAAAGCCCGGTTTTATATAGTTGACGCGATCAAACTTTAAATTAATAAGTTGTATTAAGTTATATCGTTTGAACGCTTTAGAACATTTGGAAAACTTTTAATAAAACTTTTTTTATAAAATAAGGTTTGGAGTTTGAGAAGTTTACAAATCTCTATTTTAAAATTATACAATTTTAAACCCGAAATTTTACCGGTTACTAGTTTTAACGATAAAACTTGTTTTTTTGTAAAACTATTGTTGCATCTTATGTTAAAAAGTAAACTTCAATAAAACCAAAATCTTTGTGATGTTTATTTATGTTGAAATATTATTTCGTATTTGAAAAACTAATTTATCAACCATAAGAAAATAATAATAACATAAACATAAAACATCACAAGCAGCATGCATAACAATTATAATATATATGCACAAACCAAGCCATTAACTAGTAATAATTTTTTGAGCCATCACAAAATTATCAAGCCCATTCCTAAAGGTACATAAGGGACCTTTATCTTGTAAAGTCTTCATGCGCTCCCACTTGCTTCAACACCTTGTAGCAAGTTTATAAAAATAATTTTATAAAGTTTAACAAACTTTAATAAAATAAACTTTATAAAATATTGATCTTCAAAATGGCCACCATCTTCATTCTTGTTACACTTTTACCAAAATTAACTATTTCTAAAACTAATCTATTACATACAAAAATTAAGAAAAAAAAAACTACCTATTTACTTATTACATACCATATGAATAAATAAATAGTTACAACCATTTTAAATAAATCAACACATGCAAAAACACAAAGGTCCATGGCTAGTTTATGCACATCATACATATTTATATACTTAAAAATATATACAACTCTTTGTTTTTCTAAGTCAACTTTTATGACCAAAAAGATGCATGTAAACTTTTGGTTAAAAATAACAATTATAAGCATTATAAAGTAGTCATAGAAAATATGTATGGATTTTTCTTGCAAACAGAAAACCATTCGTGTTTTCCAAAAATACATATTTCATCAACTAAATAGATAATCTAAATAATCTTGCAAAAATGGCTTTGATACCAATTGTTGGGATTTTATTCAAAAATCCAACTTTCACAACTGATAAAATTGACAACGGAAGCTTTAAAATGTTGAGTAAAACTAAAACCAGTTTACCCACCAATGATCATTTTGCAAGAGTTAGAAATATTAAAACAACCATAGAAGGGAAAGCATAAAACCTTTGAAGACTTTTTTCCTCATGGGTGGTTGGAAGTTGATGAAGTGTGGCATGAAACTCTTAAGCAAGAGTTCTCTACAAGGTGAAGCAACAAAGGGAAATTCTTTTAAACATCAAGTGCAAGGGAATGAAGGAGAAGAAGGATGCTTTAACTTTGAAATTTGGCAGCCTCTTGGGAGCACTTTTGCCCTCGGCTTGCTAGCCAAAGAAAAGGAAGAAAGAAGCTTAATAACTACTTCTCAACCCTTAAAAGTATCTCATTTATATAGGCCAAAAAAGTAAGAAGAGACCATACCTTCTAGCTTGTCAAGCATGGATTGAATAGACAAGTCATGGAGGTGGATTAGACAAGGCATGCATGCCTTGTCTCCTCCTAATTCTGACGCTTTGGTAAAAGGATGGAACCAAAGGATGTTCCATTATTATATGTTTAGTGTATAAATATATATACCAACTTTATATAAAAGGCTGTCATTCATATAGAAGGATTCTTATAGTCAAGCAACTAGTCATATATAAATATATCTTTTATATAGAAATAACTTATATATAAATAAACTCTAATTAGTTTATTGAGATATAAATATAACTTGTAAATAATCATACTTTATGATATGTTTCATAAGTTGTTATTTTTCCAATAAATATTATTTCAACAAATAATGAATTCCCAATTAGTAAAATATTATTTCCATAAAATAATAATTTTCCAATTAAATACATGTTTTGATATATTTATTAATAATCAAATTATACTAATAAATAATCAATTAACGGTAACTTGCTATATGGTGTGTCCCTATAGGATCATATATTATTAGCACTATCATTCTATAATGACTCTTGGGGATACTAGATCTTTCACCTTGAAGATCCATCAAACTCCCTTTTCTCTTCATCCTCCATTCTTTCCAAACCCTTCTCTCAAAGTTGGGTCTCCATAGTCTTGGCTGCTCTGACGGCTGCCTTCAAAGTCATTGTCATCTTTACCGTTGCTGGTAGTCTGTTAGCAAACGTCTCTATCTTAGAGAGTTTAGTAGGCACCAAGTAGGGAATAGCTTCATCTTTTCGGTGAGTGTGGTGGCATAAACATCAACGCTTATCTTCCCCTTCTACAAGTTCTGAAAGTCGTTGTTCAGATCTATCAGATCTACCTCCGAGCAGTACAATATCTTCAATTGTTCTAGGAATGCTTCCCAAGACATCCTCAGGGCTTCTCCTTGCGGCATTGTATCTGCGAACAACTTCCACCAACTTAAAACTCCGGTCTTCAGTTGCTGGATTTCAAGGATGTTTTTCTGCTTGTTGTTGTCTTGCAGCTCTCAAATACCACCTTCATTTCGGAGATCTAGTCCATAATCTCTACAGGCTTTTGGCTTCCAGAGAGACTTGGTGGCTTGGCACCCATGAAGTCCTTATACTTACACTCACTTCCATCATTTCCCTCATTCCTACTCTCAGGGTTATCTCGTCTAACCACTTGAGGTTCTGCTCGACTAAAAGTCCCGCTATAATTTCCTTCCTTAGACTGTTCTATATTCCACTTAGGTTCCTAAACAAGTGGCACAGGCTCTCTACCTGTCTCATGGATTATGTGACAATCTGAAAAATTTTCCGTCATGGTAACCCGTTCCCGTCAGTAAAACGCCTTTGTATTTCAATTTTTCTGTTAACATTTTGGATTAGGTCATTTAAACTAAGACTTTTATTTTGATCTCATGAGTGTCCAAACCCATTAGAAACACGTGAAAATACCCTTGTTATTTATTTGGAAAATTTTTAATTATGACTAAGTCGGGTTACGATAATTTCATCGGGTAAAATTGTAAACCCCGTGTAACGTCGGTATTGGGTAGATTTCCACCGGGCTACAAACTCAAGCCTTGTATAAAGGATGAGTGACCTTCATTTAAGATTTTACCACCTCCTCATAACTTTCTCTCTCTAAAACTCGAGTTTGATCCAAAAACGCCTCTTCAAGCTCCCAAAATCGTGATTAATCTATCCTAGCTTGTTGTTTAACTTGTTAAGCATGTAAATTTGTGTTTAAACCATCCAAAACCATAAAAAAACATGTCTTTACGGTTGGGGAACATCTCCCAAAATCATAAACTCCTATAAAGGGGGTTTGAAGCCCTAAAACCCTACCATATCCTTTTTAGTGCTTAGATATGACTTAAGGATTTGCATGTACGAGCTTAGAACACCAAAATCATGTCATTTGGGTAGTAAACATGAGTTTACAGCCCAAGAACATTCTTGGACCGTAAACAAACCTTCAGAGACCATAAACACTTTTTAAGGTGTTAAACTGACCCTTAAACACCACCAAAAGCTTCCATGAGTGCCTAGAACCTTATATTCCTTCATGTGATGCACCAAACCATACACAAATGAACCATAGTTGAGTTTACGGTTTGGGAAGGTCTCCTAAAACCGTAAACACCTCAAGAGGGTGTTTAAGTGCCCTTAACACCTTAAAATACATAGATTTGGGTTTAGAACTTTGCAAACTTTACCTACAACCACCAAAACACATGAAGAATGGACCAAGTATGAGTTTACAATAGTAAACTCCCCAAGTGTCCTTCAAGAACCGTAAACCCATTTTACAAGGTCAATTCAAGTCCCGATCACTTCCTAAGCCATGGAATGAACCCTAGAACCTTCCCTTGTGCATTATAAGACCTTTAAACATCCAAGAACACACCACCCATGAGTTTACGGCTGTAAACTCATGGGGATATGGTCTATGGGCCGTAAACACCCCTAAGGGCTTACTCTTGAAGAGTAAACTCCTTATCTAGGCCCTACACACCCTTAGATGCAACCCGGATCACTCCTAACACTTGAAATGAAGTTTTTTCGTGACTTGGAGTGTATATTCTTATTTAATTAGTAGTTTAAAGTCTAATAGATAAAATTATGTATCTCTTCATATTACATAGGAACCTCGCGTGTATTTAAGCCCTGAACTGACACTTAGCATCCTAGCCAGCATATTTCTCGATTGGTGAGTTCATACCCTACACCTTTTTCCGTGTTTTCAATATTTTTAGAGGGGAATACAAGCAAAAGTACAAGAATATGTTGTACTCAAACTTATAATTTCATTTAAAATGTTTCATATTCTGTATGCTTTTAACACTGGAAACCGTATTAACCAACCGTTTGACTTGCAAAGCTAGTTTTCAAACTAATTGCAAAACTCATTATAAAAAGTTGTATTTCATATCTCACAAATGATTTTCCACATTATTACTATTAAAATCATTAATCTTAGAACTTTTCAAACGTCCTCTGTAACACTCCACAGAGATACGCGAGTGGAGGACCGCCTTTGTAACTAGAATTTAAAACAGGATTTTCCGCATTATTACTTGTAAATTCGTTATTCTTAAGATTGGAGACATGTCCTCTGTAACACTCCACAGAGATACGCGAGTGGAGGACCGCCCCTATAACCAGAATCTCTTAGAAGGAGAGCGTGACTTGAGTGTATAGGTCTATACGGGGCTGACTATCCCGCACCTTGCTGCTAGCTACAGTGGGACCGGAAGGTCTACGGGTGACAAAAGTCACAATGATATTGGCCTTACTTTTGCCATATCTAGTTTATCGTATGGTTATAGAAATCACAAACTTAGATAATGGAGATTTACTTTTAAATAATAAAGAACTTAGTAAATTAATAACCTTAGGAATTAGTTTACTATTTACTTAATAGTTTTATATACGTGTTAAAACTAACATACTTTTCAAGGATAACCAGACTTTAAAGAAACTTCACTTAAACGCTACAAGTATGGTAGATACTTGTACACTACATTCCGAATCGATAACGAACCACCAACTGTTCTTAACCAAAATGTGTAACAAATGGATAACTGTTCTTAACCAAAATGTTCTTAACCAAACTGTTCTTAACCAAAATGTGTAACAAATGGATAACTCAACTTTTCTTATAAGAAAATATGGGATTTTCTTGGATAACATTTTTTTTAGAAAACCTAAGAAAACTTGTTCTTTTACAAAAACAAACCGCTTATGAACTCACCAGCTTTATGCTGATATTTTTAATACTACTTGTATTCTCAGGTCAACATTAGACAGGTATCCCACAAACTTTTTGAGATGACGGAGCATACAGAAGTCACGTCTTTACTTTTTTCTAAACTAATGTATCTATAAAACATGTATTACTTTGTTTTCAAACGTATGTAAATATTCCTATGTAATGTAATGTTTTGTGTTTACTATGCTTACTATGTACATTGGTTGTGATACTTTACATGACTTCCTCCACCCCGGAATGTTTTCGCCTTCGGTTTCGGAGTGTGACAGATTGGTATCAGAGCCCTTGCTTGTAGTGAACTAGGTATACCGAACCATACATGGTATATAACTATAAACACCAAGGGGCTGAAGTGCTCTAAACTAAAAGTATACATTAAAATATAAGTATTTTTCAAAAGTATACAAGAATACCTAAACGCCAGAAACCGTAACCTCGAGTAGAAGAAAACATAAGTAATTGGATGTTGTGTACTGCGGTTAAATCTGAGCAGTTATGTAGTCGTGTCTAGGGTTAATATAGCCTGATCAACTATATTCACTCGAGAAATGACCAACATATGCTTGGGAGTGACTGTGTTTTGCAGCATGCCTAAAACTTACCTAATATCCAAACAATGAGTCATTGTTTCCGCGAAACATAAAATATTATAGGATTATTTTAACCAAAACCAAATATGTTGTAGAAATTCATTCCATGTGTTGCTACTCATTCTTTCCTTAGCGATAAATTCCCTTGTTTTGGTAGTTTTCCTATATATTATCGCTTAGTAGAACACTTTATCTGTCATAATGAGATATCTCTTGTTTCATATCTCATTATTCAATTTAGAGGACTTACCATCCTCTCTTTCCTAATCATTTTAGATCAATATGCCTCCAAAGAAAGGACCCAATTCAACGAACAACCACCCTCCACCACCATATCCTTCTTAATTCGACCCTGTCATATTTCAGGCAACTGTTAATGCCGCAGTGATGGCTGCAATGGCGCACTTGAACCCCGGTGGGTCTGGCGGACCAGGAAGTAACACCTATCCCCAAAATCATGAAGGTGATCAGGGGCACTGGAATGAGGTTAGTGAGAGTAAGAAGATTTTCTGGAGAAAGCGAAAGGGTTAGAGTTCGCAAGGACCCTCCAAGAAGCACAAAACTGTGGCAGTCCACGATGCTACCACTCCTGTCGCTACGTCTACAGCTCAAGCACCTACCAATAGGTATGTTGGTAACCTCCCTTGGTGCAACAGGTGGAGTTACCACCATCGTATCCCTAGCCCGTGCCGTGAAATGTTTTGCAAAACCTGTGGTAAGAAGGGTCACCTTGCGCGAAACTGCAGAGCACCAGCTCAACCAACCAATCGAGCTTCCGGAGCGAGTGTCGATCAGGCCTGCTATGAGTGTGGTGAAATCGGGCATTTTCAACCAAAACTGCCCAAGAGCAACAACCACCAACAACGCCCGGATAGTTCTGACTATAAAGCAGGAGGAGCCAGTCGCCGATCCCACCGTCGTCACGGGTACGTTCCTTCTCGACAACTCTTATGCTCGCATCCTTTTCGATTCTAGTGCAAAAGAAGTTTTTTTAGCCATTTATTCAAACGCCTTCTTAAACATAATCCTAAACCATTAACCGAAACATTTACCGTCGAGATGGCTAACGGTGAGAAAGAGAGCACTAACGATATATTCCTAGGTTGTACCCTTACCCTAAACGATCATTCTTATTCCATTGACCTAATGCCAATCTCCATAAAGATATTTGATATTATCATTGGCATGGATTGGTTGAATCCCAATCATGCTGATATCATTTGTTACGAAAAGACATCCGTCTCAACCTCCCCTCTGGCTAGGCTCTGATGATCTACAACGATAAACTTAGTTCCAATCTTCGCATCATTTCATGCATCAAAGATCAAAAGCTTCTGTGAAAGGAGTGTCATGCATTCCTAACTCATGTAATCAATGAGAAACATGAAGTTAAAGACCTCGATCGCATCCCCGAAGTCTGCAACTTTCCTTATGTATTTCCTGAAGAGCTTCCGGGAATTCATCCCGAACGTCAAGTCGAGTTTCATATCAACCTAATTGCTGGAGCTAATCTTGTAGCCAAATATCCATATCGCTCAATGAGTTTCTCGACAAAGGGTTCATCAGACCGAGTTCCTCACCTTGGGGAGCCCCAATATTATTTGTGAAGAAGAAAGATGGATCCTTTCGGATGTGCATAGACTACCGCGAGTTGAACAAATTGACCATCAAAAACCGTTATCCTCTTCCTCGAATAGACGACCTTTTCGATCAACTTCAGGGAGCCAGCTACTTCTCGAAGATAGACCTCAGATCAGGGTACCATCAGCTTTGAGTTCACGAGAATGATGTTTCTAAGACAACATTCAGGACTCGATATGGTTACTACGAGTTTGTAGTGATGCCCTTCGGTCTAACGACTTTCCTTGGTCACGTGGTATGCGAGGAAGGCATACACGTGGATGCATCCAAAATCAAGGCGATAGAGAATTGGTCGGCACCAAAAACACCCACAGAAATCCGTCAATTCTTGGGTCTCGCCGGCTACTATCATAGATTCATTCAAAAATTTTCCAGAATCGCCAAACCCCTAGCCACTGTGACACAGAAAGGTGTACCCTTTTGTTGGAGTGAAAAGCAAGACACTGCCTTTCAAACGTTGAAGTGAGCCTTGTGCAGCGCACCTATCCTGTCCTTTCTTGAAGGAACAGAGGATTTTGTTGTCTTCTATGATGCATCTAATCAGGGCTTAGGCTGTGTACGTATGCAGAGAGGAAAAGTTATTGCTTATGCCTTAAGACAGCTTAAGGCACACGGAGTTAACTGTACGACTCACAACGTGGAGTTAGGAGCAGTGGTCTTCGCACTGAAGATTTGGAGACATTACCTCTATGGAACTAAGTGCACTATATTCACTGACCATAAAAGCTTGCAGCACATCTTCAATCAGAAGGACTTAAACATGAGGCAACGGTGATGGGTAGAGCTGCTCAGTGACTACGAGTGCGAAATCCGCTACCATCCCCGCAAGGCCAATGTGGTAGCAGATGCCCTTAGTTGAAAGGAGAGTTTAAGCCGCAAGGCGAAGATATTGATGATGACCATCCATTCCCACTTATCCGTACAGATCCGAGAAGCCCAATTGGAATCCCTAAAACCAGAGAACGGGTTGAATGAAGCCTTGAAGGGAACTAATAAGAAACTTGAGATCAGAGGTGATAGAGTCTACTGTTTCATGGATCGAATCTGGACCCCAAAGTTTGGAGGTTTCATGGAAGTTGTTATGAACAACGATCACAAGACTAGATACTCTGTTCACCCAGGTTCAGATAAGATGTACCTAGATCTCAAGAAACAATACTTGCGGCCAAACATGAAAGCCGAAATCGCTACCTTCGTGGGCAAGTGTCTGACTTGTGCTAAGGTAAAGGTTGAGGATTAGAAGCCCTCGGGTCTGCTCCAGCAGCCTGAGATACCTGAGTGGAAATGGGAGATGATTACCATGGATTTCATCACCAGGTTACCAAGATCTCCAAGTGGGTAAGATACCATTTGGGTAATTGTAGATTGTTTGAAAAAATGTGCTCACTTCCTTCCGATTAAAGAATCATTCAAGATGGAAAGACTTATGCGAATCTACATCCAAGAGATAGTCCGACTGCATGGTGTACCTGTGTCCATTATCTCCGTTCGATATAACAGGGTAACCTCAAGGTTTTGGCAGTCCGTTCAGAAAGCTCTTGGAACTAAGTTGGACATGACTACAACTTATCATCCTCAGGCAAACGGACAGAGTGAGAGAACTATCCAGACCCTAGAAGACATACTACACCAGCATTACTCGAGTCATTGTATAACAACAGTTACTACACCAGCATCAAGGCTGCCCCATTCGAAGCCCTCTACGGTCACCAGTGTAGATCCCCTCTGTGCTGGGTCGAGGTAGGGGACACACAACTAGTTAAGAGTCTAGTCCCCGACAGTGCCCTCACTGGTACTGAAATCATCCACGAAACCACCAAGAAGATCATCCAAATCCGAGAATGACAGAAAGCTTCACGATATAGACAGAAGAGTTACGCTGATAAACGATGAAAACCTTTAGAATTCCAGGTTAAAGACCGTGTCCTGTTGAAGTTCTCACCTTGGAAAGACATGATACGCTTTGGAAAGTGCGGAAAACTTAACCCGAGGTACATAGGACCTTTCGAGATCCTCGCTAGGATCGGTCCCGAAGCCTATAAACTCCAACTACCTCAAGAACTTAGCAACATCCATCCTGTCTTCCACGTCCCTAACCTTAAAAAGTGTTTATCCGACAAAACCCTTGTGATCTCTCTTGATGAGCTCGAGATCAACGAAAACATGAAATTTGTGGAAGGACCCATCGAAATCATGGATCGAGAGATCAAACGTACAAAACAAAGCCACATTTCGATAGTGAAGGTTCGCTGGAATGGCAAGCAAGGACCCGAATTCACTTGGGAGCGCGAAGACTTGATGAAACAGAAATATCCGCATCTCTTTTCACTTATATGATATGTATCTTAATTCTAAATTTCGGGATGAATTTCCCTCTAACGGGGGGATAATGTGACAATCCGAAAATTTTTCCGTCACGGTAACCCTTTCCCGTCAGTAAAACCCGTTTGTATTTCAATTTTTCCGTTAACATTTTGGATTAGGTCGTTTAAATTAAGACTTTTATTTTGATCTCATGAGTGTCCAAACCCATTAGAAACGTGTGAAAATACCCTCATTATTTATTTGGAAATTTTTTAATTATAACTATGTCGGGTTACGATAATTTCATCGGGTAAAATTGTAAACCCCCTTTAACATCGGTATCGGGTAGATTTCCACTGGGACACAAAATCAAGCCTTATATAAAGGATGAGTGACCTTCATTTAAGCTTTTTACCACCTCCTCATAACTTTCTCTCTCTACTCTCTCTCTAAAGCTCGAGTTTGATCGAAAAACGCCTCTTCAAGCTCCCAAAACCGTAAGTAATCTATCTTAGCTTATTGTTTAACTTGTTAAGCATCTAAATATATGTTTAAACCATCCAAAACTATCAAAAAAAACTTGTGTTTACGGTTGGGGAACATCTCCCAAAACTGTAAACTCCTATAAAGGGGTTTTGAAGCCCCAAAACCCTTCCATATCCTTTCTAGTGCTTAGATATGACTTAAGGATTTGCATGTACGAGCTTAGAACACCAAAATCATGTCATTTGGGTAGTAAACATGAGTTTACGGCCCAAGAACATTCTTGGACCATAAACACACCTTCATAGACCATAAACACCTTTTAAGGTGTTAAATTGCCCTTTAAACACCACCAAAAGCTTCCATGAGTGCCTAGAACCTTCTATTCCTTCATGTGATGCACCAAACCATACACAAATGAACCATACTTAAGTTTACGGTTTGGGAAGGTCTCCCAAAACTGTAAACACCACAAGAGGGTGTTTAAGTGTCGTTAACACCTTGAATGACATAGATTTCGGTCTAGAACTTTGCATACTTAACCTACAACCACCAAAACACATGAAGAATGGACCAAGTATGCGATTACGGCCTTAAACTCATATGTTTACGGCAGTGAACTCCCCAACTGTCCTTCAAGAACCGTAAACCCCTTTTACAAGGTCAATTCAAGTCTCGATCACTTCATAACCCATGGAATCAACCCTAGAACCTTCCATTGCGCATTATAATACCTTTAAACATCCAAGAACACACCACCAATGGGCCGTAAACACCCCTAAGGGCTTACTCTTGAAGAGTAAACTCCTTATCTAGGCCCTACACACCCTTAGATGCAACCTGGATCACTCCTAACACTTGAAATGAAGTGTTTTCGTGACTTGGAGTGTATATTATTATTTAATTAGTAGTTCAAAGTGTAATAGATACAATTATGTATCTCTTCATATTACATAGGAACCTCGCATGTATTCAAGCCCTGAACTGATACTTAGCATCCTAGCCGACACATTTCTCGATTGGTGAGTTCATACCCTACACCTTTTTCCGTGTTTTCAATATTTTTAGGGGGAATACAAGCAAAAGTACAAGAATATCTTGTACTCAAACTTATAATTTCATTTAAAATGTTTCATATTCCGTATGCTTTTAACACTGAAAACCGTATTGACCAACCATTTGACTTGCAGAGTTAGTTTTCAAACTAATTGCAAAACTCATTATAAAACATTGTATTTCATATCTCACAAATGATTTTCCACATTATTACTGTTAAAATCATTAGAACTTTTCATACGTCCTCTGTAACACTCCACACAGATACGCGAGTGGAGGACCGCCTTCGTAACTAGAATTTAAAACAGGATTTTCTGCATTATTACTTGTAAATTCGTTATTCTTAAGATTGGAGACATGTACTCTGTAACACTCCACAGAGATACGCGAGTGGAGGGCCGCCCCTATGACCAGAATCTCTCAGAAGGAGAGCGTGACTTGAGTGTACAGATCTATACGGGGCTGACTATCTCGCACCTTGCTGCTAGCTACAGTGGGACCGGAAGGTCTACGGGTGACAAAAGTCACAAATGATACTGGCCTTCCTTTTTCCATATCTAGTTTATCGTATGGTTATAGAACTCGCAAACTTAGATAATGGAGATTTACTTTTAAGTAATAAAGAACTTAGTAAATTAATAACCTTAGGAATTAGTTTACTATTTACTTAATAGTTTAATATACGTGTTAAAACTAACATACTTTTCAAGGATAACCAGACTTTCAAGAAACTTCACTTAAACACTACAAGTATGGTAGATACTTGTACAATGCATTCCGAATCGATAACGAACCACCAACTTTTAAGGAAAATAAGGGTTTTTCCTTTGATAACATAACTGTTCTTAACAAAACTGTGTAACAAATGGATAACGCAACTTTGCTTATAAGAAAATATGGGATTTTCTAGGATAACAATTTTTTTAGAAAACCTAAGAAAACTTGTTCTTTTACAGAAACAAACCGCTTATAAACTCACTAGCTTTATGCTGATATTTTTAAAACTGCTTGTATTCTAAGGTCAACATTAGATAGGTATCCCACAAACTTTTGGAGATGACGAAGCATATAGAAGTCACGTCTTTACTTTGGTCTAAACTAGTGTATCTATAAAACATGTATTACTTTGTTTTCAAACGTATGTAAATATTCCTATGTAATGTAATGTTTTGTGTTTACTATGCTTACTATGTACATTGATTGTGATACTTACATGATGTCCTCTGCCCCGGAACGTTTCCGCCATCGGTTTCGTGGTGTGATAGATTAGTTGCCTCATGTCCTCTCTTTGTTCGGCTAATAGAGCCGTAAGTGTTTCCATAGTGACAGGTTTAGCTATTGGCACTTCTTCGGGTGCACACTTAATCATTTGTGGCTTAGGCTACTGGTTTCTATTAGCGTTTCCTAAATCACTGCGTGTTCTCACCGTGACATTCTATACACCAAAGCAGACGTTTTATGTATAGTGAAGAGAATTTAAGATAGGGAAGGTTTTATTTGACATATAATCCTCCTTACACGAGTTCTAATATCGTGATTAAACATTTAGAAACCTGAGCTCATAAAATTTATAGATATGGTCAGCAATAGATCATAGATCTGATCTGTAATGACGTAAATTTTAAATCCAATTTTTCATTTTTTTACAAACATCAAAACATCGAGTAATAATTTAAATTCCAATGTAAACAATATTGTCACGACCGATTACATCACCTAGATCATAAAAATAGTTTTCCCCGAGTATGTGTACGATCACGCCGACTCCTTCCCACGGTCCTCACTAGTACCTGAAACACATTACACAACAACTGTAAGCATAAATGCTTAGTGAGTTCCCAAAAATACTACCTACGCACATACACCTTTCCAGGCCCTGACCTTCCGGTCCATGTGTCGCAGGGGACTTCCATCCCGACTGGGTAAACCTTCCGCTCCTACCCACGTCAGCCTTACGGTCCACATTACAACGCCTTCCGGCCCGTAACATATTCGCCTTCTGGACAATAACATAATGCCTTCCGGCCCATATCAAGCATATCATACATGGCACATATAACGATTAACTTATCACACATAATGCATATATCTCATATCATATTCGACCTTCCAGTTACACAGTCAAACCCTTTCGGGTACGGTATAGTGAGAAGACTCACCTCGTATATCTCGATAACTCGCGAACCCTGGAAATCACTCGTGCTCGAACCCCCGAGCTATAATCCCCCTATAACATCATATATCTCTAATTAATACTTTTACCACTAAGGTTGACTATCCCTATCAAGTCAACACTGGTCAATTCTGGTCAACGGTCAACAGTCAATTTGACCGGACTCGGTGAGTGCACTAGAGCGACTCGGCGAGTCTAAGCGTTTTCACAAACTCTCTAGGATTCTCTTTTGACACGTCGAGTACTCCTCTGACTCGATGAGTTCCACCTGGTCATGAATCGCGGGGCCACCGCGATTCAACTCGCCGAGTCGCAAGGACAACTCGGCGAGTTCCAGCTCGACTCAGTTCACCTGTCAATCCCTCTGTAACTCTCCGTGACTCACTGAGTCAACCACAACTCGGCAGGACCACACACTGAGTGGTTAAGGACAATCTTCATGCTACTCGCTGAGTTTGTTCTTCAGACTCGGCGAGTCCATGCCATGCATCAACTCAATCTTGCTTCTAAGGTCAGATCCGCTCCATACATTCATAGATCTGGCCCTCCCAAGCTCATTTATCACGTAAAGTCACAGTCTTGGCTACCATGCAACACTTACAAGGCTCTTTTTGGGGAAAGGACCTCTAATATGGCAACCCTAGTCTCCAACCTAAAAGGAAGGACATAAAGCATAGCATTTGGGACTTTCTGGACCTGCTAAGGTCCAGATCTAGGTACCATATCTCCATGGGACCTCTCACACTTCAATTACAAAGCAAATAAGGCAAGAAGAAACCCTAGATTTGACCATATCAACAAAAATACGGAAATAAGCTCTGAAAGATACCTCAAGAAGCTTCCCTTGGCGAAATGGAAGTAGATCCAAGCTCCCAACTCTTCTAGCTTGACTTTCCCCCTTCCTTTCTTGCAAATACACACAAATTTGGTGAACAATAGCCTCTTATATCACTCACAGGAACCCTTAGTTGCTTTGGTGCTCTCAAGGATCAAGGTGGCTGCAATGAAGGGCCATAAGGTCCTTTAAATAGAGCTTAGGACCGGGAAATTAGGGTTTCATCAAACAGCGCGGACTCGCCGAGTGCATCCCTTGAACTCGTCGAGTCCAGGTGCAAACCCGCATCCAGAACCACGACCCTACTCGGCGAGTTCAAGCTCCAACTCGCCGAGTCCCCTCACAAAACAGCAAAAAAATATGCAAATAAAAGATACCTGGAAATCCAGGCTGTTACAATTCTCCCCCACTAGAACTAGACTTCGCCCTCGAAGTCTCGCTCTACAAATAGCTCCAGATGCTGCTCACACATCTCAAGTTCCGGCTCCCAGGTCATCTCTGAACCCTTCCGATGCTGCCACTGAACCAACACCAGGGGTACCTCCTTGTTCCTCCAAACCTTGATCTTCTGATCTCTAATGGCCACTCGTCTCTCGGCATAATTCAGACTCGCATCTACCTGAATATCCTCTAATGGAACCACTGCCGATTCGTCGGCTATACACTTCCTCAGCTGCGACACATGAAAAGTGTCGTGAATCTGCCCCAACTCTGCTGGAAAATCCAAACGGTAGGCTACCCGGCCTACCCTTGCGATCACACAGAAAGGGCCAATATATCGGGGCCCCAACTTTCCCCTCTTCCTGAATCGAATCACTCCTTTCCAAGGAGAGACCTTCAGGAGTACAAGATCGCCGACCTGAAACTCAAGCTCGGACTGGCATCTGTCTGCATAACTCTTCTGTCGGCTCTGAGCGGTCAACAACCTCTACGTGACCTGCTGAATCTGCTCGATCGTCTGGAGTACGATCTTCGTGCTACCCATCACCCGCTGCCCCACCTCACCCCAGCAGATGGGGGTGCGACACCTCCCCCCATACGACAGTTTAAAGGGTGGCATACCAATGCTCGAATGATGGCTGTTGTTATACGAAAACTCTGACAAAGGTAGATAGGTGTCCCAGCTCCCTCCGAAATCCAAAACACATGCTCGGAGCATATCCTCAAGCATCTGAATCGTTCGCTCGCTTTGTCCGTCCGACTGCGGGTGGTATGCGGTACTGAAATACAGTCTCGTACCCAACTCCTCATGAAACTTCTTCCAAAACCTGGAAGTAAAACGCACATCGTGGTTAGAATCAATCGACATCGGAACCCCATGCCGCGATACCACCTTCCTCACGTATAATTCTGCCAACTTCTCCGCAGAAGAGCTCTCGTTGATGGCTAGAAAATGAGCGCTCTTCGTCAATCTATCCACGATCACCCAAATCGCATCGACTCCCCTCGCAGTCCGCGGAAATTTGGTGATAAAATCCATCGTAATTTGTTCCCACTTCCATTCGGGAATATCTAGCGGCTGCAATTTACCGTGCGGTCGCTGGTGCTCGGCCTTGACCTGCCGACAAGTCAAGCATCTCTCAACAAACCATGCAACATCCCTTTCCATACAGGGCCACCAATACTCCTTCCTTAGGTCCAAATACATTTTCGTAGCCCCGGGATGAATCGAGAATTTCGATCAATGTGCTTCCTCCATCAAAATAGCATGCGCACCGCCCACAAACGGTACCCAAATCCGACCCTGAAAAGTCATAAGCCCTCGACCATCCGTGACGAATCCTGATACCTGACCTACAACCCGCTCCCTCTTCTGATTTTCTGGTTTCGCAGCCTCAGCCTGAGCTCCTCGAATAGTATCAAAAATCGGGGTCATTACCGTCAACCTCATACAAATATCTCCGATCGGGGCACCTGGGTGGTACAGGATCCCACAATCGTAATCCTTCACCACATCCAACCACCTCCTCTGGCGCATATTCAGATTTGGCATATCCATCAAGTACTTCAGGCTCTTGTGGTCCTTGTAGATGGTACACCGAACCCCATAAAGATAATGCCGCCAGATCTTGAGGGCAAACACCACAACACCCAATTCCAGGTCGTGGGTGGGATATCTCGACTCATGAGGCTTCAACTACCTCGAAGCATACGCTATCACATGACCCCTCTGCATAAGTACCGCCCCCAAACCCGATATAGATGCATCACAGTACACCACAAAATCCTCCATCCCTTCCGAGAGTGCGAGCACCGGAGCCTCGCACAATTTCTGATGAAGCGTCTCGAATGATGACTGCTGCTCTGGTTCCCATGAAAACACAGCACCCTTCAGGGTCATCCTAGTAAGTGGCACAACAATCTTGGAGAAATCCTTGATAAACCTGCGATAATATCCAGCCAAACCCAGAAAACTCCTGATCTCAGTGGGCGATCTTGGCACCTCCCACCACAATACCGCCTCAATCTTGGCCGGGTCGACCAATATCCCTTTCTGGTTAACAAGATGCCCGAGGAACTGGACCTCTCGTAACCAGAAATCACACTTCGAGAATTTGGCGTACAGCCTCTTTGATCTCAATACCCCAAGAATTTCCCTCAAATGTTCCTCATGTTGATCCCTAGACCTCGAATACACCAAAATATCATCAATGAATACGATCACCGACCGATCCAGCATCGGCCGACACACCCGGTTCATAAGATCCATGAACACAGCCGGGGCATTGGTGAGCCCAAAAGGCATCACCACAAACTCATAATGTCCATAACGAGTTCTAAAAGTAGTCTTCTGGATATCTTCCTCCCGAACCCTCATCTGATGATACCCTGACCTCAAGTCTATCTTAGAGAACCAAGATGCCCCCTGCAACTGATCGAACAGATCGTCGATCCTAGGTAACGGATACCGGTTCTTAACCATCAACTTGTTCAACTCCCGGTAATCGATACACATACGGTGTGAGCCATCCTTTTTCTTGACGAACAAAATCGGCGCTCCCCAAGGTGAGCTACTCGGTCGAATAAACCCCTTTCCCAATAGCTCCTGAAGCTGCGAGGATAACTCCTGCATTTCCGGTGGAGCGAGACAATAAGGCGCCTTGGCGATGGGCGCCGCTCCCGGAACCAAATCGATACGGAACTCCAGTTGCCTTTCCGGAGGCACACCCGGTAACTCTTCGGGGAACACATCCGAAAACTCGCATACAACAGGAACATCATCAATCAAATTGGGCCTCCACGCGACCACTCGAGTATCCATCACGTAGGCAATGAATCCATTGCAGCCTTGCTGCAAACTCTGCCTTGCCCTGGCAACCGAACAAAACGCTAATCCACACCGGGTCCCCTCGCCATAAACCGTAAGCACTCCCCCACTAGGGTCTCGAATCATCACCAGTTGTCTCTCACAGTCAATGACTACCCCAAACTTACTCAACTAGTCCATGCCTATGATAACGCAGACATCCCCCATAGCTATAGGAACCAAGCCTATAGGGAACTCGACCCCAAAAATCTCAAGCACACATCCTCGAATCACATCAGTGGCGTATACCGCTTTCTCATCTGCTATAGAAACTCACAGGGGTCGACTCATCACCTCCCGATCAATACCGATGTGCTGGCTAAAAGCCAACGATACAAAAGACCGACTCGCACCCGAGTCAAATAATACCAAAGTAGGTACAGAATTCACAAGAAAAGTACCTACGCATATCATAATATAAGCACAATATCTCAGCATAAAAGTAAATACATGAAAGAATACATACCGGCTACGACATCAGGTACCACGTGGATCTCTTCCGCAGTCAACTGGAAAGCTCTCCCACGAGACTTCGGAGCCTCGGCCTTCACTGGCCGAGTCTCGGTAACCCTGACAGCAGGCGTAGATCCCTGGCAAAGCTGGGGGCACTCGGCCTTCCGATGGCCGGTCTGGTTGCAATGAAAGCAAACCATGAATCCCTTGGGGCAATCCCTAGGAATATGCCCCTCTTTTCCATACTTGTAGCAAGCACCCGATTGACATGCCCCCTCGTGACTCTTGCCGCACTTTCCGCAAGTGCGGCCCTTATGACCTCCGGATCTCGAATCAGCGGACTTGGTCCGCTTGGCTGCCGGCTGAGACTGAGCCGGCCGCCGATCCACCCGTTGAGACTCAGCCTCCTCCCTGGTCTGGCTCTCCAACTCGATCTCACGCTTCCTGGCATTCTCCTGAAGCTCAGCAAAAGTCTGATATGACGAGTTCGATATGAACTCCCGGATATCCCTCCTCAGCACTCCTAAATACCGACTCATCCGAGCCTGCTCCATGGACACCTGCTCGGGGCAGAACATCACCCTCTCATGAAACTTCCGCGTGATCACCGTGATAGAATCGTTACCCTGCTTGAGGATCAAGAACTCCTGGACCAACCGTTCCCTCTCCACCGGGGGAACGTACTCATCTCTGAACATAGTGGTAAACCTCTCCCAAGTCACAGCTGAAACCTCTGCCAGAGTGAAGTTCGCCGTCACGAACTTCCACCAATCCTTTGCTCCTAGGCGGAGCTGGTCCAAGGCGAACTGTACCCTCAGATGCTCTGGAGATGAACAAGTGTAGAAGCATCCCTCGATATCCGGAATCCATCTGATTGCAGCAATCAGATCTTGCGTCCCGTCAAACTCAGGTGGCTTCGTGTTGCTGAACTCCCGGAACAGCAACGAGTCACCTCCCTGTGGTCTGGCAGCGGCCACAGCTGCGGTAGCTGCAGCGGCTGCGACCTTAGGTCAACGCGGCGTACTGCTTATCAAATGTCTCCATCAGTGTGGTCTTAATAGACCCAAACATCTCCGAAATCTCAGCCCGGATCGCTGCAGTCACCTCCTCATGAATCATCTGACGAAGCTCCTCGCCAGTCACACTACTCGTACCAGGTCTGTGGCGTGGTCCAACCATGATGTCACTGAAATACAACATAAAAATATCAGAGACTCTATCGAGCATAATCGCACTTGATAACGCAACCCTACTCAGTCTCCAATACCCAGGGATTCTTACTTGGGTTGCCCACTAACCCAGTGTCTTCAGTAGTACGGGTCCAATACTACCGACTACACCACATCAGCATTCACCCCAAGTCTTCCTCCCCAAACCCCGGATCCTGAGTACTCTATTCTTGCCATGCACTAGCTACTCACTCGCTCTCAAAGCACCTCATAGAAGTAGGTTTCCCTAGACTAAGGGATCACAGATCAGGCCACTCTAGTCCTAATATGAATACCTAGTCTACTAGCATGCGTATCATATCATATCATAACACATAACTCATATTGTAAGAGTATTTTGGGGATTTTACCGTTCGGGTGCTGACTGACCGTACACACTCCTTCTTCTTTGGTTGTTTCAAAAATCACTTATCAAATTTTATTGATTTATTAATTAACATTTCTCAAATCCCCGGTTTGAATTCAATTACGCCCGAAGGTGTACCTGAATCCCGCAAACCAAGGCTCTGATACCAACTTGTAACGACGTAAATTTTAAAACCAATTTTTCATTTTTTTACAAACATCAAAACATCAAGTAATAATTTAAATTCCAATGTAAACAATATTGTCACGACCGATTACATCACATAGATCATAAAAATAGTTTTCCCCGAGCATGTGTACGATCACGTCGGCACCTTCCCACGGTCCTCGCTAGTACCTGAAACACATAACACAACAACTGTAAGCATAAATGCTTAGTGAGCTCCCCAAAATACTACCTACGCACATACGCCTTTCCAGACCCTAACCTTCCAGTTCATGTGTCTCAGTGGACTTCCGTCCCGACTGGGTAAACATTCCGGTCCTACTCACGTCAACCTTACCGTCCACATTACAACGCCTTCCGGCCCGTAACATATTCGCCTTCCGGCCAATATCGAGCATATCATACATGGTACATATAACGATTAACTTATCTGTAACACTCCAAAGTTTGGAAAGCCAAGAAAAGAAAGAAAACCTCAAGTTTAGGGGAGACTCGACGAGTCCATGGAGGGACTCGGCGAGTCCGAGCGGGATCCGGGTTGTGGTGAAAGCGACCGACTCGGCGAGTCGGCCAGGGAGACTCGGTGAGTTGGGTCTGAACGGGGAAAACCCTAAACCCGGGAACTTGGAGCCTATTTAAGTGTCTCATTCTCCTTCCTAGGGTTCATTTATTGCCTCTCTACCCCAGAACATCAAACCCTAGCCGCCATTTCCGTTTTTGGAGCTAGATCTTGCCTTGAAGAATGCATTAGGCTTGGAGGAGGAAGAAAGACCTTGGAGGTGCAAGAAGGGATTGTAGATCTGGATTGTGGAGTTATTTCAGACCAAGTGGAGGTAATAAGTTGTTGCTTGGACTCTCTTTTTCATCTAGATCTACTCTTATGTGTGGGTTTTGGCCATTGTTGGTATGATATGTAACCAATTCGACTTGGAGGTTCAGATCTGAGGTTGCTACCTCAGATCCATGTTGGTTTTGGTCTAGAATCCCCTAAAGTATCAGCCTTTGGTATGTTGAAGAAGCATGTTTGCCATAAACCCGAATTTAGTGTGTTTTGAGCTTAGATCTCTCAATCTACATGTAAAGTTTGCCACTTTACGTGGGGAATAGGCCCTAGAAGTATGGATCTAGGAGTTGGAAGTTCAGTTTGGCTCGAAAAGCCACTGCATGGATTGAGGAATGGATAGACTCGGCGAGTCCTTCGAGTGGAATCGGCGAGTAGCTTGAAGGTGAGGAGGAACTCGATGAGTAGGATGAACAACTCGTCGAGTCGGATGAAGATAGGCATGGCCTCGGCGAGTTGGATGAACAACTCGACGAGTTGGTTGAAGATTGTCTAGGACTCGGCGAGTTTGTTCTTGGACTCGGCGAGTCAGATCACGAAACCCTAAACCCTTCGAGTCGAGATCCGAATCTGTGAGTCGGGTGGTGACTCAGCGAGTTGGACAGGACAGGAGTTGGACCTAGTTGGACTCGGCGAGTCATGGATTGACTCGGCGAGTGGAGTCGCGAATAAGAAAGACTCAGGGCATATGAACTCGGTGAGTCAGTAGATAGACTCGGCGAGTAGGGTTGACCGGGAAGGTTGACTTTTACCAGGATTTTGACCTTGACCAGATTTGACCTAGTAACCTTTGGAGGTCAGTTGGACTAAGTGTTATATTGATATTGGTAGCTTGAGGAGCTAGTGGAGCAGCAGTCGAAGTCAGAAGTCAGGTAGAAGTCAAGGATTAGCAGCAGTAGTTCAGTAGCATCAGGTGAGTTTCCTTCCAGTAGGGACGGGTCTAAGGCCACAATGCCGGCCCGTTCAGTTAGAAGTAGTTTCCGGACCTCGGTCCGATGCAGTAGTTAGTATGTTTGATGCCTTCGTGGCTCAGACAAAATTTATGTGCTATGGGTTATGTGTTATGTGTTCCGGGCTACGGCCCGATGTAGTATGCAGTATATGTGTTCATGCTAGTTGAGATGTTATGCTATACTATGATTCAGTCAGTTCCGGACTTCGGTCCGATGCAGTTAGTTCCGGACTTCGGTCCGATGCAGTTAGTTCCAGACTTGGTCCGATGCAGGGGACAGGGTCCCAGTCAGTTCCGGACTTCGGTCCGATGCAGTTAGTTCCGGACTTGGTCCGATGCAGGGGACAGGGTCCCAGTCAGTTCCGGACTTCGGTCCGATGCAGTTAGTTCCGGACTTTGGTCCGATGCAGGGGATAAGGTCCCAGTCAGTTCCGGACTCCGGTCCGATGCAGTTTCCGGGCTTCGTCCCGATGTAGTGGGCAAGGCCCAATATGTGTTTATATGTTATTGTATGGTATGTGGTAGTTTGGGGGAGCTCACTAAGCTTCGTGCTTACGGTTTTCAGTTTTGGTTTCAGGTACTCAGTTTTTAAAAGAGGAGCTCGGGGAGATTGCAGTGCACGCACCATCTGTTCAGCCTGGGATGTTTTTACTCTGATATATTTGACAGATGTTATAATATTTTGAGATACATCGCTTATGATTTCTACATGAGGTTTATTGACTATGGTTTTATCATTAAATTAAACGAAATTTTTGGGTCGTATTTTAGGGTCGTTTCAAGTTGGTATCAGAGCCCTGGTTTGAGGGATTCGGATACACTTCTGGGTGTATCTGAACTCAAACTAAGGGGAAATAAAAGATTTTTATTATTTAAAAATGAAAACATCTTCTAAAAAGAATTTTGAAAGCACCTAGAAAGAAAGAAATTTTTAACGAGATAGAGGTGTGTGCATGCGATCAGCCGAGCTCAAGTGAGTACTCCCAATTTACCCATACAAGTTATGTTATGACTATCAGTATCAGTATCAGTATCAGTTCAGTTCAGTTTCAGTTTCAGCTTCAGTAGAACAGCATGCTAGAGTAGGACTAAGGATCTAGGATGATGCCTTATGTGTCTGCTTTATGTGTTTCAGCTTGATAAGAATTTCATGCTAGTAATGAGTAGACAGTAGTAGGATAGCCTGGGTAGGTTATGCCTGATAGTATGAGCTTAGCATTGTATGCTAGTGCAGTTTCTTGTTATGAGAATAGTTTTGCCTGAGTATGTTTCCCTTATCCGAATGTTGCTTTCTTCGTGCTTTGTAGAACTCTGAGTGATGAGAGTTAGCCATTAGGTGAATACGTCACATTACATGTGATCAGGGTTGAATAATCTCAGAGTGTTGGATTTGGCCCTACTACGCAGCTCTTGTTTGAGTCCAACCGTTTTAGGGACGAGACTTTTACTCGAAGGATTATTCGAGCCTCATCACGTGTGATGGTATTCAGGTGGTGGCTAATTGGCATTACAAGGAGGCCTTCAACAGCTGAGGACTATTTGAGTAGAGTCAGAGGTTCCCTAGGGCAAGCCTAGGATGAGAGTAGCAGAGATCAGTAGAGGAGTAAAGGGGACTTGGTGGAGTTGAGGTAACTCTTGAGGAAAGTACGGATAGATGTGGAAGGTAGTAGGGGCCCATACTACTGAAAGCAGAGGATCCATACTCGATTCAAGATGGGCCGAGGCGAAACCAAGGAACTAGTAGAGTATGTGAGAGATCCCTCAGCAGTAGTATGTATTTGGTCTGGGATTGTTATATTTTCAGCATGGCGACGTTGCGCGAGATATCAGTTGGCAGTTCAGGTGCATGGGAGGGGTCTGGCTCGGGCTTTGGAGCCGGACAGCTTGACGATCAGATGAGGGATTTCATTTCCGCAGAGATTATGCGCAACATCATCGATCAGACTCCAGTGATTTTCGGTTCAGTTAGAGAGGCTATTGTGGAATTTATGGACAGTCATCTTGAGGCCTGTAGGGGCCGGGTTAGTTTCAGGACAGACTGGGGCTCGTCTAGGCCCCGAGTCTTATGGAGTTCTGGGATCCATCAGGGAGGGAGATCCCATTTCTAGTTTTGCTATCAGGAGGCAGGGGTGACTGGGGCATTCTATCTCCAAGAGAAACCATTGTATGATTGGATAGTTGAGGAAGTTTCACGAGCCATTCGCGAGAGTCTGCCAGACATGGTCGTGAGGATCACTGATAGATTGATAGCGAGGCTTCAGGATCAGACATCTGTTGTTCAGACAGCAGACACTACCGTTGGGGTAACGCAGGAGTGAGAGTCGGGCAAGGAGTCGGAAGGTAAGAGGAAAATGGATGAGACACAGGTTGCCACAAGTTTGAGTAAGAGGCCCAAGAATTCAGATTTGAGGACGAGGAACTATCAGAGCTGCAGTCGATGCGGGAAGTGCGGAAGGACGCACATGGGTGTTCCAAGTGCGGCCAGATTGGTCATTTTAGCAGAGACTGTGTTGTTACCATCGCCCAGAGACTTGATCCGTTGTGTTTCCATTGTAGTCAAAGGGGCCACAAGAAGGCCCACTGTCCGAGTTGTATTCAGCAGGGCGGGCGCCAGCTCCTGCCCTTGGAACTTCGAGTACCGTTAGTGGTTTTCAAGGCCGGGCAAGGGTGCCTACGGCTTGGAGCCGAGTTTCTCCGGTAGATTTCAGCAGGGATTCGAGCAGCACTGAGTAATGGAGGTATGAAACTTTGTTTTGTCAGCATACGTTATGATATATTGCTATAGTTTCTGCATCAATCGTGGTACAAATGTTGTGTTATGGAGTGGCTTGCCTGTACTTATGTCGTATGCCATTTGCATACCTCGGATGATTGGTTGGTAGTTAGGGGAGTGCGGTAACTGTAGCATGGTAGGGAGAGATCTGGTTCGTTTCGCTAGTTCGGAGCGGATAGTGGTTTGGATGGAATGGTCAAGTTCCTACCTGGCGGGCTTGGGCTCCCCAGTAGAAATTTTGGGATGGTAGTAAAGGTCGGGGTCTCTTTTGTATATGAAGCAGCAAGGGGTAAGCAGGATTGAAGTGGGGGAGGACCCTCCACGTATACATGGATAAGAGTCACCTTGCGTGGCCTCTGAGAAGAAGTGGTAGTAGCACAGTGATGGATGGATTGAGAAGTTCAGAATTGGGAGTCCGAGAACTTTCCCAGCAGTGGGTTCATGTAATGGAGATGGTTAGAAACTGGTTAGGAATCCAGGATTTGAGGAACCCGAGAGCGGGCAAAAAGAGATGTTTTGTACTAGTAGCCAGTGTATGAGGCAGCATGCAGGTTGCGTAGATTCAGGAGTTGGGAGGTTGGAAACTTCCCAACAATAGCTTCTTGTATCCGGATTAGTAGACTGTTGGGTTGGGAACCAAGCCGGAGAATTCCTCGACGAAGCACTAAGTATATCAAGGATATAAGATGTCGAGGATGATGCAGAATTCAAAGACTGAGGGCTGGTTTGAGAATCAGGATGAGGAATCACTAGCGGAACTAGGGATAGTCAGGATGTCCTTGGGATGGTAGTAGTAGTAGTGTTGTAAGCCTGCGGGGGTAGCCGTAGCATTCACTAGCAGTCAGATAGTAGTAGTAGTGTTGTAAGCCTGCGGGGGTGGCCGTAGCATTCACTAGCAGTCAGATAGTAGTAGTAGTGTTGTAAGCTTGCGGGGGTAGCCGTAGCGTTCATTAGCATCCAGATAGTATTTGAGACTTGTGAATCCGCGGGTGTAGCCATGGCTTTTATCAGATTGGTAGCAGCATGAGCACGTGGTTGAACGCGGGAATGTAGTAATTCCCACCCGTTCGGGTGCAGCGGTGGGAATAAGGGAATCCACGGATTAGATTCGGATTTCCCAAATGGTTCAGTTATGGCTAAGTCAGTGAATCTTGGCTATAGATCGTCACATCAGTTATGAGATCAGAGTAGCAGTGGACCGTTGAGGTTTGGGTATGTTAAGGGCTACCGTCAGTCTGGGAGCCATCATGTTATTAGTCATAGAATGGATGATGTCAGGATGTGATGTATGGACCCGATCGGTTGGATCGGAAGGTTGTTAGAGCCACAGTGACAGGATAACTAGTGGAAACTAGTCCTTGAGGAAGATTTCATTCAGAAGTCGTGGAAGCGACTAAGTGAGGAGTCCCTTGACTCCACAGTTGGATTTGAGTTTAGTGTTTCAGGCAACTCAGTGTTTCAGCCAGTTCAGTGTTTCAAGCAGCTCAGTGTTTCAGCCAGTTCAGTGTTTCAGGTAGCTCAGTGTTTCAGCCAGTTCAGTGTTTCAGGCAGCTCAGTGTTTCAGCCAGTTTAGTGTTTCACGCAACTCAGTGTTTCGGCCAACTCAGTGTTTCAGGCAGCTCAGAGTTTAAGGCAGTTTAGTGTTTCAGGCAGCTCAGTGTTTCGGCCAACTCAGTGTTTCAGGCAGCTCAGTGATTCAGCCAGATCCGCGTTTCAGGCAGTTTAGTGTTTCAGACAGGTTCAATATTGTAGACAATTCAGTGTTTGAAAGGTTTCAGAGTTTTAGGGTCAGTATTGTATTTGAGTTGGAATACAAGTGTTGACGGTATAGTTGGTTGATTTGGAAATGACAAGTCTCTCTCGGCAGGATCAGTTGAGCCTTCGGCCGAGTATAAGTGACATGTAAAGATAGCTAGGCAGGTAGCTTTTCTTCGGGATGAAAGACTCGAGTTAGTAGGAGTTGAGTAATCGGATGGGATATAAGCAAGCTGATTCAGTATGGATGACAGAATAGATGGGACAGTTATGGACAGTCGGGGTATCTTACGGAGTCGCTAGGAGCGGCTAGGAGATTGCGATGGAGTGTAGTGACCGGTGGGAGATGGTAACTCAGATATTGGCAGAATAGTTGAGTAAGGGTAGTCTCAGTGCATCCAGTAGGTAGTTGAGAGGCAACAGGATTTTCAGTCGGAGCAAGTATCGTTGAGGAAATTATGGAAAGGAGAAAGATTCAGTATGTACCAACAGTAGTGATCGGCATGGTGAGGGGCTGGAGTGATGGGCATAAGGGTGTTAGATTTTTCCAGACCGAGAGTTGGAGGCAGATCAAAGGCATTTGATCGTAGCAAACTTTGAGGATGAAGTTTAGTTTAAGTGGGGGAGAGTTGTAACACCCCAAAGTTTGGAAATCCAAGAAAAGAAAGAAAACCTCATGTTTAGGGGAGACTCGGCGAGTCCATGGAGGGAGTCGGCGAGTCCGAGCGGGATCCGGGTTGTGGTGAAAGCTCTGAACGGGGAAAACCCTAAACCCGGGAACTTGGAGCCTATTTAAGTGTCTCATTCTCCTTCCTAGGGTTCATTTATTGCCTCTCTACCCCAGAACATCAAACCCTAGCCGCCATTTCCATTTTTGGAGCTAGATCTTGCCTTGAAGAATGCATTAGGCTTGGAGGAGGAAGAAAGACCTTGGAGGTGCAAGAAGGGATTGTAGATCTGGATTGTGGAGTCATTTCAGACCAAGTGGAGGTAATAATTTGTTGCTTGGACTCTTTTTTTCATCTAGATCTACTCTTATGTGTGGGTTTTGGCCATTGTTGGTATGATATGTAACCAATTCGAGTTGGAGGTTCAGATCTGAGGTTGCTACCTCAGATCCATGTTGGTTTTGGTCTAGAATCCCCTAAAGTATCAGCCTTTGGTATGTTGAAGAAGCATGTTTGCCATAAACCCGAATTTAGTGTGTTTTGAGCTTAGATCTCTCAATCTACACGTAAAGTTTGCCACTTTACGTGGGGAATAGGCCCTAGAAGTATGGATCTAGGAGTTGGAAGTTCAGTTTAACTCGAAAATCCACTACATGGATTGAGGAATGGATAGACTCGGCGAGTCCTTCGAGTGGACTCGGCGAGTAGCTTGAAGGTGAGGAGGAACTCGACGAGTAGGATGAACAACTCGTCGAGTCGGATGAAGATAGGCATGGCCTCGGCGAGTTGGATGAACAACTCGACGAGTTGGTTGAAGATTGTCTAGGACTCGGCGAGTCTGTTCTTGGACTCGGCGAGTCAGATCGCGAAACCCTAAACCCTTCAAGTCGAGACCCGAATCAGTGAGTCGGGTGGTGACTCAGCGAGTTGGACAGGACAGGACTTGGACCTAGTTGGACTCGGCGAGTCATGGATTGACTCGGCGAGTCGAGTCGCGAATAAGAAAGACTCAGGGCATATGAACTCGGCGAGTCAGTAGATAGACTCGGCGAGTAGGGTTGACCCGGAAGGTTGACTTTGACCTTGACCAGATTTGACCTAGTAACCTTTGGAGGTCAGTTGGACTAAGTGTTATATTGATATTGGTAGCTTGAGGAGCTAGTGGAGCAGCAGTCGAAGTCAGAAGTCAGGTAGCAGTCAAGGATTAGCAGCAGCAGTTCAGCAGCATCAGGTGAGTTTCCTTCCAGTTGGGACGGGTCTAAGGCCACAATGCCGGCCCGTTCAGTTAGCAGTAGTTTTCGGACCTCGGTCCGATGCAGTAGTTAGTATGTTTGATGCCTTCGTGGCTTAGACAAAATTTATGTGCTATGGGTTATGTGTTATGTGTTCCGGGCTACGGCCCGATGTAGTATGCAGTATATGTGTTCATGCTAGTTGAGATGTTATGCTATGCTATGATTCAGTCAGTTCTGGACTTCGGTCCGATGCAGTTAGTTCCGGACTTCGGTCCGATGCAGTTAGTTCCGGACTTGGTCCGATGCAGGGGACAAGGTCCCAGTCAGTTCCGGACTTCGGTCCGATGCAGTTAGTTCCGGACTTGGTCCGATGCAGGGGACAGGGTCCCAGTCAGTTCCGGACTTCGGTCCGATGCAGTTAGTTCCGGACTTTGGTCCGATGCAGGGGACAAGGTCCCAGTCAGTTCCGGACTCCGGTCCGATGCAGTTTCCGGGCTTCGTCCCGATGCAGTGGGCAAGGCCCAATATGTGTTTATATGTTATTGTATGGTATGTGGTAGTTTGGGGGAGCTCACTAAGCTTCGTGCTTACGGTTTTCAGTTTTGGTTTCAGGTACTCAGTTTTCAAAAGAGGAGCTCGGGGAGATTGCAGTGCACGCACCATCTGTTCATCCTGGGATGTTTTAACTCTGATATATTTGACAGATGTTATAATATTTTGAGATACATCGCTTATGATTTCTACATGAGGTTTATTGACTATGGTTTTATCATTAAATTAAACGAAATTTTTGGGTCGTATTTTAGGGTCGTTTCATTATCACACATAATGCATATATCTCATATCATATTCGACCTTCCGGTCACACAGTCAAACCCTTCCGGGTACAGTATAGTGAGAAGACTCACCTCGTATATCTCGATAACTCGCGAACCCTGGAAATCACTCGTGCTCGAACCCCCGAGCTATAATCCCCCTATAACATCATATATCTCTAATTAATACTTTTATCACTAAGGTTGACTATCCGTATCAAGTCAACACTAGTCAATTCTGGTCAACGGTCAACGGTCAATTTGACCGGACTTGGCGAGTGCACTAGAGCGACTCGGCGAGTCTAAGCGTTTTCACCAACTCTCTAGGATTCTCTTTTGACATGTCGAGTACTCCTCTGACTCGACGAGTTCCACCTTGTCATGCATCACGGGGACACCGCGACTCAACTCGTTGAGTCGCAAGGAAAACTCGTCGAGTTCCAGCTCGACTCAGTCCACCTATCAATCCCTTTGTAACTCTCCGTGACTCACTAAGTCAACCACAACTCGGCAAGACCACTCACTGAGTGGTTAAGGACAATCTTCATGCTACTCGCCGAGTCTGTTCTTCAGACTCGGCGAGTCTATGCCATGCATCAACTCAATCTTGCTTCTAAGGTCAGATCCGCTCCATACATTCATAGATCTTGCCCTCCCAAGCTCATTTATCACGTAAAGTCACAGTCTTGGCTACCATGCAACACTTACAAGGCTCGTTTTGGGGAAATGACCTCTAATATGGCAACCCTAGTCTCCAACCCAAAAGGAAGGACATAAAGCATATCATTTGGGACTTTCTGGACCTGCTAAGGTCCAGATCTAGGTACCATATCTCCATGGGACCTCTCACACTTCAATTACAAAGCAAATAAGGCAAGAAGAAACCCTAGATTTGACCATATCAACAAAAACACGGAAATAAGCTCTAAAAGATACCTCAAGAAGCTTCACTTGGCGAAATGGAAGTAGATCCAAGCTCCCAACTCTTCTAGCTTGGCTTTCCCCCTTCCTTTCTTGCAAATACACACAAATTTGGTGAACAATAGCCTCTTATCTCACGCACAGGAACCGTTAGCTGCTTTTGTGCTCTCAAGGATCAAGGTGGTTGCAATGAAGGGCCATAAGGTGCTTTAAATAGAGCTTAGGACTGGGAAATTAGGGTTTCATCAAACAGCGCGGACTCGCCGAGTCCAGGCGCGAACCCGCGTCTAGAACTGCGACCCTACTCGGCGAGTTTGAGCTCCAACTTGTCGAGTCCCCTCACAAAACACCAAAAAAAAAATATGCGAATAAAAGATACCTGGAAATCCAAGCTGTTACATGATCCACTAATAGCATCTTAAAGCATATAAGGCATCTTATAGCTATAACATAAATCATTTAGCATGTAAAAGCAATTTAAGCATCTTACCTAAAATAAGCTAGTGCTTGTGTCTATTCAAATCATACTTCCTAAATCTAGCAGACATTCATCTCACAAACATCGCTTAACATTCTAAGCTTAAGTCTAGAAATCCTATAAATTCCTAGTTCTCTTAAACTAATGCTATAATACCAACTGTGACATCCCTAATTTCACGAACAGAAAAGACCAATTTATTTATACTTATTTAAAATCAGAGTATCCTTATTTTTTAAAGAATAATATTGCAGATTTTATTCCCAAAAACATGATAATCATATTATCAAACATTTCTAAAGAAGTGTAATGTATCTATATTAAAAACTTTGGACTTTCATCATTAGTACAATACATAATCATAATCGGAAATAATACAGGACTTACAAACATCTGTTATGCTATTGGCCTAAAATCCATAAATCACTTATCAGTCATCACACTTGTGCTCTCGTGCCACTACCCGTGATACAAGAAACTGAATGAGTCAGACTTGGGAGCTTGGTGAGCAAATAGGGTTTTCAAAACATAATAATTAAATTTTTTAGTTATATATTTTTATCATATCATTCAACTCGATTTCCTATTCCCATTATCCTCATTCTATGTCCCTAATGCATCTAATTCGAGTGACCTATCCTAAGGATTATTTTTGGGATAGACAATCATGCTTTGGGGATTCCATAGTACTGTATGTCAATAAGGCAACCAAGGGGGATGGAGTACGCATAGTGAGCACTTATTTCAAAAGCACATACCCGTTGCAAGCCTGTTAGCATTCCACCGGATCATTCTAGAATTGTTCGTAATCGTCATCTATAATCCGCTAGATGACTATATCATCTTTAAAGTCAAGGCCTCTCATCATCTATTTCATCTTTCATCTCTCATCATATATATCATCTTTCATCTACCCATCTCTACCGAATATAATTATAGGTATAAAATACATATACAATTAAAATCAAGTAAAACATGTATAAATCGTTCATCTTCCATGGAGACGGATAATAGACACATACAACATGTACTGATACTAAACATTTTATATCTATGTGTAAGATGAGACTAACTATGCACTCACTTTTAAAGTGGATGACTAGAAAGTTGGATAGCATTTTGCTTCAACACTTCGATTTTTCTATGATATGAATTAGGTTGAATTATCTCTAAGTCTTAGTTTATTACCTCTTATGACTAATTAATAGTCAAGATTTCTCAACAATCCCAATGTATACTGCTCTATAGCTGATAAGAGACAACCATGTAGGACGATATTGGAGGTAGTGTCAATTTAGTTTACAAAGTATACTGTTTGGAAATCCCATTTTAAACACCTCACTGAATCCAACCTAGACATCTTCCCCATAAGTATATCAATTGGTAATATGACTTTGGAACCACAAACAAATCTTATTTATAAATTCATGACAACGACTATGAATTTTAAATACAAATTACATTAAAATAATATAGAGTGTAATTTAATTTACAGAGATTCCATAGACAAAGGTTTGGAAATTGCATTGGCAGAGTTCCTACTCGATGGCTACTACTTGTCGGGCACTTAGAGATCACAAGGCTTCATCAGAATACTAATTATATGGAAAAATTCAGACCAAAGGAAGTAGAAATCGAGAGAGAGAGAGAGAGAGAGAGAGTGAGAGAGAGAGAGAGAGAGAGAGAGAAATGGATTTTTTGTAGGAAGCAATGAACTCGCACCAATTATTTATAGGGAAAAAATGCCATATATGTGCCGTGTCTAGACTAGACACGGACTGTGCACTGGCTTGGCTGCTCCTTTTTGTGGCTGACATGTGTCCTATTTTTACTAGAGCCACGTCGCCCCCTTCTAAAAGGTATGTGCGCTACACACGCATAAGTGCTGAATTCCAGAATTTCAAATATACATAATTTTGATACTAACTCTGTTTTGACGTACTTTATATCCAAGCTAAGCTATCGAAAAGATCTATAACTTTCATTTTGAGTCCATCGGCTAGTTTTAATCTTATTTATTTCATACAGGGTTAGACTGTTAAAGTCCGTGTAAAATGAATAACTCTCTCATCCAACGTCCGTTTTTTAATGACTTTATATCGTTGTACTCCTATCAATGACATCTTTAACTCTCGTTTACATTGTTTCTTATAAAAATAAGTCAATCTAAAATTCGATTTATGAGTTGTATACTGCTACGCTAATGTTAGAAAATTCACAACTTCCTATCATGAAGTCAGATTTGGGTGTTCTCTATATGTATGCTCTAGGTTTAATGACTACTACGACTTTATTTTAGATCACTAAGGCTCAAAAGTATTTTATCAAAATCTCACTTTTTATGATATGCATTGTTGATCGAGCCGGTTATGAAACTTTAACAGAACATAACATCTTTGTTATAAGTCTGATTTAAGCATTCCTTATATCTCTGGAATCCTTGTCACGGCTACTTCAACTTTCATCAAGGATATTCATGATAATTATTATTCTATTAAGACATGTATTTTATTCATCTTTTAATATATTGTTATAAGCATGTATACAACAAATATTTTCACATAGACTTCACAAAATTTTCTTTAATTATATCGAATAGGTTACAATTGTTAACCCTAATAGTTATATCGTCTTATTAATTTTCTAGCGGGAAACGTAGGCATTACATTATATATAACTAACACTATATTTAAATTAATTTATTTCTTACAAATAAATCTAACATTTGTTGCCTCGGACGATTATTGCCTTCCACAATCAAGAGTTTAATGTTCCTCTTGATAGGTGGTGATAGTGATGCACCATAAATGTGCTTGGATAACAATTGAGGTATGTATAAACCATTCGACCCGAAGTTGAATATTTTCTTATAAGTTTTATGCAATATAGAGGCATTTATATTATATCTATCATGTTCGGTATTAATGTAGCTTAAAAAAACAAATAGAAATAAACAAGAATGAACATGTTCATTCTAAAAGAATAACCAGGTCAATCGCTTCAAAACCACGTTGATTCTATGAATATCGTGGATTGACTTCAAAATCTGGGTTAAGACGCATAGAATTTTGGGAGAAACTGAAAGACCATAAAATTGATTATCGCCCCTCCAAATTACATTAAAAAAAGTTAAATAACAAGCATAAATAAAAAGGGAACCCTAAAGTCCATGGGCCAAATAAAAACCCAAGAACAAAACCGAAAAATTAAGAAAAAATAACAAAACTCTTATAACTCCATTTAGAAAGCGCTATTTGGACTAAAAAATGGGTAAGTCCCCTTCCGGTAATTATTTACACGTACTCCTTGCTCAAATCTTTGATTTGACTAGTCGTAGACCCAAAACAAAGACCCGCATCCAAAGTTATGAACATTTTCATGAAGCCCCTTTAGTCACACGATCGTGGGCCTCTGGGAATGCAAGGGCCCGATCCTCCATACTAGAGCCTGCATCAGATACCAACATGAATGAATATGTAGTAGTGAAAAAATGACAGAATGTTATGTAGTTAATTAGTTGTTATTCTAATTTTTCATTATGTGCCTTCTTTTGTCATTGCAACTATAACGGAACACATGCAAAACACTCACGTGAGCCAAACGTGAGACAAAATCAAAGTCCTTCATAAATGTGTAAAACAGAGAAAAATCCTTCAAATTTGTGTACACAACAAAGAGCTCCCAAATTTTTAGCTCTCTGATACCAGCTCTTAAAAGCGCCACTGCAACTTCATTCCCATAGAAATAAGAAATGAGTCTGATAGATGCTTGAAAAACACTTTTCTAAGTACACTATTGTAGCTGTTGCAGACGGAGTGAACGTCAAGGCAGGGTTTGTATCAACAACACAACAGCTGCAGCAAGCTGACCCACCTAGCCATTGCTAATCGCATTCAACGTTAGCAGAGAAATGAAACACAGTTCCCTATATGAATCCATAGTTTTTTGATTTATGTATACAATCTTGTTCATTTTATAAAGACTTCTTTGTTACTTTTTCTGATGTATTAGATTTACGTCTCCACTTTATATTACATTTAAAAAGTAATATCGTTTATTACATATAATAAATTCATTTCCCTTTTACAGATTTTATTAGGTAGAGAATATTTAATAAATTAACTCATATATATTTAGTGGAAGACATATAAGATAATGACTAATACTAGTTAAAAAAAATAATCTCGATAACAATATTCAAAGACATAATATTAGTACATATTTTTCATTATGTTTATGAATTAGCAATCCTTGCCCATTAAACATTATAATATTTTCTAGAAAAAAAAAATATTTGTTTGAAAAACCTTTCTACCATTGGAATGGTAAGTTTTTCCAATATGTCCTTAAATTCGAACAAAATTTAATTTTGTATCCTTGATTTACTTAGATATTAATTATTTAATATTTTTTGCTAGTTAATTTATTTTAATTAAATATACAAAATAAAATAATTTTATTTTTCAAAAAAAATATATAATGTAGTTCTAATTGTCAAAACTTTAAAATAAACCCACCATGACTACGTTTTTCTGATTTTTTTATCTTTGTTTTTGTCTCCGATTGTTTTTTATAATTATTAATATTAACACTTGAAAAATTCATTACCAAATATCTAGCTGGATAGAATTTTAAAAATCATTTTACCACAAATATTATGATAAATGAAAATCATGGTTATCAAGATTGATGACGAATGCATCACTATGTGATGCAAAATATCTGTTAGAAGATATTAAAAAACTAAAAATAAAAATAGAGTCATAATTAAAAGTTATATTTATATGTGTAAACTAAATTTTAATAAATAAATCGCGTATTGATGGACACAAGTAGGTAGTTACCAATATGAGAATTTACAAACGGAATTTACAAATGAAAAATATAAGAATTTTAATAAATCAGATATTGATAGACGATATTTTCTTTTATTATAGTTTAAATATGCATTTTAAAGAACTTTTTTTCCTTTTTGTTACAAATGTAAAATATAGGAATTTAGAAACGCAAGTTTAATATCTACATTAATATAAATTTATAAATTAAAAATAATAATTAATATGAGTTGTTATCTAGTAGGTGACATTTGAATAATAATAATTCTAATGTTTAAAAAAAGAAAAAAGACATGTGTAAAATTCAAAGTGAAGTTTATATATAATATAAAGGTTGAGGGTTCAAGTCTCATCGGAGACATAGGTGGTATTAGGAGTAGTATAGGAGTAGTGTTGATTTGCCATTCTAAAAAACAAACAAACGAACAAAAAAACACAAACAAAATGTAAACAGAGCCATAATTCAATATTATAATTATATATGTAAACTAAATTGTAATAAATCAAATATTGATGAACACAAGCCGAAGCATATCAATATGGCACGTACAGAAACATGTAAAATTCAAAATGTATATGAAACCTTAATTATTGTGTGAATGTATGACTAATTATTGACCAATCACATAAAGCCGATTTAGGGATTTTATTGTGAATTAAATTAATACCCAAAATAATGGCTATATTTATGGAATTGCTGCACACATCTTTACATCACAACGCAATTTAATGAGTATGATGCTCTTTTCGTGGGAAATATAATTTTAATCGGAGATGATAGGAATGATTTTTGTACAAATTTCATTTGTAGACTATATCCTACATGTTTTAATGCATATTGAAGCCTGTAATGGTGTCATTGTTGCAACATAAAAGAACCTGTCATCCATTTTAGTTAATACGATATTATTTGTATGTTCAAATATTTTTCTTCACCATTGTTTTCATGTTATTTTATTTGAATTATAACTATAACTATATGTAATATTCTTTGTTAGCGTATAGCTATAAAAGAAATAAGCATCCATAATCTAAAACAAGAAAGATATGTACCACGAGAAAGAGTTTTGTGGTCACATCCGTTGGAGAGACTAGCGATGAGTAGGGAAATTGCCAAGGCGCTTTCTACCAACTTTGTTTCTGGGCAACGCTCGGTGATGGAGAACAAGGGTCGTCTAAGCGGTTCAATCTCCCAGATCTTAATCAACCACCACCGTCGGAGGACGAGGACGGAAAAGGACGGTGCTAATCTGATCATGATTTACTCTTCGGGGGCGTGCATGCATGCTTGTGTGTAGCCTTTTTAAAATAATATTATATGCATGGGAGATGCAGTGTTTGTTTTTTATTATTAGTTTAATAATTCTCAAAGATGCTCAAGTAAAAGAAAGTTATGGAAATGGTTAATTTATAATTAAATTTGACTTTTATAGCAATCAAACACCCACACGTTTTGGCAATTATCAAAGAATGTTAGTGATTTAGTTTTTAACTTGCGGTCTTATTTACATAACAACTCAAAGATTTTTTTTTTCTGTTAGAAACTATAAATAAAATAAGCATGCAAAATCTAAAATTCTTAAAGACACTCAAGTAAAATAAAATTATGGAAATGATTAATTTATGATTGCATTTGACTTTGATTGCAATCAAACGATCACACATTTTATTATAAAGGGGCAATTCTCAAACAATGTTAGTGTACACGTTCTCAAAGAATGTAATTATCGAACATTTGATTTGCATTGCATTTCGAAATAACTTTTTTCCAAGTTTTTACAAAGATAGAGGGCAGAAGGAAAGGATAATGGTGCAGATAGTAATCGATATAGATAAGAGAGAGTGGAAACACAACAATTTTTAGACATTTTATTCTTCCAACATTCTTTAAGAATGTATTAATTCTTTAAAGAATATTGAGTTTATAAAAAATTATGGTGTTACATAGCTATCAATAAATTTTTATTCGTCCATTCTTTAAGAATTCTTACATTCGTTAGACATTCAAACTATTTATGGACTAAAAAACATTTATTAACATTGTTTAAGCATAATGTAAATATTATATTCTCATCATCAAGAATGAAGTTTTAACTTAAATAATTTATTCTTAGCCATTCTAGTGATATATATTCAGTTTGTTTGTTTTAAAAATGATTCTTAACCAGGAATATTGTATTTCCGACTATAATACATTTGACTATATATTCGTATTCTTAAAGAATTTAATACGTAAGTATTTTCCAATATGCAAAATTATTATACGATATTCTTACAGAATGCAATACAATCATAATTTTTTTTTAAAGTTTTTTAGATTTTACTAATAATATAAAAAGATATTGTAAATAATTTAAAATGTAAAATATATACGTTTAGTTTTTTGAAATCTAATTTAAAATGTGTTCCTTAATAACTTGAGTGTTACACAAAAAGTATTAAGTTCTATCTTATAGATATATGAAGTACTAGTCTCTTCCAGACTTTCTTTCTAAATAAGAGGAGCAGTTCCTCTACTAATGTCCTGTTTCTTCACAAAACCAACAAGATCCATCTATGTGAGCCTTATTGAATTTATTGGACTTAGATGTGTTTAGTCCATAAAACTGTTGGATTAGCTATCTATGCCCATAACGACAATTGGTATGTACTTGAATTGATAGCGACACAGTCCTATTGGGTTGCCCTCAATCCTAGCAACCGATCAGGGAAATTATGAAAGGAGAGATACTGATTTATTATAAGATTAATAAATTAATATAAATGGTTTATTAATATGTTAAAAGATTAATATATTATTTAGAAATCACAATGTTTAATTAATAGTTAGTCAAAAATTAATTAGAATTAATTTTGGGGTTAACTGTATTAATTATAAAGTGTAGGGACTAGTTTGCAATTATATAATAGTTGAGTGGAAGGTTCTAGAACCTCCTAGGAAGGGGGTGGACGAAATCTATAGGGGAAATCTTAATGCTTTCGTCCAAGTGGCTTGGGTAAGGCTTTTGGATATGCTTAGGCCCCAAGAAGAGGAATATTAGGGTTTGCCCTAAACCCTAGATCCTTCAACTATATAAGGAGCCTCCTGGCACCTAAAATCGGTCACTCCTTCCTTGAAAAAACCCTACGGATGATTTTTGCATACCCTAACCTCTCTCCTTCAGGTTTCCTTCTTGATAGTTTTTTGGGTGTAACTCAATTAGAGGCATTACATTTGTGGTGCTAAGCTTCCAAGAAGATCAAGAACCAAAATGAATACCAATTATTTGATATAACAATTGAATGGTATGTAACTGTTAAACCCTAATTGGTTAATTTCGAAAATAGCCTCTTTCCATAGGGTTCTTGTTTTGCAATTCAAAGTTATATGTTCAATAGTTAAAACATAAATCCATAGTAGGTTGCATGTGAACTTAGGAATTGGTTTTCTAGTTTATTTATCTTACCTAAATCCCATAAAAAACATGGGCCTTTTAGAACACACAAGGTGACCCTTTTAGCCTTGCATTATTCTATTGTTTAAACTATCTTTAATAAAATATCACTATATTTATTGTAATATTGCTCGATGTGTTGTATCCTCAGATATATACTTTAATTATCCAAGACTTCCAAGAATTCATAAATAACTATTCCTAGGATTAGGACATTTAAGTGTATACAATTTCATATTTAGGTCTATTACTCAAAGTAATTTGTTTAGGATTAGGACATTTAAGTGTATACAATTTCATATCTCTGACAAGGTTGTCTCTTAAGGAATGAACGTATTCATTGAAGTTGTATCTATTGAATATTATTGTTTGACTATGTCATTTAAAGAGAAATGACATTTCACGTTTATGAGAGTGGTTTACATATCTATAAATTTTTTAACAAAATTCATTTAGTATTTTCAATATTTAATCTTTAATAATTAATACCCTTTTAGTTTCTAAAAACATTAAGTATCAAAGTCTAGGATCCAAGTTGCAAAACAGATAAATAGTTAGGTATCCATTATCCCTTCCATCCGAATTCAACCCGGTAGATATCGATTATAAATTATATCTTACCATATAATTCCTAGATTTACGGGATCGCTAATAACAAATTTATTTAGACATGTTTAATCCCATCTATGCCTCAGAACTCTCTTGCTTAGGTATCCTTTATCACAAGAGATTTCCGATCAAATTATCCAATTTGAAAAACTTGTGTAATCGGCCTATAAATTGCTTATAGAAACCGTGAAGACACATCGGCCATAAAAAAATAACACAAAGTGTTTAGGTATCCTTTATATCACTAGTGCATACAAGAGACGTGCGACTGTTCTTTAAAAAAAGGATTGCATAGATTTGAGGTTTGTAAGGGGTCTTTGATGTTTTTATAATTCTAGTTTAAAAAATATTTTATATCATGGTTATTGCATGCATTCAATAAACCATGGTATACTTTAAAAAATCTTATTTCATGTACAATCACATTCTTTAACAATGTTCTATATATAAAGCCCGGTTTTATATAGTTGACGCGATCAAACTTTAAATTAATAACTAGTATTACGTTATATCGTTTGAGCGCTTTAGAACATTTGGAAACCTTTTAAAAAAAAATCATTTTATAAAATAAGCTTTGGAGTTTGATAAGTTTACAAATCTATATTTTAAACTTATACAACTTTAATCTCGAAATTTTACAGGTTACTAGCTTTAATGATAAAACTTGTTTTATTGTAAAACTATTTTAGCATCTTATGTTAAAAGGTAAATTTCATAAAAACCAAACTCTTTGTGATGTTTATTTATGTTCAAATATTATTTTGCATTTGAAAAACTAATTTATCAACCAAAACATAATAATAATAACATAAACATAAAACATCACAAGCATGCATAACAATTATAATATATGTGCATAAACCAAGTCATTAACTAGTAATAATTTTCTGAGCCATCACAAAATTATCAAGTCCATTCCTAAAGGGACATAAGGGACATTTATCTTGTAAAGTCTTCATGTGTTCCCACATGCTTTAACACCTTTTAGCAGGTTTATAAAAATAATTTTATAAAGTTTAACAAACTTTAATAAAATAAACTTTAAAAACTTTTGATCTTCAGAATGGCCACCATCTTCATTCTTGTTACATTTTGACAAAAATAAACTATTTCTAAAACTAATCTATTACTTACAAAAATTAACAAAAGAAAACTACCTATTTAATTATTACGTACAATATGAATAAATAAATAGTTACAACCATCTGAAATAAATCAACACAAGCAAAAATACAAAGGTCCATGGCTAGTTTATGCACATCATACATATTTGTATACTTAAAAATATATACAACTCTTTGTTTTTCTAAGATAACTTTTATGACCAAAAAGATGCATGTAAACTTTTGGTAAAAAATAACAATTATAATCATTTTAAAGTTGTCATAGAAAATATGTATGGACTTTTCTTGCAAAGAGAAAACTATGACAACCCGAAACTTCTAGCTATGTAATTGATCTGTGTTCAGCACTAAAACTTGAGTTCATTATCTTTTGTTACATCTTTTGGATCGATATGAGTACTCTAGACTTAATATAACCTGGATATAAGTCCTAGGAAGGATTGGAAAGTGTTTAAGTATCACAAAATCGGACCAAACACACCAAATAAGGTGTGTGCGGCCACACACCTGTGTGTACGGCCGCACACCCAACCGCACACACCCTCAACCTCACACTCAAACCCTTACATGATGGATACCCCTTCATTCATACATTTGGATGTTTCTTTTCTCTCTCTCTACTTTCTCTCTCTAAAATCATCAACCAAGAACACTTGGAAAGCTTCCTAACTGTGATCTACTCCATCTTCAAGCTAGGTATAGTGGTAAACACTTGAATCCCAAGCTTAAAACTCATCATATTCATCATGTTCATCATCCCTTGAAGGTGTACGGCCACACACCTTCATATGGGGGTAGCATACCTTAAAATCTCCTAAGTGTGAAGAGCAAACACTTTAAAATCATCATATGGACTCAAATGAGGTGTGTTCGGCCGCACACCCCTGTGTACGGCCCCACACACACTCTGTACGGCCGTACACTCTTGTGTGTTGCCTCACACACACTCCTGGCCGCACACACCATCCGCACACTCATTTTCATGGCCATACACTCACTTTAATGCCCACATTTGGCCCTAAACCTGCATGAATCATTAACTCTGGATCCTAGGACACTTATTCTTAGTAATTCCAAGTCCTAAGGATGTTTTCCTATCATGTTAATCATGAAACACCTAAATTCTAACTCATCTATGTGTCGTCACATGAATAATAGGGGCCATAGGCGTTCAGGGCATCCGTTGACACTCGAACCCTACAATGTTTTATATGTTTGAGGGGGGGGGGGGGTATACAAGTCAAATATACATGTTTATGAAAATTAATCACATGTGATTCACTATCCGTAGTTCAAATCACATGTGATTTACCACTATGACTTATAAAGAAATTTTGCGTTTTCAAAACTACTTTGGATAAATAAACAATTTTCTAAATGTTCCCTTTGACAAGATTTTTATTAAATAGATTTTCTTATAAAATGTAACCGCACTAATATATTTATATAAGTAAGACTTTAAGGACTTAGAACCGATGGATCGCCTTATTTCGTGTTCTTGTTTGATTGTGGGCTTAGGGTAGTTGTTATCCGTCCGACTGTCATTGAATTCTTAGTTATATATCATGTATATTAGTGTTGGATACGCGTATTTTCATCCCATTTGAAGCCTAAACCACTAAATTGACAAGAACCATACGCATTAACTTAACTATAATAGGTATAGTTAAGGCTACTACTACTCGCTACTGCTACTACTTTACACACTATAATACACACTATTACGAGTCCATATGCGAATAAGAGAACACACTACGAACAGGATGAAAGAACACTACACTATAATACAAGATAAGTCACTAAATCGGAAGATACACACTAACTCACTACAAGATAGACTATTCGCTACATACTATGCCCAGAGTTTTCCGACGGGAAGACGACACTACATGTATAGATCTATACGGGGCCGACACTATTACATCCCGACTGTTAACTTCAGTCCGAGCCGTGCAAGCCTAGGGATGACACTACTTCACTACACTACGCATGACTGCGATGGTCACGAGGTTCTCTTACATACTGTATGTTCTAATGCATTTTATACAAAAATTCACACTAAACTCTTATGAACTCACCAAATTTATGCTTATACTCGTTTTCAAAATAACTTGTATCCTCAGGTCAAAGATAGACAGGTACAAGTGCAACATTTTGGAGAAGATGGAGCATGCAAGATCCATCCCTTATTTTTGTATTACTTTTGGTGTCTAATGAAACTTTACAGAACACACTTGTAATTAAATTCACTATGAAATGAAATGGTGGTATGTTTCTTGTTTTTACTATTATGCAATTGTGATGATAGTGTACATGACGTCCTCCACCCCGAAACGTATTCCGCCGTTATCGGTTTTGGGGTGTGACAGATTGGTATCAGAGCATTGTTTATAGTGAATCAAATATATCAACCTATAAAAGATATACGAACTATAAACACTTCGGGACTAAAACACTCTGACCAAAAATATAAATAATGTTAAGTATTTAAAAGATTTAACTAAGTATATATATACACACACCTCTATAAAACACAGAAGTTAGTATCACCCTCGAACAGAACAAAAGTATTAAGATTGTTGGACAGCACAATTGGGCTTAGAGACATATAGTCACATTTGGGGGGATGTAGCCTGATCAACTACATTTTTATGGGAGTGACTAGCATGTGCCTAAGTTCGGGTGTGATGTCGCAACAAGTCTAAAACTTACCAACACTACCATAATAACATTAGCATAAGAATACTATAGGAGTATTCTGTACCTCTAAAATATACATGTGTGAGAACCGAAAAGGGTCGTTACTAGCGGAGCAATAGTTGCTAAATGGATACTTTCCGGTTACATGTGACTAGGGCGTTATAGACTTAGAATCTGTGATCTTTGCTTTACTTCATGTTCCTTGTTTGGTTGTGGATTTAGAGTTAGGGTCACTTATTCGACGGACTATCCTGCCCCGGTCACATGTAATTAGTATGCATTATGCAAGTGTTGGTCTAACTTGTGACTATCATCTTATAAGTATTTTAGGTTAGTGCGTCTATTAATCTTCGTTTCCCCTTTTCTCGCATAGATATCATGGCTGGCTTCCACGTTCTCGGCGATCCGTACTACGCAAACCAGGGCAATGGAGGATGGCTCAACGAAGAGTCGGACGATGATCACGAAATCCGTCTGGATGACCACCGAGCAGAAGGCTTTTTGGATAGCTCCGACTCTGAGCCAGAAGTTAAAAACCTACCTCCCAGAGCTCCGAACCCCAACCCCCGTCCGACATTTCAGGGTCCCACTCCCTTGTGGGCAATATCCCTGAACCGATGGAGCGAGGAGCAGGGCCAAAACTTACCTTACAATAGAGACCGAAGATTCTACAACATAAGCGAAGGAGGATCAGTGGATCGAGTTCTGCCCATCATGATCTGAAGGATTTCCAGGAATGTCGAGCAGGGTCAAGAAGCCATTGGTCGAGTTGTAGAAGTGGATGCCAACTCGAACCTCAACACTGCCCGCCAACTCGAAGAAGCCATGGACAGGACAAGGAGGACCAACGAGGCTCTGCAGCATCAGCTAGCTGCATCCCAAGCTGAAGTTAGGGAACTCCAAGCACATCAAAGGATGCATGATCGACACCTTCAGAAAGTTATGCGTCAACTAGCGGATCTGAGGGTTCGCCCAACAAGTAACTGTCGCCAGTAGAAGACGTCTATTTACCCCACCCTTTTATCTAAAGGACTAGTCTTTCCTCTTGATGTTCCGTAGATCTTTTGTCTATAAACATACCTAGCTTTAAAAGTACTCTAACTAGAACTCTAAACTGCCAACATTTTCCTTATGGTTTGATATAAGACCTACTGTTAGGTCAATTTTCGTGAACTAGTATTACATCATAAATACCAGTATATTGGCAGTTAACTACTCTGTTATTATAACTCTCATTCTGATCTTGGATTATGTTGATTTAATCCATGAAACACTCTATTCATATTTGCAATAGACTCTTACTATTGCTATCATTTCTATGATCTTCCGGTGAAAGATGCCAACACGAAAGCATCCAAACAGAGGAAGACCAGCAACTCAAACCCCTCCTCCACCACCTCCTCCTCTGCAGTTCGATCCAGTGCTATTCCAAACGGTTGTGGCTGCAGCCGTGACAGCAGCCATGGCTCAAGTGAACTCCGTCAATACGAGCGGTGGCAACTCTAGATTTGGTGAAGTCCATCAAAGAGTGCAGGGATGCACTTATAAGGACTTCATGAACTGTAAACCTACCTTCTTCGATGGTACCGGAGGAATTCTGGCATTGTCTCAATGGTTCGAAAGAACCGAAGCTGTCTTTGAAATGTGCTCTTGCCCCGAAGAGAGGAAAATCAAGTTCGCAAATGCCACCCTCACTAACAGGGCATTGACATGGTGGAACGACCATCTCAGCGCACTCTCCTTGGTCACAGCCAATGCCATGGGCTGGGACACTCTAAAAGATCTCATGAGAAGGGAATATTGCCCGAGGGGAGAAATCCAAAAATTTGAGGAGGAACTCTAGAACCTCAAGATGAAAGGAACCGACATAATAGCTTACACGGCCAAGTTCTGTGACTTGGCGGCTATGTGTCCCAACATGATCCCATCCGAAAGCAAAAAGATTGAACGATACATCTGGGGTCTAATGCCCCCGTATCGAGGAAATGTTCTAGCCTCACGCCCTACCACCTTCGACAGCGCCAAGGAATTGGCCCAGAGTTTAATCAATCACGAAGTCTCTTCCACTCCAACAATAGAAACCACAACTCCCACTGCACCACCCGAGTCATCTGATAGAAAGAGGAAACGATGGGATAAGAAGAAGGGCAAGAAAACTCAAACCTCCTCCAGGGACCAGCAAATTGTGGCGGTCCATGCTGCCACTACTCCAGCCACTCCTGCACCGCCAAAGCCTTATAGTGGGAATCTGCCCAAATGTCCAAAGTCTCCTTACCACCACCACGGCCCCTGCCGTGAATTGTAGTGTTCCAAATGCGGTCGGAAGGGCCATACGGTGTGATTCTGCAAGGCCCCTTCCAATCCTATTTCGCAAGTTCCCGGTTCGGGAGTGACCCCGACGTGTTACGGCTGCGGTGAAGCTGGTCACTTCATGAAAAACTGTCCGAAGACTGCGAATGCTGTGGGAACCGGAAGACTACTCGCTATTGGTCACAATGAAGTGGTGGCGGATCCCACAGTAGTCACGCGTACATTTCTTCTCAACAACTCTTATGCCTGTGTCTTATTCGATAGTGGTGCAGAAAGAACCTTCGTAAACCAAAACTTTAAACGCTTACTCAAACAATCCCCTCAACCACTAAAAGAAACATTCGTCGTAGAAATGGCTAATGGGAAGACCGAAAGCTCTAACGAAATCTACATAGTTTGTACCCTCACGTTAGACGATCATTCATTCCTAATCGACCTCATACCGGTCTCGATCAAGAGTTTTGATGGCATTGTTGGCATGGACTGGTTGAGTCTTTACCATGTTGATATCCTATGCTTTGGCAAAGCCATTCACCTAAATCTTTAGAATTGTGAAACTCTATTGATCTATGGAGATAACGCGGCACAATCCTTCGTATCATCTCCAGTATTTAGGCTCAGAAATACCTGTGTAAGGAATATCACGCCTTTCTTGCCCACGTTGTCGACACAAGTCTGAAAGCGAAAAACTCAAAAGACATCCCCATCGTAGGTGATTTCCCTGATGTCTTCCGAGAGGACCTTCCAGGTGTACCTCCCAAATGTCAGGTTGAGTTCAGAATCGACCTAGTCCCAGGAGCTACCCCCGTAGCTAAGTCGCCCTATCGTTTAGCGCCTGCCGAGATGCAGGAACTATCCGGTCAACTTAACGAACTGCTCAGCAAGGGCTTTATAAGACCAAGCTTCTCACCTTGGGGAGCTCCTGACTTGTTCGTGAAGAAGAAGGACAGATCGTTCCGTATGTGCATCGATTATAGGGAACTCAACAAACTCACGGTTAAAAATCGCTACCCTCTCCCTCGTATCAGCGATCTATTCGACCAACTACAAGGAGCGAATTACTTCTCCAAGATTGATCTTAGGTCTGGGTATCACCAGTTACGGGTACTTGAGGAAGATGTTCCGAAGACAACCTTCCGAACCCGTTATGGGCACTCCGAGTTCGTGGTAATTCCCTTTGGACTGACTAACGCCCCCATAGTATTTATGGACTTGATGAATAGAGTATGTCGTCCATATCTAGATCATTTCGTCATCTTCTTTATTAATGATATACTCGTTTATTCTCGGAGCGAGCAAGAACATAGGGATCATTTGCGACGAGTCCTGGAAACCCTACGACCAGAGAAGTTATATGCGTAGTTCTCTAAGTGAGAATTTTGGATTCGAAGAGTTGAATTCTTAGGACATGTGGTTAGTGAAGACGGAATCCACGTGGATCCCTCGAAAATTAAAGCCATTGAGAACTGGTCAGCATCGAAGATGCCTACAGAAGTTCGTCAATTTCTAGGCCTCGCTGGCTACTATCGCAGATTCATCCAAAACTTCTCTCCAATTGCAAAACCTCTTACCATGTTGACACAGAAGGGCATATCATTCAATTGGGAAGAGAAACAGGAGAAGGCATTCTAGACCCTGAAGCAAGCCTTATGCACCGCACCAGTATTATCCCTTCCCGAAGGAATTGAAGATTTTATTGTATACTGCGATGCATCGAATCAGGGAATCGGTTGTGTCTTGATGCAACGAGGTAAGGTCATCGCCTATGCCTCAAGACAGCTAAAGACGCATGAGGTGAACTACACTACTCATGACCTCGACCTAGGAGCAGTCGTCTTCGCACTAAAAATCTGGAGACACTACTTGTATGGAACGAAGAGCATAGTGTACACTGATCATAAAAGCCTCCAACACATACTAAACCAGAAAGATCTCAACATGAGATAACGCTGATGGGTTGAACTACTTAACGATTACGATTACGAAATTCGATATCACCCGGAGAAAGCCAACGTGGTAGCAGACGCCCTAAGTAGGAAAGAGTATTCTGGTCAAAGAACCGTGTCGTTGAAAATGACTATCCATTCGCATATGTCCTCACAAATCAAGGAGGCTCAGCTTGAGGCATTGAAGCTTGAGAATGTGACGGGAGAATCCCTACGTGGAATGGATAAGAGTTTGGAGGTCAAGGGTGACGGAGCTTACTATCTCATGGAGCGAATCTGGACTCCACGCCATGGAGGTTTCAGAGATCTGGTCATGAAGGAAGCACATAACACTCGATACTCCGTCCACCCAAGTTCGGATAAGATGTATCTGGATCTCAAAAAGCTATACCGGTGGCCAAACATGAAAGCAGAGATTGCTACCTTCGTAAGTGCCTTACTTGCGTGAAGGTCAAGGTCGAATACCAGAAGCCATCGGGACTCCTCCAACAACTGGAGATACCGGAATGGAAGTGGGAATGAATCACAATGGATTTCATAACCAAGCTGCCCAAGACAACGGGTCGGTTGGATGCCATTTGGGTCATCATCGACAGATTGACCAAGTCTGCACACTTCCTACCCATCAAGGAAATGGACAAGATGGAGGAACTCACAAGAGCATACATTAAGGAAATAGTATGACTGCATGGCGTCCCTATATCTATTATCTCCGATAGGCATAGTAGGTTTACCTTGAGATTTTGGCAATCACTACAAAAGGTACTAGGGACGAGGCTGGATATGAGTACAGCCTACCATCCGCAGACTGACGGACAAAGTGAGAGGACGATCCAAACCATCGAAGATATGCTGCGAGCTTGTGTGATAGACTTTGGTAAATCGTGGGATACACACTTACCCCTTGTGGAGTTTTCCTACAACAATAGTTATCATACGAGCATCAAAGCAGCTCCATTCGAAGCCTTCTACAGCCGGAAGTGCAGATCCCCTCTGTGCTGGGACGAGGTGGGTGACACTTACCTAGCTAAAGGACGAGTTCCTGACAGTGTTCTCACTGGTCCGGAGATCATCCAAGAAACGACCGAGAAGATAGTACAGATTCACGAACGATTAAAAGCCGCTAGGGATCGACAGAAAAGCTACGTAGACAAACGAAGAAAACCCTTGGAATTCCAGGTGGGAGACCGAGTCCTTTTGAAGGTCTTGCCCTGGAAGGGCACGATACGCTTCGGAAAGCGTGGAAAGCTGAACCCGAGATACATAGGGCCTTTCGAGATTCTCGCTAGAATCGGCCCTGTAGCTTACAAACTCAACTTACCCCACGAGCTAAGTAACATACATCCTACCTTCCACGTCTCAAACTTCAAGAAATGCCTGTCCGATAAGACTCTAGTAGTTCCACTTGACGAGATCGAGGTCAATGAGAGCCTCAGCTTCGTTGAAGAGCCTACGGAGATTATGAACCGAGAAGTAAAACGAACGAAACAAAGCCGCATCCTAATTGTGAAGGTTCGGTGGAACGCCAAGCGATGACCAGAGTTCACTTGGGAGCGTGAAGACTCAATGAAACAGAAGTATCCGCATCTCTTTCCAAATCCATGATTTGAACCGTAACTTTGAATTTCGGGACGAAATTCCCTCTAACGGGGGGATAATGTGACAACCCAAAACTTCTAGCTATGTAATTGATCTGTGTTCAGCACTAAAACTTGAGTTCATTATCTTTTGTTACATCTTGTGGATCCATATGAGTACTCTCGACTTAGTATAACCTGGATATAAGTCCTAGGAAGGATTGGAAAGTGTTTAAGTATCACAAAATTGGACCAATCACACCAAATAAGGTGTGTGCGGCCACACACCTGTGTGTACGGCCGCACACCCAACCTCACACACCCTCAACCTCACAAACCCTTATATGGATGGATACTCCTTCATTCATTCATTTGGATGTTTCTTCTCTCTCTCTCTCTACTTTCTCTTTCTAAAATCATCAACCAAGAACACTTGGAAAGCTTCCTAATTGTGATCTACTCCATCTTCAAGCTAAGTTTAGTGGTAAACACTTGAATCCCAATCTTAAAACTCATCATATTCATCATGTTCATCATCCCTTGAAGGTGTACGGTCGCACACCTTCATATGGGGGCAGCATACCTTCAAATCTCCTAAGTGTGAAGAGCAAACATTTCAAAATCATCATATGGACTCAAATCAGGTGTGTACGGCCGCACACCCCTGTGTATGGCCACACACACACTCTATATGGTTGCACACTCTTGTATGCTGCCTCACACACACTCCTGGCCACACACCCCTTCCGCACACTCATTTTCAAGGCCATACACTCACTTTAATGCCCACATTTGACCCTAAACCTGCATGAATCATTAAGTCTGGATCCTAGGGCACATATTCTTAGTAATTCCAAGTCCTAAGGATGTTTTCCTATCATGTTAAACATGAAACACCTAAATTCTAACTCATCTATGTGTCGTCACATGAATAATAGGGGCCATAGGCGTTCAGGGCATCCGTTGACACTCGAACCCTACATTAGGTGGTGAGTTCATACCCCTTTAATGAACCTTTACAATGTTTTATATATTTTAGGGGGGGATACAAGTCAAATATACATGTTTATGAAAATTAATCACATGTGATTCACTATCCGTAGTTCAAATCACATGTGATTTACCACTATGACTTATAAAGAAATTTTGCATTTTCAAAACTATTTTGGATAAATAAACAATTTTCTAAATGTTCCCTTTGACAAGATTTTTATTAAATAGATTTTCTTATAAAATGTAACTGCACTAATATATTTATATAAGTAAGACTTGAAGGACTTAGGACCGATGGCTCGCCTTATTTCCTGTTCTTGTTTGATTGTAGGCTTAGGGTAGTTGTTATTTGTCCGACTGTCGTTGAATTCTTAGTTATATATCATGTATATTAGTGTTGGATACGAGTATTATCATCCCATTTGATTCCTAAACCACTAAATTGACAAGAACCATACGCATTAACTTAACTATAATAGGTATAGTTAAGGCTACTACTACTCGCTACTTCTACTACTTTACACACTATAATTCACACTATTACGAGTCAATATACGAATCAGAGAACACACTATGAACAGGATGAAAGACCACTACACTATAATACAAGATAAATCACTAAATCGGAAGATACACACTAACTCACTACAAGATACACTATTCGCTACATACTATGCCCAGAGTTTTCCGACGGGAAGACGATGCTACATGTATAGATCTATACGGGGCAGACCCTATTACATCCCAACTGCTAACTTCAGTATGAGCCGTGCAAGCCCAGGGATGACACTACTTCACTACACTGTCCATGATCGGGATGGTCACGGGGTTCTCTATTACTCTCACTATGGGTCGCATACAAGGAAACACACTAAATCCATACTAAAATACTAAGCTAAATTATAAATTAATATCCCGAAGTAAATTACTAAAACATTCTTACAATAAACGGTTTTCATCAATGAAACTTTCTTGCAACTTGAAGATTTTCACTCACGATATACTTTCTGGAAAAATATAGGATTTTCTAGCGCTTTTCTACTACTTTCAAACTGTAAATCGCAGCTTACATACTATATGTTCTAATGCATTTTATACAAAAATTCACACTAAACTCTTATGAACTCACCAGCTTTATGCTGATACTCGTTTTCAAAATAACTTGTATCCTCAGGTCAAAGATAGACATGTACAGGTGCAGCATTTTGGAGAAGATGGTGCATGCAAGATCCATCTCTTATTTTTGTATTACTTTTGGTGTCTATTGAAACTTTACAGAACACACTTGTAATTAAATTCACTATGAAATGAAATGGTGGTATGTTTCTTGTTTTTACTATTATGCAATTGTGATGATATTGTACGTGACGTCCTCCACCCTGAAACATATTCTGCCGTTATCGGTTCTGGGGTGTGACAAAAACCATTCATGTTTTCCAAAAATACAGATTTCATCAACTAAACAAATAATCTAAATTATCTTGCAAAAATAGGTTTGATACTAATTGTTGGGATTTTATTCAAAAATCTGGCTTTCACAACTGAAAAAATTGACAAGGGAAGCTTTAAAATGTTGAATAAAACTAAAACTATTTTACCCACCAAGGATCATTTTGCATGAGTTAGAAAGATTAAAACAACCATAGAAGGGAAAGCATAACAACCTTTGAAGAATTTGATTCTCATGGGAGGTTGGAAATTGATGAAGTGTGGCATGAAACTCTAAAGCAAGAGTTCTCTACAAGTATCCACTAAGCAAGAGTAGAATAATCAAAACATGCTAGTATTCACTTGTAATTTGTTGTTCATAAGCCTTTGAAATATATACTAAATATATGTTAAAAGGTGAAGCAACAAAGGGAAATTCTTTTAAACATCAAGTGTAAGAGAATGGAGGAGAAAAAGGACGCTTTAACTTTGAAAATTGGCAGCCTCTTAGGAGCATTTTTGTTGTCGGCTTTGCTAGCCAAAGAAGAGGAGAAAGAAGCTTAAGAACTACTTCTCAACCCTTAAAAGTCTCTCGTTTATATAGGCCAAAAAAGTAAGAAGAGACCATTCCTTCTAGCTTGTCAAGCATGGGTTGAATAGACAAGTCATGGAGGTGGATTAGACAAGGCATGCATGCCTTGTCTCCTCCTATTTTTGACCCTATGGTTAAAGGATGGAACCAAAGGATGTTCCATTTTTATATGTTTAGTGTATTGTTAGATGCCATTTTATGCATCTTATAGGGTAGTTTTCATTATCATTTTGCCGTCATCTTTTGTACATTTGCATGTCATTTAGATAAATAATGTTCAACTCATGTGTTTTGTTAGAATTCCCATACTACTCATGTTTTTATGTCGGTTTCAGATAGTTCGAGTGGAGCAGTGCTTTGGGAGTAGTTGGATGCGTGTTTGTAGCTTAAAATTGTGACAACCCGCAGTTTACTCTATCGCCATAACCCATTTCCGCCATGAAATTCGCCTTTTTCGAATTGTTTCCGTTTAAGTTATAAATTAAGTCATTATTTTGGAAACTTCTATTATCACTTAATGGATGTCTAAACAGTATTAGCACTCATTTTATCACTCCATATTATTAATCTGAAACATTCTAGTTTCGACCATATCGGGATACGACATCTTAATCGGTTGCGACCAAAAGCCCCGTTTCACACTGGTATCGGGTTGTATTCCACCGTGTCCAAAACTTAGATACTATTTAAAGTGATCCAAGTTTCCATTTGAAGCTTTTTCCCTCTCTCACTACTCTCTCTCTCTCTCTAACCTCTCTCCTCAACCAAGATTCAAGGTCCAAAAACATAGAATTAAGGCTCCAAATCCTTGAGGTAACTTCCCTATCTCATAGTGTAGTACCATTAGCCTTCAAATTCGTGTTTAAACTTTGATTTTCGACCTCAAACATGTGTTTACGGCCAAGGAGCACGCTTGGGCCATAAACACATAATAAAAGGGTTTTTATGCCTTTAAACCCCTCCAAACCAACATTGGGACTTACATACGACTATATGGCTTACCAATTCAGACTTAGAACTCATTAAACATGGTTTTTAAGGAGTAAACATGAGTTTACTGCCCAAGAACATGCTTCAGCCATAAACTCATATTCATGGGGAGTAAACTCACATTTGAGTGTTTAAATGCCACTTAAACACACCAATGATCTTGGAATAAATTCTAGAACCAACCACAATAGATTTAAGGGCCTTAAACTAGATGGAAAAAACCCCATGGAGATTTCACGGCTGTAAATTCCCCAAGGATGAGTTCCTGGGCCGTGAACTCACTTACACAAGTCAAATGATGCCCAAACTTCATTCTAAGGCTTGTAAAATTAGTTTGAATCACATGTGTTTGACCTAAAGCCACCAAATCATCAATATAAGAGGGTTATAGGAGCTTACGGCCATAAAATCCATGTTTAGGGTCGTAAACTCCCTTTGATGGTCCATTTGGTGGTAAAACTTATTCCTATGCCTTAGATTAATTCATAGCAACCCTTCCCATGTGTTAATTGACCATTTGGCACCATAATATCCCACATACATGAATTCACGGCCGTGAACTCATGTATTTATGGTCTTAGGGCTGTAAAATCCCTAAGGACTTTACTCTTGAAGTCCCAACTCTTTTTCCAAGCCATACACGTCCGTACATATCACCCGGGTCACTCCAAACACTTGATTTGAAGTGTTTTCGCTCATTGGAGTGTATTATCATATCTAATTAGTGTTTTAAAGTCTAATTAGATACATTTGTATACCATTTCATATTACATAGGAACCTCGCGCGTTATGAAGCCCCGAACCGACACATAACATTCAAATCATCACGATTTCTCGCCTGGTGAGTTCATACCCCTACCCATTTTCAATGTTTTTCACTGTTTTCAGGGGGGGGGGAATACAAGCAAAGTACAAGTGATACTTATACTCAAAAGTGGTTTTACATACATTTTGTTTCGTATTATATAATCTTTTAACACTAACAGTCGTAACAAACAATCGTTTTAACCTACAGGATACATTCTCGTGTTATATGTGAATTACTTTATAAATTGTTGTATTTATATTTTCACAAATGTTTTCTCACATTATAACAGTTAAAAGCATAACAATTGAACATGGTTTTCTCCTCGGTAACACCCCTCAAAGATACGCGAGTGGAGGATAGTAGATACAACTTTTGTATTATCCTTATAAAACACCCTAGACACGAGTGTGAAGGATAGGTATCATTGGAACTTAGTCAGATCCTAGTTAGTACTCCCCCTAGACACGAGAGTAAAGCACCAATAGAACAGGATTTTCGTATCGATAATTTCAGTTTTAAATTCATAAATAGAGAGTAGAAGGAAAGGATAATGGTGCAGATAGTAATCGATATAGATAAGAGAAAGTGGAAACACAACAATTTTTAGACATTTTATTCCTCCAACATTCTTTAAGAATGCATTAATTCTTTAAAGAATATTGAGTTTTATAAAAAATTATGGTGTTACATAGCTATAAATAAATTTTTATTCGTCCCTTCTTTAAGAATTCTTACATTCTTTAGGCATTCGAACTATTTATGGACTCAAAAACATTTATTAAGATTGTTTTAGCATAATGTAAATATTATATTCTCATCATCAAGAATAATGTTTTAACTTAAATAATTTATTCTTAACCATTCTCATGATATATATTAAGTTTGTTTGTTTTACAAATGATTCTTAACCAGGAATATTGTATTTCCGTCTATAATACATTTGACTATATATTTGTATTCTTAAAGAATTTAATACGTAAGTATTTCTCAATATGCAAAGTAAATATACGATATTCCTACAGAATGCAATAAATCATAATTTTTTTTTTTGTTTTTCAGATTTTACTAATAATATAAAAAGATACTGTAAATAATTTAAATTGTAAAATATATACGTTTTTTTTTTGAAATCTAATTCAAATTGCATTCCTTAATAACTTGAGTGTTACACAAAAAGTATAAGTTCTATCCTGCAGATACATTAAGTACTAGACTCTTCCAAACTTTCTTTCTAGATAAGAGGAGAAGTTACTCTACTAGTGTCCAGTCTCTTCACAAAAGAAGCTATCGACAAGATCAACAACTTACATTTTGAGTCTGTCAGCTAGTTTTAATCTTATTTATGTCATACAGAGTTAGACTATTAAAGTTCGTGTAAAATGAATAACTCTGTCGTCCGACGTCCGTTTTTTACTGTCTTTATATCGTTTTACTCCTATCATAGACATCTTCAACTTTCATTTATATTGTTTCTTCTAATAAATAAGTCAATCTAAAATTCGATTTATGAGCTGTATACTCGTATGCTAATCTTAGAAAAATCACAACTTCCTGTCATGAAATCAGATTTGGACGTTCTCTATATGTATACTCTAGGTTTGATGACTACTACGACTTTCTTTTAGATCACTAAGGCTCAAAAGTATTTTATCAAAATCTCACTTTTTATGATATGCATTGTTGATCGGGTCGGTTACGAAACTTCAACAGAACATAACATCTTTGGTATAAGTCTGATTTAAGCGTTCCTTATATCTTTGGAATCCTTGTCACGGCTACTTCAACTTTCGTCAAGGATATTCATGATAATTATTATTCTATTAAGACATGTATGTAATTCTTATTTTAATATATTGTTATAAGCATGTATACAACAAATATTTTCACATAGACTTCACAAAATTTTCTTTAATTATATCGAATAGGTTACAATTGCTAACCCTAACAATTATATCGTCTTATTAATTTTATAGCGGGAAACGTAGGCATTACATTATATATAACTACAACTATATTTAAATTAATTTATTTCTTACAAATAAATCTAACATTTGTTGCATCGGACGATTCTCGCCTCCGACAATCAAGAGTTTAATGTTCCTCTTGATAGGTGGTGATAGTTATGCACCATAAATGTGCTTGGATAACAATTGAGGTATGTATAAACCATCCGACCCTAAGTTGAATATTTTCTAATAAGTTTTATGCACTATAGAGTCATTTATCATAGATCTATATCATGTTCGGTACTGATGTAGCGTAAAAAAACAAATAGAAATATACAAGACTGAACCTGTTCATTCTAAAATAATAACCAGGTCAATCTCTTCAAAACCACGTTGATTCTATGAATATCGTAAGATTGACTTAAAAATCTGGGTTAAGACGCATAGAATTTTAGGAGAAAATGAAAGTTCATAAAATTATGACCGCCCTTCCAAATTACATAAAAAAACGATAAATAAGAAGCAGAAATTAAAAGGGAACCCTAAAAGTCCATGGGCCAAATACAAACCCGAGAGCAAAACCCAAAAATTAAGAAAAAATAACAAAACTCTTATAACTCCATTTAGAAAGTGCTTTATTGACTCAAAATGGGTGAGTCCCCTTCCGGTAATTATTTAGACGTGCACCTTGCTCCAAGATTTGATTTGACTGGTCGTAGCCCCAAAACAAAGATCCGCACCCAAAGTTATGACCATTTTCGTGAACCCATTTAGTCACACGATCGTGAGCCTCTAGGAACCCAAGGGCTCGATCCTCCATACTAGAGTCCGCATTAGGTACCAACATGAATGAATATGTAGCAGTGAACGAAAGAAGGAATGTTATGTAATTCATTAATTGTTATTCTAATTTTGTATTATATACCTTCTTTTGTCATTGCAACTATACTGGAACACATGCAAAACACTCGCGTGAGCTAAAAGTGAAACAAAATTAAAGTCCTTCATAAATGTGTAAAACATAGAAAAACCCTTCAAAAAGTGTGTACACAATAAAGGGATCCCACGATTTTTAGCTCTCCGATGCCAACTCTTAATAGCGCCACTGCAACTTCATTCCCATAGAAATAAAAAATGGGACTGATAAATGCTTGAAAAACACTTTTCTAGGTACACTGTTGTAGTTGTTGCAGATGGAGTGAGTGTCACCGTAGGGCCTGCATCAACAACACAACAGCTACAACAGGCTGACCCACCTAGCCATTGCTAATAGCATTCAACAGTAGTAGAGAGATGAAACACAGTGCCCTATATGAATCCGTAGTTTTTTTATTTATGTATACAATTTTGTTCATTTTATATAGAGTTCTTCGTTACTTTTTCTGATGTATTGGATTTACGTCTCCACTTTATATTACCTTTAAAAAGTAATAACATTTATTACATATAATAAATTCATTTCCCTTTTATAGAAATTATTAGGTAGAGAATATTTAATAAATTACCTCATATATATATTTAGTGGAAGACATATAAGATAATAACTAATACAAGTTAAAAAAAAATCATTTCGATAACAGTATTCGAAAACATAATATTTGTACATATTTTTCATTTAGTTTATGAATTAACAATCCTTGCCCATTCAACCTTATAATATTTTCCAGAAAAAAAAATATTTTTTTGAAAAACCTTTCTACCATTGAAATGGTAAGTTTTCCCGATATGTCCTTAAATTCGAAAAAAAATTAATTTTATATCCTTGATTTACTTAGATAATTATTTAATATTTTTTGCTAGTTAATATATTTTAATTAAATATACAAAATAAAATAATTTTATTTTCCAAAACAATATATATAATGTAGTCGTAATTGTCAAAACTTTAAAATAAACCCACCATGACTACGTTTTTCCGATTTTTTATATTTGTTTTTGTCTCCAATTGTTTTTTTATAATTTTTATTATTATCACTTGAAAAATTCATTACCAAATATCTAGTTTGATAGAATTTTAAAAATCATTTTACCACAAGTATTATGATAAATGAAAATCATGGTTATCAAGATTGATGACGAATGCATCACTATGTGATGCAAAATATATGTTGGAAGATATTAAAAAACAAAAAATGAAAATAGATCCATAATTAAAAATTATATTTATATGTGTAAACTAAATTTTAATAAATCACATATTAATGGACACACGTTGGTAGTTGCCAACGGAATATACAAATGAAAAATATAGGAATTTTAATAAATCATATAGTGTTAGTCGATATTTTCTTTTATTATAGTTTAAATATGTATTTTAAAGAACTTTTTTTTTTCTTTTTGTTAGAAATCTGAAATATAGGAATTTACAAACTGAAGTTTAATATCTACATTAATTTAAATTAATATACTAAAAATAATAATTAATATTAGCTGTTATCTAGTAGGTGACATTTGAATAAAAATAATTCTAAAGTTTTCAAAAAAATGACATGTGTCAAATTCAAAGTGAAGTTTACATTTGAAAAATATGATCTTTATGTACTAGGATAGATATATAAATATAAACTTTTTAAAAAATAACATATTATGATTTGCTGATATTAAATTAGTTGGATAAATAAAAAAATTAAAAATAATACTAATTTATAATATAGATATTAAAAAACAAAATATAAATAGAGCCAAAATTCAATATGATAATTATATATGTAAACTAAATTGTAATAAATCACATATTGATGAACACAAGTCGGCAGATATCAATATGGCACGTAGAGAAACATGTAAAGGTCAAAACGTATAACGTTCATTTATATATAAATATATATACATATATATATATATATATATATATATATATATATATATATAAAGAGAGAGAGAGAGAGAGAGAGAGAGAGAGAGAGAGTTAGGCTCTAATATGAAACCTTAATTATTATGTGAATCTATGAGTAATTATTGACCAATCATTTCATGAAGCCAATTTAGGGATTTTATTGTCAGTTAAATTAATAATAAAAAATAATGGCTATATTTATGGAATTGTTACAAACATCTTTTCATCACAACGTAATTTAATGAATATGATGCTCTTTTCTTTGGAAATATAATTTTAATCGGAGATGATAGGAATGATTTTTGTACAAATTTCATTTGTAGTTTATATCCTACATGTTTTAATGCATATTAAAGCCTGTAATGGTGTCATTGTTGCCATATAAAAGAACCTATCATCCATTTTCGTTGATAAGATATTATTTGTATGTTCAAATTTTGTTCTTCACCATTGTTTTTTATGTTATTTTATTTGAATTATAACAATAACTATACGTAATATTCTTTGTTAGCATATAGCTATAAAAGAAATAAGCATGCATCATGTAAAAAAAGAAAGATATGTGTGACAACTGCCAATTCAGGTCATTCTCGGACTCATGCATCTTTATAAAAACCATTCATGCACAACATGTCATGGCCTAGTAGTATAAATTAGGTCAAAATCTTGCATAAACTAGGATCCAACTAAGATCTAGGACTAATATACTTGATACTTACAATTCTAGTAATTACAATTCTAGTAAGTTGCAATAGGAAATGCTAATACCATAATTAGAATAAAGCTTCAAGCTTTGTTATAATTGAAATAGGGTATAAAACCCTAAAAATAAATTAAAACATTCTAATTATACTTCAACATGTTGATGAATGTCAAACAATATTCCAAAAACCCTAAAGAGCCCAAAATCCAAACTTATAAATTATAAAGCTTAAAAACTTTATAAAATTTGACTATAAACTTCCTAAAATCAAATTTTTATTAATCAAATTATGAATTATAATCAATGAAATAGAAATTAAATTATCAAGTATTAATCATAATTTAATTGTTGAAAACAAGATTTTTAAATAAATCAAATTTTCTTATTGAGCACTTTTATAAAAATTAATGTCTTTATATAAATAATGGAGTTAAATTTTATAAAATTTGAATTAGGAGAGAGGAGGCCTAACCCACTCAAAAAATCTGGCCATTCCCTCTCCCCATGCACTTTCTCTTCTCCAAAACTCAATGATTGAACTTATTCCCTCACTCCACCTCTTCTTTCTTCACTCTCTTACACTCCACTCTTCACACACTTCACTCTCTTCTTCCCTATCTCTAAACTCACGAAAATCCTCTCATTCCTCTTCAAAATTTCGAGATTGTGAATCCCTTAAAGTGTTCTTACTTCCCTCAAGATCATAACAAAGGTAAACAACATCATCTTCTTCCATAGTTACATGATTTTACTTCTGTTCTTTCTTAGTTTTCTCTTCTTTTCGGATTCTATGTCATTCCATGGCTAGAAATCTTTATTTTTCCCTTGTGGTTTGTAGATTCTCACCATAACACAATGCATGTGTTAGAGATGGTGAAAATCCGGGATCAAACCCATGCAAGGAGTGAAAAAGATGCACATATGATCATGTGACATCAAAACCTAATATTTCATGCTCTTCTCCATTTCTTTTGTGTTCATGCATGACCAAAAGCATTTAAACCATTTCTAGTACATCTTGGATGCTCATTCATTCCATGCATGTGTTAGAAATCGGACCTTACCAAAGGCATGTATGATGTTCTTGTTGAAATACCCTAATAATGCACACAAACAAACATGCAATCTGCCAGATTACTTTGTTCTACATTGAACGGCCATAACTCAGTCATTTCTTAACCAAATCATGATATTCTTTTTGTATTGGTTAGTTCCACGAGTTCAATTTCAAACCCAACTGGTCTCACTGTAAAATATTAAATATCCGATTTTTGGCAATTTTTACAAAATGGTTGCCATACAGCTCTTTTTCTATGATCACTATTTTTTGTCTTGCATGATCAATGGCCTTAAACCCAACCATAAATCTGAGGAAAAATACCTTAGAAACTTAACATATCTAGTGAATGATGGTTGAAATTTCGTAGCTTAAAACCTCACTGAATGGACTACACAAATTCATGAACTTCAGCCACATCTACATTTCATGCATTATTGCATGCAACTTTTCTTAAATTGTTTGGAATCATTACCCTCATTTCTCTTCTGAATACATTTTTAACATTTTTCCTTTTGAAAGACCTTGCATGCATGAGATAATCTGGAAAATTTCAAGAGCTTTTGTTATTTCTTTGATTTATTAGAATTATTGCTAAAACCAAGGGCATAAATCATATAAAATACTTCCAGATGTGAATAAATCCTAAATAAATTCATGGATGATCCTTATGGGGAATAATGACCCCTCACCAAATTTCAGCAATTTTTGTTACCGTTTAATACGATTTCTAATTTTCTTTTGTTTAGGGCATGATAAATTACAAAACCACTTTAGAGGATGTGAAAATTGTATTTAACAATTTTTGCATACCTTACTTGTGATGGGTGACTCCAGAAAATAATTTCAAGATTTTTCATCATGTCTTACTATTTTTCCCAATTTTTGGTAATTATAATGGTCTAAAAATGGGAAAAATAGTTCTGACTATCCAAAATTCATGAAAATTTACCAGGATATCATATTCTACAGAGGTTACATAAAAATTTTGAGGATTTTTCTCTACGGTAAACAATTTTTCTCTTATTTTCTAATGTTAATTGCATTAAAATGCACTTAAATACACATAAATACCCAAAACCAGTTTATACATTATGAAAACCACTTTTGATATTTTTCCCAGGATATTTATACTGTAAATGATGTTACAAAAATTTATGGTGATTTATTTTAACTGTTTAGTATTATTTATTTAATTAATGAGTATTTAAAGGAATAAAACAAGGAAAAATAGAAATATCCACTGAAAAATATCTTTTATATTTTTCCCAGCCTAGTTATGTATAATAACAATTAAATAAAAAGTTTGGGTAATTTTGGAAACTGTTTTCTATTTATTTCAATTTTTATTGGAATAAATGCCCATAAATCATAAAATATAATTAAACAGCTTGGAAATCCATTTTTATAATTTTCCCAGCTTAGTATTGTGTAATAACAGTTAAATAAAAAGTTTGAGAATTTTTATCCCTCGAATGCTATTTTTCGTGAATTTATGTTGTTTTAGAGACTTAAAATTTGGAAAATTAACCTTCCAAGGTTGTAATTAATCGCACGACTTGTAAAATTTCAATACTTCAGAAAAAGTGTAACCAATTGATATAAAATCCAATACTAAAACATAAATTGGCACTTCCCTATATGTAGAGATTAGTATATTACCATTAGATTTCGACATGGAAACTCACTAGTGTGTGTCTTTGATGTCGTAGGATCCCGGTAGTAAGACGTTGGTGCATCCCGAAGTACCGCTTGTGCCTACACGAAATACCGTGAGTATTCACCAATCCCCTATTTTCGGTTTTTAAATATTTTGGGGTGGAAAAGCATGTCCTAAACTATTTATATCCGTTGTATTTATTTAACTCGTATAAACTTGCTTGCTATATTTAGCATATAGTGAGTATTCACGCACTCCCCTATTTTCGGTTTTTATGTTTTAGGGTGGAAAAGCATGTCCAGAAAAACTATTGTTTGCATGATGTATTTAAATTGTTTATTATCAAACTTGATTGCTATTGCATTGCTATGTATCTTTATGTATGTTTATGCAACACGGAACATGAGAACTTATCGTACTAAGGCCCTTCCCTTATCTCCAACCATTAACTCTTTGAGCCAATGGTCATTATGGATAGTGCTATTAGGAATTGACAACTCCTCACTCGCCCGAGTCGCTGGAGTGCATGATACCATATTCATCTATGGAACAATAAGCATAGATCTCGATAGGGCTTCAGTCATAGGTTTGGTTGAGACTCATTGTTTGCTCATATACATACAAACTCGTTTCTCATTATAGCAATAAACTTGTACTCATTAATAGCAATCAACTTTGTTTATCATTAAAGCAATGTACTTGTATTTACGAAAAGCCTTATTTCAAGCTCGATTTTATAAACTTGTGAACTCACCAACTATTTTCGTAGTTGACGCTCATTTTACCTGCATTTTCAGGAAATAATTAGTAAGTGGATATAAAGATTAATCATCATAGAGCATGCTGCATCGTGTTGAAGTTATTTATGAAGTTATCTTTGAACAATGTTGTTTTGGAAAAACTTGTACTTTGTTTCTTTTTAAGTTATGGGTTGTAAACTTTTAAATACTGCTATGGTGATGTATCTTTATCTTTTGCAATGAAACCGTTATCGCTGTCATATCTTGCGTTTCCGCTTTAGCGGGGTGTGAGAATATGTACCATGAGAAGGCGTTTTGTGGCCACATCCAGTGGCACACACACGAGGAGAGACTAGCGGCGAGTAGGGATATTGCCAGGGCGCTTTCTACCAACTTTGTTTATGGGTAACATGTTGATGGAGAACAAGGGTCGTCTAAGTTGTTCAAACCACAACCGAAGGATGAGGACGGTGCCTGATCTGATCATGATTTGCTTTTCGGGGGGGGGGGGGGGGTGGGGGGTGCATGCATATGTAGTGTGTAGCCTAATTAAAATAATATTATATGCATGGGAGATGCATATGTGGTGTTTCTTTTTAATTATTAGTTTAACAATTCTCAAAGACAATCAAGTAAAAGAAAATTATGGAAATGGTTAATTTATAATTACATTTGACTTTGATAGCAATCAAACAAGCACATGTTTTGGCAATTATCAAAGAATGTTAGTGATTTAGTTTTTAACTTGTGGTCTTATTTTAGATAACAACTCAAACATTTTTTTTCTGTTAGCAACTATAAATAAAATAAGTTTGCAAAATTTAAATTTCTTAAAGACACTCAGGTAAAAGAAAATTATGGAAATGATTAATTTATGATTGCATTTGACTTTGATTGCAACCAAACGATCACACGTTTTATTATAAAGGGGGCAATTCTCAAAGAATGATAGTGTACACGTTCTCAAAGAATGTAATTATCGCACATTTGATTTGCATTGCGTTTCAAAATAACTTTTTTCCTAGGTTTTACAAAGATAGAGGGCAGAAGGAAAGGATAATGGTGCAGATAGTAATCGATATAGATAAGAGAGAGTGGAAACACAAGAATTTTTAGACATTTTATTCTTCCAATATTCTTTAAGAATGCATTAATTCTTTAAAGAATATTGAGTTGTATAAAAAATTATGGTGTTACATAGCTATAAATAAATTTTTATTCGTCCCTTCTTTAAGAATTCTTACATTCTTTAGACATTCAAACTATTTATGGACTCAAAAACATTTATTAAGATTCTTTTAGCATAATGTAAATATTATATTCTCATCATCAAGAATGATGTTTTAACTTGAATAATTTATTCTTAACCATTCTCGTGATATATATTAAGTTTGTTTGTTTTACAAATGATTCTTCACCAGGAGTATTGTATTTCCGACTATAATACATTTGACTATATATATTTGTATTCTTAAAGAATTTAATATGTAAGTATTTTTCAATATGCGAAATTATTATACGATATTCTTACAGAATAAAATACAATCATAGTTTTTTTTTTTTTTTTTTTTTTTTAATTTTTTCAGATTTTACTAATAATATAAAAAGATATTGTATATAACTTAAAAGGTAAAATATATACGTTTATTTTTTTTAAATCTAATTTAAATTGCATTCCTTAATAACTTGAGTGTTACACAAAAAGTATAAGTTCTATCCTGCAGATACATGAAATACTAGTCTCTTCCAGACTTTCTTTCTAGATAAGAGGAGTAGTTCCTCTACTAGTGTCCAATTTCTTCACAAAAGAAACAAGATCCATCTTTGTGGGCCTATTGAATTTCTTGGGCTTTAATGTTTTTTGTCCATTAAACTATTGAATTAGCTGTCTAAGCCCATAACTGTAATTGGTATGTACTTGAATTGATAGTGGCACAGTCCTTTTGGGTTGCCCTCAAACTTAGCAACGGAACAAGGAAAATATGAAAGGAGAGATATTGGTTTATTATAAGATTAATAAATTAATATAAATGATTTATTAATATGTTAAAAGATTAATATATTAATTAGAAATCAAAATGTTTAACTAATAGTTAGCCATAAATTAATTAGAATTAATTTTAGGGTTAACTTTATTAATTATAAAGTGCAGGGACTAGTTTGTAATTATCTAATAGTGGAGTGGATAGTTCTAGAACCTCCTAGGAAGGGGGTGGACGAAATCTATAGGGGAAACTCTAATTCTTTCGTCCAAGGGGCTTGGGTAAGGCCTTTGGATAAGCTTAGGCCCCATGCAAAAGAACATTAGGGTTTTCCCTTAACCATAGATCCCTCAGCTATATAAGGAGCCTCCTAGCACCTAAAATCAGTCACTCCTTCCTTGAAGAAACCCTAGGGACGATTTTTGCATACCCTAACCTCTCTCCTTCAAGTTTCCTTCTTGCTAGTCTTTGGGTGTGACTCATTTAGAGGCATTACATTTATGGTGCTAAGCTTCCAAGAATATCAAGATCAAAAGGAATAAATTACATGTTTGGTATAACAATTGAAAGGTATGTAACTCTTAAACCCTAATTGGTTAATTTCGAAAATAGCCTCTCTCCATAAAAAACATGGGCCTTTTAGATCACACAAGGTGACCCTTTTAGGCTTACATTATTCCATTGTTTAAACTAGATTTAATAAAATAACACTGTATTTATTGGAATATTGCTTGACCTGTTATATGCTCAGATATATGCTTTAATTATCCAAGACTTCCTAGAATGCATGAATAGATATTCCTAGTTTGATGTTAGAAGCATCTTGAGCATCATAGTGATGCGTTTACTAGGTAACATATTTAGGTCTATTATTCATAGTAATTTGTTTAGGATTAGGACATTTAAGTGTATATAATTTCATATCTCTCACAAGATTGTCTCTTAAGACATGAACTTATTCATTGAAGTTGTTTCTATTGAATGTTACTGTTTCACTAAGTCATTTAAAGAGAAATGACATTTCACGGTTATGAGAGTGGATTATATATCTATAAATTTTTTAACAAAATTCATTTAGTATTTTCATTATTTAATCCTTAATAATTAATACCCTTTTAGTTTCTAAAAACATTAAATATCAAAGTCGAGGATCCAAGTTGCAAAACAGATAAATGGTTAGGTACCCTTTATCTCATCCATTCGAATTCAACCCGGTAGACATCAATTATCAATTATATATTACCATATAATTCCTAGACTTATGATATTGCTAATAACATATTTAATTAGACATGTTTGATCCCATCTCTGCCTTAGAACTCTCTTGCTTACGTATCCTTTATCACAAGCGATTTCCGATCAAATCATCCAATTTGAAAAACTTGTGTAATCGGCCTATAACTTGCTTATAGAAATCGCGAAAGCACATCGGCCATAAAAAAATAACACTAAGTGGTTAGGTATCCTTTATCTCACTAGTACATACAAGAGACGTGCGAGTGTTCTTTAAAAAAGGATTGCATAGATTTGAGGTTTGTAAGGGGTCTTTGATGTTTTTATAAGTCTACTTTAAAGAACATTTTATATCAAGGTTATTGCATGCATTCAATAAACCACGGTATACTTTAAAAAATCTTATTTCATGTAAAATCACATTCTTTAACAATGTTCTATATATAAAGCCCGGTTTTATATAGTTGACGCGATCAAAGTTCTAAATTAATAACTAGTATTAAGTTATATCATTTGAGTGCTTTAGAACATTTGGAAACCTTTTAATAGAACTTTCTTTTATAAAATAAGGTTTGGAGTTTGATAAGTTTTCCAATCTCTATTTTAAACTTATACAATTTTAATCCCGAAATTTTACCAGTTACTAGTTTTAACGATACAACTTGTTTTATTGTACAACTATTTTAGCATCATATGTTAAAAGGTAAATTTCATTAAAACCAAACTCTTTGTGATGTTTGTTTATGTTCAAATATTATTTCGCATTTGAAAAAGTAATTTATCAAACATAACATAATAATAATAACATAAACATAAAACATCACAAGCATGCATAACAATTATTATAATACGGATAATTTCGCATAGCATAAACATATAATAGGGATTATTATATGTGCATAAACAAAGCCATGAACTATTAATATTTTTCTGAGCCATCACAAAATTATAAAGTCCATTCCTAAATGGACATAAGGGAACTTTATCTTGTAAAGTCTTCATGTTCTCCCACTTGCTTCAACACCTTGTAGCAAGTTTATAAAAATAATTTTATAAAGTTTGAGAAACTTTAATAAAATCAACTTTATAAACTTTTGATTCATTAATGTTACATTTTTACAAAAATTAACTATTTCTAAAACTAATCTATTACTTAGAAAAATTAACAAAAGAAAACAACCTATTTAATTATTACATACCGTATGAATAAACAAATAGTTACAACCATTCTAAATAAATCAACACATGCAAAAACACAAAGGTCCATGGCTAGTTTAAGCACATCATATATATTTATATACTTTAAAATATATACAACTCTTTGTTTTTCTAAAACAACTTTTATGAACAAAAAGATGCATGTAAACGTTTGGTCAAAAATTACAATTTTAAGCATTTTAAAGTTTTCATAGAAAATATGTACGGATTTTTCTTGCAAAGAGAAAACCAGTCATGTTTTACAAAAATACAGATTTCCTCAACTAAACAAATAATTTAAATAATCTTGCAAAAATGGCTTTGATACCAATTGCTGGGATTTTATTCAAAAATCCCGGTTTCACAACCGATAAAATTGACAACGGAAGTTTTAAAATGTTGAATAAAACTAAAACTATTTTACCCACCAAGGATCATTTTTCAAGTGTTAGAAAGATTAAAACAACCATATAAGGGAAAGCCTAACAAACTTTGAAGACTTTGATCCTCATGGGAGGTTGGAAGTTGACGAAGTGTGGCATGAAACTCTAAAGCAAGAGTTCTGTACAAGTATCAACTAAGAAAGAGTAGAATAATCAAAACATGCTAGTATTCACTTGTAATTTGTTTTTCATAAGCCTTTGAAATACATACCAAACATATGTTAAAAGGTGAAGCAACAAAGGGAAATTATTTTAAACATCACGTGCAAGAAAATGGAGGAGAAGAAGGATGCTTTAACTTCGAAATTTGGCAGCCTCTTGGGAGCACTTTTGCTCTAGGCTTTGCTAGCCAAAGAAGAGGAAGAAAGAAGCTTAAGAAGTATTTCTCATCCCTTGAAATTCTCTCATTTATATAGGCCAAAAAAGTAAGAAGAGACCATACCTTCTAGCTTTTCAAGCATGGGTTGAATAGACAAGTCATGGTGGTGGATTAGACAAAACATGCATGCCTTGTCTCCTCCCATTTTTGACCCTATGGTTAAAGGATGGAACCAAAGGATGTTCCATTATTATATGTTTAGTGTATAAATATATATACTGGCTAACTTTATATAAAAAGTTGTCATACATATAAAATGATTCTTATATTCAAACAATTAGTCATATATAAATATATCTTTTATATAGAACTAACTTTTATATAAATAAACTCTAACTAGTTTATTAAGATACAAATATAACTTATAAATAATCATACTTTATGATATATTTCAGAAGTTGTTATTTCTCCAAAAAAAATATTATTTTCAAAAATAATAAATTCTCAATTAGTAAAATATTATTTCCATGAAATAATAATTTTCCATTTAAATACAAGTGTTGATAATCAAATTATACTAATAAATAATCAATTAACAGTAACTTGTTATGTGGTGTGACCCTATAGGATCATATATTATTCGCAATATTATTCTACAATGACTCTTGGGGATACTAGATCTTCACCTTGAAGATCCGTCAAACTCCCTTTTCTCACCATCCTCCATTCTTTCCAAACCCTTCTCTCGATGTTGGGTCTCCATAGTCTTGGCTGCTCTGACAGCTTCCTTCAAAGTGGTTGTCATCTTTATGGTTGCTGGTAGTCTGTTAGCAAACTTCTCTATCTTAGAGAGTTCAGTAGGCACCAAGTAGGGGACTAGCTGCATCTTTTAAGTCAATGCTTATATTTCCCTTATACAGGTTATAAAAGTTGTTCTTCAGGTTTATCAGATCTACCTCTGAGCAGTACTGCATCTTCAATTGTTCTAGTAATGCTTCCTAAGACATCCTCAGGGCTTCTCCTTGCGGCATTGTATCTGCCAACAACTTCCACCAAGATAAAACTCTGATGTTCAGTTGCTTGATTGCAAGGATGTTTTTCTGCTTGTTGTTGTAGTTACAGCTCTCAAATACCACCTTCATCTCAGAGATCTAGTCCATAATCTCTATAGGCTTTGGGCTTCCAATGAGACTTGGTGGCTTGGCATCCATGAAGTCCTTAGACTTACACTCACATCCATCATTTCCCCTCATTCCTTCTCTCAGGTTTATCTCAACTAACCACTTGAGGTTCTGCTCGACTAAAATTCCTGCTATAATTTCCTTACTTGGACTGTTCTATATTCCACTCAGGTTCCTCAACAAATGTCATAGGCTCTCTACTGGCCTCATGGATTAGCTTCCTCATTTCCTCTCTTTGTTCGGCTAATAGATCCATAAGTGTTTCCATAGTGATAGGTTCAGCTATTGGCACTTCTTCGGGTGCACATTTAATCATTCATGGCTTAGGCTGTTGGTTTATATTAGCGTATCCTAAACCACTGCGTGTTGTCACCATGATGTTCTAAACACCAAATCATACGTTCTATGTATAGTGAAGAGAATTTAAGATAGGGAAGGTTTTATTTGAAATATAATCCTCCTTATACGAGTTCTAATATCGTGATTAAACATTTAAAACCTGAGCACATAGAATTTATAGATACGGTCGGAAATAGACCATAGATCTGATCCGTTAATAGCATCTTAAAGCATATAAGGCATCTTATAGCCACAACGTAAATCATTTTGCATATAAAAGCAAGTCAAGCATCTTACCTAAAATAAGCGAGTGTAATTTAAATTACAGAGATTCCTTAGATAAAGGTTTGGAAATTGCATTGGTAGAGTTCCTACTCGATGGCTACTACTTGTCGGGCACTTAGAGATCACAGGGCTTCATCGAAATACTAATTATAAGGAAAAATTTAGACCAAAGGAAGTAGAAATCGAGCGAGAGTGAAATGGATTTGTGTAGGAAGGAATGAACTCGCACGAGTTATTTGTAGGGAAAAAATGTCATATGCGTGTCGTGTCCAGACTCGACACGGGCTGTGCACCGGCTTGGTTGGTCCTCTCTGTAACTCTTATAACTCCATTTAGAAAGCGCTTTATGGACTCAAAAATTAATAAAAAAATAACAAAACTCTTATAACTCCATTTAGAAAGCGCTTTATGGACTTAAAAATAGGTAAGTCCCCTTCCGGTAATTATTTAGACGTGCTCCTTGCTCCAAGCTTTTATTTGAAAGGTCGTAGGCCCAAAACAAAGACCCGGACCCTATGTTATGACCATTTTCGTGAAGCCCCTTTAGTCACACGATCGTGGGCCTCTAGGAACGCAAGGGCCCGATCCTCTATACTTGAGCCCGCATCAAGTACCAACATGAATGAATATGCAGTAGTGAGTGAAAGACGAAATGTTATGTAGTTAATTAGTTGTTATTCTAATTTTGCATTATGTGCCTTCTTTTTGTCATTGCAAAATCAAAGTCCTTCATAAATGTGTAAAACAGAGAAAAATCCTTCAAAAATGTGTACATAACAAAGGGATCCCACGATTTTTAGCTCTCCAATGCCAGCTCTTAACAACATCACTACAACTTCATTCCCATAGAAATCAAAATTTAGACTGATAGATTCTTGAAAAACACTTTTCAAAGCACACTGTTGTAGCTGTTGCAGATGGAGTAAACGTCTAGGCAGGCCTGCATCAACAACACAATAGCTGCAACAAGCTGTCCTACTTAGCCATTGCTAATTGCATTCAACATTAGGTAGAGAATATTTAATAAATTACCTCATATATATTTAGTGGAAGACATATAAGATAATCACTTATACTAGTTAAAAAAACTCATCTCGATAACAATATTTGAAAACATAATATTTGTACATATTTTTCATTTAGTTTATGAATTAACAATCCTTGCCCATTAAACCTTATAAGATTTTCCAGAAAAAAAATATTTTTTTGAAAGACATTTCTTCCATTGGAATTGTAAGTTTTTACAATATGTCCTTAAATTCGAACAAAATTTAATTTTGTACCCTTAATTTACTTAGATATTAATGATTTAATATTTTTTGCTAGTTAATTTATTTTAATTAAATATACAAAATAAAATAACTTTATTTTCCAAAAAATATATATAATGTAGTTGTAATTGTAAAATCTATAAAATAAACCCACCATGTCTACGTTTTTCCGATTTTTTAACTTTGTTTTTGTCTCCGATTGTTTTTTATAATAATAATTATTATCACTTGAAAAATTCACTACCAAATATCTAGTTGGATTGAATTTTAAAAAATATTTTACCACAATTATTATGATAAAAGAAAATCATGGTTATCAAGATTGATGACAAATGCGTCACTATGTGATGCAAAATATCTATTGGAAGATATTAAAAAAAAAAAAATAGAGCCATAATTAAAAGTTGTATTTATATGTGTAAACTAAATTTTAATAAATCATGTATTGATGGACACAAGTCGGTAGTTGCCAATATGGGAATTTACAAATGAAAAATATAGGAAATTCAATAAATCAGATACTGATAGACGATATTTTATTTTATTATAGTTTAAATATGTATTTTAAAGAACTTTTTTTTTCCTTTTTGTTACGATTCTAAAATATAGGAATTTACAAACGGAAGATTAATATCTACATTAATATAGATTAATATATTAAAAATAATAATTAATATGAGCTGTTATCTAGTAGGTGACATTTGAATAAAAATAATTCTAAAGTTTTCAAAAAAAGACATGTGTGAAATTTAGAGTGAAGTTTACAATTGAAAAATATGATCTTTATGTATTAGAGTAGATATATAAATATGAAACTTTATAAAAATAACATATTATGTTTTGCTAATATTAAATTAGATGGATAACTAAAAAAATTAAAAATAATACTACTTTATAATATAGATATTAAAAAACAAAATATAAATAGAGCCATAATTCAAGATTGTAATTATATATGTAAACAAAATTGTAATAAATCACATATTGATGAACACAAGTCGACGCATATCAATATGGCACGTAGAGAAACACGTAAAGGTCAAAATGTATAACATTCATATATATATATATATATATATATATATATATATATATATATATATATATATATATATATATATATATGAAACCTTAATTATTGTGTGAATGTATGACTAATTATTGACTAATCATTTCATAAAGTCAATTTAGGGATTTTATTGTCAATTAAATTAATAACCAAAAATAATGGCTATATTTATGGAATTGTTGCACACATCTTTCATCACAATTCAATTTAATGAGTATGATGCTCTTTTCGTTGGAAATATAATTTTTTCGGAGATGATAGGAATGATTTTTGTACAAATTTCATTTGTAGTCTATATCCTACATGTTTTAATGCATATTGAAGCATGTAATGGTGTCATTGTTGCAACATAAAAGAACCTGTCATCCATTTTAGTTAATAAGATATTATTTGTATGTTCAAATTTTTTTCCTCACCATTGTTTTCATGTTATTTTATTTGAAATATAACTATAACTATATGTAATATTCTTTGTTAGTGTATAGCTATAAAAGAAATAAGCATCCATAATCTAAAACAAGAAAGATATGTACCACGAGAAGGCGTTTTGTGGCCACATCCGTTGGCACACACAAGAGGAGAGACTAGCGATGAGTAGGGAAATTGCCTAGGCGTTTTCTACCAACTTGTTTTTGGGCAACGCTCGGTGATGGAGAATAAGAGCCGTCTAAGCGGTTCAAACTCCCAGATCTTAACCAACCACCACCATCGGAGGATGAGAACGGACGAGGACGGTGCCTGATCTGATCATGATTAATTTTTCGGGGGGCGCACATGCATGCATGTGTGTAGCCTTTTAAAAAAAAATATTATATGCATTGGAGATGCATACGTAGTGTTTGTTTTTTATAATTAGTTTAATAATTCTCAAAGATATTGAAGTAAAATAAAATTATGGAAATGGTTAATTTATAATTACATTTGACTTTCATAGCAACCAAACAAGCACATATTTTGGCAATTATCAAAGAATGTTAGTGATTTAGTTTTGAACTTGTGGTCTTATTTTAGATAAAAACTCAAAGATTTTTATTTGTTAGTAACTATAAATAAAATAAGCATGTATAATCTAAAATTCTTAAATACACTCAAGTAAAAGAAAATTATGGAAATGATTAATTTATGATTACATTTGACTTTGATTGCAATCAAACGATCACACATTTTATTATAAAGGGGGCAGTTATCAAAGAATGTTAGTGTACACGTTCTCAAAGAATGTAATTATCGCACATTTGATTTGCATTGCATTTCGAAATAACTTTTTTCTTAGTTTTTACAAAGATAGAGGGCAGAAAGAAAGGATAATGGTGCAGATAGTAATCGATATAGATAAGAGAGAGTGGAAACACAACAATTTTTAGACATTTTATTCTTCCAATATTCTTTAAGAGTGCATTAATTCTTTAAAGAATATTGAGTTGTATACAAAATTATGGTGTTACATAGCTATAAATAAATTTTTATTTGTCCCTTCTTTAAGAATTCTTACATTCTTTAGACATTCAAACTATTTATGGAATCAAAAACATTTTTTACGATTGTTTTAGCATAATGTAAATATTGTATTCTCATCATCAAGAATGAAGTTGTAACTTAAATAATTTATTCTTAACCATTCTCATGATATATATTAAGTTTGTTTGTTTTACAAATGATTCTTAACCAACTATGTTGTATTTCTGACTAAAATACATTTGACTATATATTCGTATTCTTAAAGAATTTAATACGTAAGTATTTTTTAGTATGCAAAATTATTATACGATATTCTTACAGAATGCAATACAATCGTAATTTTTTTTAATGTTTTTCAGATTTTACTAATAATATAAAAAGATACTGTAAATAATTTAAAAGGTAAAATATATACGTTTATTTTTTGAAATCTAATTTAAATTGCATTCTTTAATAACTTGAGAGTTACACAAAAAGTATAAGTTCTATCCTGCAGATACATGAAGTACTAGTCTCTTCCAGACTTTCTTTCTAGAAAAGAGGAGCAGTTCCTCTACTAGTGTCCAGTTTCTTCACAAAAGAAACAAGATCCATCTATGTGGGCCTTATTGAATTGCTTGGGCTTAAATGTGTTTAGTCCATAAAACTGTTGGATTAGCTTTCTAAGAGCATAACTATAATTTATATGAACTTAAATTGATAGCGACACAGTCCTTTTAGGTTTCCCTCAAAGCTAGCAACCAAACAAGGAAATTATGGAAGGAGAGATATTGATTTATTATAAGATTAATAAATTAATATAAATGGTTTGTTAATATGTTAAAAGATCAATATATTAATTAGAAACCATAATGTTTAATTAATAGTTAGCCGGAAATTAATTAGAATAAATTTTCAGGTTAACTATATTAATTATAAAGTGTAGGGACGAGTTTGTAATTATCCAATAGTTGAGTGGATGGTTCCTGAACCACCTAGGAAGGGGTGGACCAAATATATAGGGGAAACCCTAATGCTTTCGTCCAAGGGTCTTGGGTAGGGCCTTTGGATAAGCTTAGGCCCCAAGCAAAGGAACATTAGGGTTTTCCCTTAACCCTAGATCTCTCAGCTATTTAAGGAGCCTCCTAGCACCTAAAATCGGTTACTCCTTCCTTGAAGAAACTCTAGGGCTGATTTTTGCATACCCTAAGCTCTCTCCTTTAAGTTTCCTTCTTGCTAGGTTTTGGGTGTGACTCCATTAGAGGCATTACATTTGTGGTGCTAAGCTTCCAAGAAGATCAAGAGGAATACCAATTGTATGCTATAACAATTATAAGTTATGTAACCCTTAAACCCTAATTGGTTAATTTTGAAATTATCCTCTCTCCATAGGGTTCGTGTTTTTCAATTCAAAGTTATATGTTAAATAGTAAAAAGATAGATCCAAAGTAGGTTGCATGTGAACTTAGGAATTGGTTTTCTAGTTTATTTGTTTTACCTAAATCCCATAAAAAACATGGGCCTTTTAGATCACACAAGGTGACCCTTTTAGCCTTGCATTATTCCATTGTTTAAACTACCTTTAATAAAATATCAGTGTATTTATTGGAATATTTCTTGAACTATTATATCCTTAGATATATGCTTTAATTATCCAAGACTTCCTAGAATTCATGAATAACTATTCCTAGTTTGATGTTAGAAGCATCTTGAGCATCACATTCATGCCTTTACTAGGTAACATATTTAGATTTATTACTCAAAGTAATTTCTTTAGGATTAGGACATTTAAGTGTATAAAATTTCATATCTCTCACAAGATAAGACATGAACTTATTCATTGAAGTTGTCTCTATTGAATGTTATTGTTTCACTAAGTCATTTAAGGAGAAATGACATTTTACGGTTATGAGAGTGGATTATATATCTATAAAATTTTTAACAAAATTCATTTAGTATTTTCAATATTTAATCATTAATAATTAATACCCTTTTAGTTTCTAAAAGCATTAAGTATCAAAATCTACGATCCTAGTTGCAAAACAGATAAATGGTTAGGTAACGTTTATCCCATCTATGCCTTAGAACTCTCTTGCTTAGGTATCCTTTATCACAAGAGATTTCCGATCAAATTATCCGATTTGAAAAACTTGTGTAATCGGCATATAACTTGCTTATAGAAATCTTGAAGACACATCGGCAATAAAAAAATGACACTAACTGTTTAGGTAACCTTTATCTCACTAGTGCATACAAGAGACATGCGATTGTTCTTCAAAAAAAGGATTGCACATATTTGAGGTTTGTAAGGGGTCTTTGATGTTTTTATAATTCTAGTTTAAAAGACATTTTATATCATGGTTATATCATGCATTCAATAAACCATGACATACTTTAAAAAATCTTATTTCATGTACAATCACATTCTTTAACAATGTTCTATATATAAAGCCCGGTTTTATATAGTTGACGCGATCAAACTTTAAATTAATAAGTTGTATTAAGTTATATCGTTTGAACGCTTTAGAACATTTGGAAACCTTTTAATAAAACTTTCTTTTATAAAATAAGGTTTGGAGTTTGAGAAGTTTACAAATCTCTATTTTAAACTTATACAATTTTAAACCGAAAATTTTACCGGTTACTAGTTTTAACGATAAAACTTGTTTTTTTGTAAAACTATTGTTGCATCTTATGTTAAAAGGTAAATTTCATTAAAACTAAAATCTTTGTGATGTTTATTTACGTTGAAATATTATTTCGTATTTGAAAAACTAATTTATCAACCATAAGAAAATAATAAGAACATAAACATAAAACATCACAAGCATGCATAACAATTATAATATATATGCATAAACCAAGCCATTAACTAGTAATAATTTTTTGAGCCATCACAAAATTATCAAGTCCATTCCTAAAGGTACATAAGGGACATTTATCTTGTAAAGTCTTCATGCGCTCCCACTTGCTTCAACACCTTGTAGCAAGTTTATAAAAATAATTTTATAAAGTTTAAGAAACGTTAATAAAATAAACTTTATACAATATTGATCTTCAAAATGGCCACCATCTTCGATCTTGTCACACTTTTACAAAAATAAACTATTTCTAAAACTAATCTATTAGATACAAAAATTAAGAAAAGAAAACTACCTATTTACTTATTACATACCATATGAATTAATAAATAGTTACAACCATTTTAAATAAATCAACACATGCAAAAACACAAAGGTCCATGGCTAGTTTATGCACATCATACATATTTATATACTTAAAAATATATACAACTCTTTGTTTTTCTAAGTCAACTTTTATGACCAAAAAGATGCATGTAAACTTTTGGTTAAAAATAACAATTATAAGCATTTTAAAGTAGTCATAGAAAATATGTATGGATTTTTCTTGCAAACAGAAAACCATTCATGTTTTCCAAAAATACATATTTCATCAACTAAACAGATAATCTAAACAATCTTGCAAAAGTGGCTTTGATACCAATTGTTGGGATTTTATTCAAAAATCCAACTTTCACAACTAATAAAATTGACAACGGAAGCTTTAAAATGTTGAATAAAACTAAAACTAGTTTACCCACCAATGATCATTTTGCAAGAGTTAGAAATATTAAAACAACCATAGAGGGAAAGCATAAAACCTTTGAAGACTTTCTTCCTCATGGGTGGTTGGAAGTTGATGAAGTGTGGCATGAAAATCTTAATCAAGAGTTCTCTACAAGGTGAAGCAACAAAGGGAAATTCTTTTAAACATCAAGTGCAAGGGAATGGAGGAGAAGAAGGATGCTTTAACTTCGCAATTTGGCAGCCTCTTGGGAGCACTTTTTCCCTCGGCTTTGCTAGCCAAAGAAAAGGAAGAAAGAAGCTTAATAACTACTTCTCAACCCTTGAAAGTCTCTCATTTATATAGGCCAAAAAAGTCAGAAGAGACCATACCTTCTAGCTTGTCATGCATGGGTTGAATATACAAGTCATGGAGGTGGATTAGACAAGGCATGCATACCTTGTCTCCTCCCAATTCTAACGCTTTGGTAAAAGGATGGAACCAAAGGATGTTCCATTATTATATGGTTAGTGTATAAATATATATACCAACTTTATATAAAAGGCTTTCATTCATATAGAAGGATTCTTATAGTCAAGCAACTAGTCATATATAAATATATCTTTTATATAGAAATAACTTATATATAAATAAACTCTAATTAGTTTATTAAGATATAAATATAACTTGTAAATAATCATACTTTATGATATGTTTCATAAGTTGTTATTTTTCCAATAAATATTATTTCAACAAATAATAAATTCCCAATTAGTAAAATATTATTTCCATAAAATAATAATTTTCCAATTAAATACATGTTTTGATATATTTATTAATAATCAAATTATATTAATAAATAATCAATTAACGGTAACTTGCTATATGATGTGTCCCTATAGGATCATATATTATTAGCACTATCATTCTATAATGACTCTTGGGGATACTAGATCTTTCACCTTGAAGATCCATCAAACTACCTTTTCTCTCCATCCTCCATTCTTTCCAAACCCTTCTCTCAAAGTTGGGTCTCCATAGTCTTGGCTGCTCTGACGGCTGCCTTCAAAGTCATTGTCATCTTTACCGTTGCTGGTAGTCTATTAGCAAACGTCTCTATCTTAGAGAGTTTAGTAGGCACTAAGTAGGGAATAGCTTCATATTTTCGGTGAATGTGGTGGCATAAACATCAACGCTTATCTTCCCCTTCTACAAGTTCTGAAAGTCGTTGTTCCGATCTATCAGATCTACCTCTGAGCCGTACAATATCTTCAATTGTTCTAGGAATGCTTCCCAAGACATCCTCAGGGCTTCTCCTTGCGGCATTGTATATGCGAACAACTTCCACCAACTTAAAACTCAGGTCTTCAGTTGCTGGATTTCAAGGATGTCTTTCTGCTTGTTGTTGTCGTTGCAGCTCTCAAATACCACCTTCATTTCGGAGATCTAGTCCATAATCTCTACAGACTTTTGGCTTCCAGAGAGACTTGGTGGCTTGGCACCCATGAAGTCCTTATACTTACACTCACTTCCATCATTTCCCTCATTCCTACTCTCAGGGTTATCTCGTCTAACCACTTGAGTTCTGCTCTACTAAAAGTCCTGCTGTAATTTCCTTCCTTAGACTGTTCTATATTCCACTTAGGTTCCTCAACAAGTGGCAAAGGCTTTCTACCTGTCTCATGGATTATGTGACAATCTGAAAATTTTTCCGTCACGGTAACCCGTTCCCGTCAGTAAAACCCGTTTGTATTTCAATTTTTCTGTTAACATTTTGGATTAGGTCATTTAAACTAAGACATTTATTTTGATCTCATGAGTGTCCAAACCCATTAGAAACGCGTGAAAATACCCTTGTTATTTATTTGGAAAATTTTTAATTATGACTAAGTCGGGTTACGATAATTTCATCGGGTAAAATTGTAAACCCCGTGTAACGTCGGTATTGGGTAGATTTCCACCGGGCCACAAACTCAAGCCTTGTATAATGGATGAGTGACCTTCATTTAAGATTTTTACCACCTCCTCATAACTTTCTCTCTCTAAAACTCGAGTTTGATCCAAAACGCCTCTTCAAGCTCCCAAAATCGTGATTAATCTATCCTACCTTGTTGTTTAACTTGTTAAGCATGTAAATTTGTGTTTAAACCATCCAAAACCATAAAAAAAAAACTTGTGTTTATGGTTGGGGAACATCTCCCAAAATCGTAAACTCCTATAAAGGGGGTTTGAAGCCCCAAAACCCTTCCATATCCTTTTTAGTGCTTAGATATGACTTAAGGATTTGCATGTACGAGCTTAGAACACCAAAATCATGTCATTTAGGTAGTAAACATGAGTTTACAGGGCAAGAACATTCTTGGACCGTAAACACACCTTCAGAGACCATAAACACCTTTTAAGGTGTTAAATTGCCCCTTAAACACCACCAAAAGCTTCCATGAGTGCCTAGAACCTTATATTCCTTCATGTGATGCACCAAACCATACACAAATGAACCATAGTTGAGTTTACGGTTTGGGAAGGTCTCCTAAAACCGTAAACACCTCAAGAGGGTGTTTAAGTGCCCTTAACACCTTGAAATACATATATTTGGGTTTAGAACTTTGCAAACTTTACCTACAACCACCAAAATACATGAAGAATGGACCAAGTATGAGTTTACGATAGTAAACTCCCCAAGTGTCCTTCAAGAGCCGTAAACCCCTTTTACAAGGTCAATTCAAGTCCCGATCACTTCCTAAGCCATGGAATCAACCCTAGAACCTTCCCTTGTGCATTATAAGACCTTTAAACATCCAAGAACACACCACCCATGAGTTGACGGCTGTAAACTCATGGGGATATGGTATATGGGCCGTAAACACCCCTATGGGCTGACTCTTGAAGAGTAAACTCCTTATCTAGGCCCTACACACCCTTAGATGCAACCCGGATCACTCCTAACACTTGAAATGAAGTGTTTTCGTCACTTGGAGTGTATATTTTTATTTAATTAGTAGTTTAAAGTCTAATAGATAAAATTATGTATCTCTTCATATTATATAGGAACCTTGCGTGTATTTAAGCCTTGAACTGACACTTAGCATCCTAGCCGGCACATTTCTCGATTGGTGAGTTCATACCCTACACCTTTTTCCGTGTTTTCAATATTTTTAGGGGGGAATACAAGCAAAAGTACAAGAATATCCTGTACTCAAACTTATAATTTCATTTAAAATGTTTCATATTTCGTATGCTTTTAACACTGGAAACCGTATTAACCAACCGTTTGACTTGCAGAGTTAGTTTTCAAACTAATTGCAAAACTCATTATAAAACGTTGTATTTCATATCTCACAAATGATTTTCCACATTATTACTATTAAAATAATTAATCTTAGAACTTTTCATACGTCCTCTGTAACACTCCACAGAGATACACGAGTGGAGGACCGCCTTTGTAACTAGAATTTAAAACAGGATTTTCTGCATTATTACTTGTAAATTCGTTATTCTTAAGATTGGAGACATGTCCTCTGTAACACTCCACAGAGATACGTGAGTGGAGGACCACCCCTGTAACCAAAATCTCTCAGAAGGAGAGCGTGACTTGAGTGTATAGATCTATACGGGGCTGACTATCCAGCACCTTGCTGCTTGCTACAGTGGGACCGGAAGGTCTACGGGTGACAAAAGTAACAAATGATATTGGCCTTCCTTTTTCCATATCTAGTTTATCGTATGGTTATAGAACTCGCAAACTTAGATAATGGAGATTTAGTTTTAAGTAATAAAGAACTTAGTAAATTAATAACCTTAGGAATTAGTTTACTATTTACTTAATAGTTTTATATGCGTGTTAAAACTAACATACTTTTCAAGGATAACCAGACTTTCAAGAAACTTCACTTAAAAGCTACAAGTATGGTAGATACTTGTACATTGCATTCGGAATCGATAACCAACCACCAACTTTTAAGGAAAATAAGGGATTTTCCTAAGATAACATAACTGTTCTTAACCAAACTGTGTAACAAGTGGATAACTCAACTTTTCTTATAAGAAAATATGGGATTTTCTTGGATAACAATTTTTTTAGAAAACCTAAGAAAACTTGTTCTTTTACAGAAACAAACCGCTTATGAACTCACCGGCTTTATGTTGATATTTTTAATACTACTTGTATTCTCAGGTCAACATTAGACAGGTATCCCATAAACTTTTTGAGATGACGGAGCATATAGAAGTCACGTCTTTACTTTTGTCTAAACTAATGTATCTATAAAACATGTATTACTTTGTTTTCAAACGTATGTAAATATTCCTATGTAATGTAATGTTTTGTGTTTACTATGCTTACTATGTACATTGGTTGTGATACTTTACATGACGTCCTCCTCCCCGGAATGTTTTCGCCTTCGGTTTCGGGGTGTGACAGATTGGTATCAGAGCCCTTGCTTGTAGTGAACTAAGTATACCGAACCATACATGGTATATAACTATAAACACCAAGGGGCCGAAGTGCTCTGAACTAAAAGTATACATTAAAATATAAGTATTGTTCAAAAGTATACAAGAATACCTAAATGCTAGAAATCGTAACCTCGAGTAGAAGAAAACATAAGTAATTGGATGTTGTGTACTGCGGTTAAATCTGAGCAGTTATGTAGTCGTGTCTAGGGTTAATATAGCCTGATCAACTATATTCACTCGAGAAACGACCAACATGTGCTGGGGAGTGACTGTGTTGTGCAGCATGCCTAAAACTTACCTAATATCCAAACAATGAGTCATCGTTTCCCCAAAACATAAAATATTATAGGACTATTTTAGCCAAAATCGAATACGTTGTAGAAATTCATTCCAAGTGTTGCTACTCATTCTTTCCTTAGTGATAAATTCCCTTGTTTTGGTAGTTTTCCTATATATTATCGCTTAGTAGAACACTTTATCTGTCATAATGAGATATCTCTTGTTTCATATCTCATTATTCAATTTGGAGGACTTACCATCCTCTCTTTCCTAATCATTTTAGATCAATATGCATCCAAAGAAAGTACCCAACTCAAGGAACAACCACCCTCCGCCACCACATCCTTCTCAATTCGACCCTATCATATTTCAGGCAGCTGTTAATGCTGCAGTGATGGCTGCAATGGCCCACTTGAACCCCGATGGGTCTGGCGGACCAGGAAGTAACACCTATCCCCAAAATCATGAAGGTGATCAGGGGTACTGGAATGAGTTTAGTGAGAGTAAGAAGATTTTCTGGAGAAAGCGAAAGGGTCAGAGTTCGCAAGGACCCTCCAAGAAGCACAAAACTGTGGCAGTCCACGATGCTACCACTCCTGTCGCTACGTCTACAGCTCAAGCACCTACCAATAGGTATGTTGGTAACCTCCCTTGGTGCAACAGGTGGAGTTACCACCATTGTATCCCTAGCCTATGTCGTGAAATGTTTTGCAAAACCTGTGGCAAGAAGGGTCACCTTGCACGAAACTGCAGAGCACCAGCTCAACCAACCAATCGAGCTTCCGAAACGAGTGTCGATCAGGCCTGCTATGAGTGTGGTGAAATCGGGCATTTTCAACCAAAACTGCCCAAGAGCAACAACCACCAACAACGCCGAGATAGTTCTAACTATAAAGCAGGAGGAGCCAGTCGCCGATCCCACCGTCGTCACGGGTACGTTCCTTCTCGACAACTCTTATGCTCGCATCCTTTTCGATTCTAGTGCAAAAGAAGTTTTTTTAGCCATTTATTCAAACGTCTTCTTAAACATAATCCTAAACCATTAACCAAAACATTTACCGTCGAGATGGCTAACGGTGAGAAAGAGAACGCTAACGATATATTCCTAGGCTGTACCCTTACCCTAAACGATCATTCTTATTCCATTGACCTAATGCCAATCTCCATAAAGATATTTGATATTATCATTGGCATGGATTGGTTGAGTCCCAATCATGCTGATATCATTTGTTACGAAAAGCCATCCGTCTCAACCTCCCCTCTGGCCAGGCTCTGATGATCTACGGCGATAAACTTAGTTCCAATCTTCGCATCATTTCGTGCATCAAAGATCAAAAGCTTCTGCGAAAGGAGTGTCATGCATTCCTAGCTCATGTAATCAATGAGAAACATGAAGTTAAAGACCTCGATCGCATCCCCGAAGTCTGCAACTTTCCTGATGTATTTCCCGAAGAGCTTCCGGGAATTCATCCCGAACGTCAAGTCGAGTTTCATATCGACCTAATTGTTGGAGCTAATCTTGTAGCCAAATATCCATATCGCTTAGATCCAACAGAAATGCAGGAGTTATCCAGACAACTCAATGAGCTGCTCGACAAAGGGTTCATCAGACCGAGTTCCTCACCTTGGGGAGCCCCAATATTATTTATGAAGAAGAAAGATGGATCCTTTCGGATGTGCAAAGACTACCGCGAGTTGAACAAATTGACCATCAAAAAACGTTATCCTCTTCCTCGAATAGACGACCTTTTCGATCAACTTCAGGGAGCCAGCTACTTCTCGAAGATAGACCTCAGATCAGGGTACCATCAGCTTTGAGTTCACGAGAATGATGTTTCCAAAACAGCATTCAGGACTCGATATGGTTACTACGAGTTTGTAGTGATGCCCTTCGGTCTAACCACTTTCCTTGGTCATGTGGTATGCGAGGAAGGCATACACGTGGACCCATCCAAAATCAAGGCGATAGAGAATTGGTCGGCACCAAAAACACCCACAGAAATCCGTCAATTCTTGGGTCTCGCCGGCTACTATCATAGATTCATTCAAAAATTTTCCAGAATCCCCAAACCCCTAACCACTCTGACACAGAAAGGTATACCCTTTTGTTGGAGTGAAAAGCAAGACACTGCCTTTCAAACGTTGAAGTGAGCCTTGTGCAGCGCACCTATCCTGTCCTTGCTCGAAGGAACAGAGGATTTCATTGTCTTCTGCAATGCGTCTAATCAGAGCTTAGGCTGTGTACTTATGCAGAGAGGAAAAGTTATTGCTTATGCCTTAAGACAGCTTAAGGCACACAGAGTTAACTGTATGACTCACAACGTGGAGTTAGGAGCAGTGGTCGTCGCACTGAAGATTTGGAGACATTACCTCTACGGAACTAAACGCACTATCTTCACTGACCATAAAAGCTTGCAGCACATCTTCAATCAGAAGAACTTAAACATGAGGCAACAGTGATGGGTAGAGCTGCTCAGTGACTACGAGTGCAAAATCCGCTACCATCCCCGCAAGGCCAATGTGGTAGCAGATGTCCTTAGCCGAAAGGAGAGTTTAAGCCGCAAGGCGAAGACATTGATGATGACCATCCATTCCCACTTATCCGTACAGATCCGAGAAGCCCAATTGGAATCCCTAAAACCAGAGAACGGGTGGAATGAAGTCTTGAAGGGAATTAATAAGAAACTTGAGATCAGAGGTGATACAGTCTGTTGTTTCATGGATCGAATGTGGACCCCAAAGTTCGGAGGTTTCATGGAAGTTGTTATGAACGAAGATCACAAGACCAGATACTTTGTTCACCCAGGTTCAGATAAGATGTACCTAGATCTCAAGAAACAATACTTGTGGCCAAACATGAAAGCCGAAATCGCTACCTTCGTGGGCAAGTGTCTGACTTGCGCTAAGGTAAAGGTCGAGTATTAGAAGCCCTCGGGTCTACTCCAGCAGCCTGAGATACCTGAGTGGAAATGGGAGATGATTACCATGGGTTTTATCACCAGGTTACCAAGATGTCCAAGTGGGTACGATACCATTTGGGTGATTATCGATTGTTTGACAAAATGCGCTCACTTCCTTCCGATTAAAGAATCATTCAAGATGGAAAGACTTACGCGAATCTACATCCAAGAGATAGTCCGACTGCATGGTGTACCTATGTCCATTATCTCCGATCGATATAATAGGTTTACCTCAAGGTTTTGGCAGTCCCTTCAGAAAGCTCTTGGAACTAAGTTGGACATGACTATAACTTATCATCCTCAGGCAGACGGACAGAGTGAGAGAACTATCCAGACCCTGGAAGACATACTGAGAGTATGTGACATCGATATCGGAAAGTCGTGGGACACCCATTTACCCTTGATCGAGTCATCGTATAACAATAGTTACTACACCAGCATCAAGGCTGCCCCATTCGAAGCCCTCTACGGTCACAAGTGCAGATCCCCTCTGTGCTGGGCCGAGGTAGGGGACACACAGCTAGTTAAGAGTCGAGTCCCCGACAGTGCCCTCACTTGTACTGAAATCATCCGTGAAACCACCGATAAGATCATCCAAATCCGAGAACGACAGAAAGCTTCATGATACAAACAGAAGAGTTACGCTGATAAACGATGAAAACCTTTATAATTCCAGGTTAGAGACCGTGTCCTGTTGAAGTTCTCACCTTGGAAAGACATGATACGCTTTGGAAAGTGCGGAAAACTTAACCCGAGGTACATAGGACCTTTCGAGATCCTGGCTAGGATCGGTCCCGTAGCCTATAAACTCCAACTACCTCAAGAACTGATCAACATCCATCCTATCTTCCACGTCCCTAACCTTAAAAAGTGTTTATCCGATGAAACCCTTGTGATCTCTCTTGATGAGATCGAGATCAACGAAAACATGAAATTTGTGGAAGGATCCATCGAAATCATGGATCGAGAGATCAAACGTACAAAACAAAGCCACATTTCGATAGTGAAGGTTCGCTGGAATGGCAAGCAAGGACCCGAATTCACTTGGGAGCGCGAAGACTTGATGAAACAGAAATATCCGTATCTCTTTTCACTTATATGATTTGTATCTTAATTCTAAATGTCGGGATGAATTTCCCTCTAACGGGGGTATAATGTGACAATCCGAAAAATTTTCCGTCACGGTAACCCGTTCCCGTCAGTAAAACCCGTTTGTATTTCAATTTTTTCGTTAACATTTTGGATTAGGTCATTTAAATTAAGACTTTTATTTTGATCTCATGAGTGTCCAAACCAATTAGAAACGTGTGAAAATACCCTCATTATTTATTTGGAATTTTTTTAATTATAACTATGTCGGGTTACGATAATTTCATCGGGTAAAATTGTAAACCCCGTTTAACATCGGTATCGGGTAGATTTCCACCAGGACACAAACTCAAGCCTTATATAAAGGATGAGTGACCTTCATTTAAGCTTTTTACCACCTCCTCATAACTTTCTCACTCTACTCTCTCTCTAAAGCTCGAGTTTGATCGAAAAACGCCTGTTCAAGCTCCCAAAATCGTAAGTAATCTATCTTAGCTTGTTGTTTAACTTGTTAAGCATGTAAATCTATGTTTAAACCATCCAAAACCATCAAAAAAAACTTGTGTTTACGGTTGGGGAACATCTCCCAAAACTGTAAACTCCTATAAAGGGGTTTTGAAGCCCCAAAACCCGTCCATATCCTTTCTAGTGCTTAGATATGACTTAAGGATTTGCATGTACGAGCTTAGAACACCAAAATCATGTCATTTGGGTAGTAAACATGAGTTTACGCCCCAAGAACATTCTTGGACCATAAACACACCTTCATAGACCATAAACACCTTTTAAGGTGTTAAATTGCCCCTTAAACACCACCAAAAGCTTCCATGAGTGCCTAGAACCTTCTATTCCTTCATGTGATGCACCAAACCATACACAAATAAACCATACTTAAGTTTACGGTTTGGGAAGGTCTCCCAAAACTGTCAACACCACAGGAGGCTGTTTAAGTGTTGTTAACACCTTGAATGACATAGATTTGGGTCTAGAACTTTGCATAGATAACCTACAACCACCAAAACACATGAAGAATGGACCAAGTATGCGTTTACGGCCGTAAACTCATATGGTTATGACAGTAAACTCCCCAACTGTCCTTCAAGAACCATAAACCCCTTTTACAAGGTCAATTCAAGTCTCGATCACTTCTTAAGCCATGGAATTAACCCTAGAACCTTCCATTGCGCATTATAATACCTTTAAACATCCAAGAACACACCACCCATGAGTTTATAGCCGTAGAATCATGGGGATATGGTCTATGGGCCGTAAACACCCCTAAGGGCTTACTCTTGAAGAGTAAACTCCTTATCTAGGCCCTACAAACCCTTAGGTGCAACCTGGATCACTCCTAACACTTGAAATGAAGTGTTTTCGTGACTTGGAGTGTATATTATTATTTAATTAGTAGTTCAAAGTCTAATAGATACAATTATCTATCTCTTCATATTACATAGGAACCTCGCGTGTATTCAAGCCCTGAACTGACACTTAGCATCCTAGCCGGCACATTTCTCGATTGGTGAGTTCATACCCTACACCTTTTTCCGTGTTATCAATATTTTTAGGGGGGAATACAAGCAAAAGTACAAGAATATCTTGTACTCAAACTTATAATTTCATTTAAAAAGTTTCATATTCCGTATGCTTTTAACACTGGAAACCGTATTAACCAACCGTTTGACTTGCAGAGTTAGTTTTCAAATTAATTGCAAAACTCATTATAAAACGTTTTATTTCATATCTCACAAATGATTTTCCACATTATTACTGTTAAAATCATTAATCTTATAACTTTTCATACATCCTCTGTAACACTCCACAGAGATACGCGAGTGGAGGACCGCCTTTGTAACTAGAATTTAAAACAGGATTTTCTGCATTATTACTTGTAAATTCGTTATTCTTAAGATTGGAGACATGTCCTCTATAACACTCCACAGAGATACGCGAGTGGAGGACCGCCCCTGTGACCAGAATCTCTCAGAAGGAGAGCGTGACTTGAGTGTATAGATCTATACAGGGCTGACTATCCCGCGCCTTGCTGCTAGCTACAGTGGGACCGGAAGGTCTACGGGTGACAAAAGTCACAAATGATACTGGCCTTCCTTTTGCCATATCTAGTTTATCGTATGGTTATAGAACTTTCAAACTTAGATAATGGAGATTTACTTTTAAGTAATAAAGAACTTAGTAAATTAATAACCTTAGGAATTAGTTTACTATTTACTTAATAGTTTTATATACGTGTTAAAACTAACATTCTTTTCAAGGATAACCAGACTTTCAAGAAACTTCACTTAAACACTACAAGTATGGTAGATACTTGTACAATGTATACCGAATCGATAACGAACCACCAACTTTTAGGGAAAATAAGGGTTTTTCCTATGATAACATAATTGTTCTTAACAAAACTGTGTAACAAATGGATAATGCAACTTTGCTTATAAGAAAATATGGGATTTTCTAGGATAACAATTTTTTTAGAAAACCTAAGAAAATTTGTTCTTTTACAGAAACAAACCGCTTATAAACTCACTAGCTTTATGCTGATATTTTTAAAACTGCTTGTATTCTAAGGTCAACATTAGACAGGTATCCCACAAACTTTTGGAGATGACGGAGCATATAGAAGTCACGTCTTTACTTTTGTCTAAACTAATGTATCTATAAAACATGTATTACTTTGTTTTCAAACGTATGTAAATATTCCTATGTAATGTAATGTTTTGTGTTTACTATGCTTACTATGTACATTGATTGTGATACTTACATGATGTCCTCTGCCCCGGCACGTTTCCGCCATCGGTTTTGTGGTGTGATAGATTAGTTGCCTCATGCCTCTCTTTGTTCGGATAATAGAGCCGTAAGTGTTTCCATAGTGACAGGTTTAGCTATTGGCACTTCTTCGGGTGCACACTTAATCATTTGTGGCTTAGGCTACTGGTTTCTATTAGCGTTTCTTAAATCACTGCGTGTTCTCACCGTGACATTCTATACACCAAAGCAGACGTTTTATGTATAGTGAAGAGAATTTAAGATAGGGAAGGTTTTATTTGACATATAATCCTCCTTACACGAGTTCTAATATCGTGATTAAACATTTAGAAACCTGAGCTCATAAAATTTATAGATATGGTCGACAATAGATCATAGATCTGATCTGTAACGACGTAAATTTTAAATCCAAATTTTCATTTTTTTACAAACATCAAAACATCGAGTAATAATTTAAATTCCAATGTAAACAATATTCTCACGACCGATTACATCACCTAGATCATAAAAATAGTTTTCCGCAAGTATGTGTACGATCACGCCGACGCCTTCCCACGGTCCTCGCTAGTACCTGAAACACATAACACAACAACTGTAAGCATAAATGCTTAGTGAGTTCCCAAAAATACTACCTACGCACATACACCTTTCCAGGCCCTGACCTTCCGGTGCATGTGTCGCAGGGGACTTCCATCCCGACTGGGTAAACCTTCCGCTCCTACCCACGTCAACCTTACGGTCCACATTACAACGCCTTCCGGCCCGTAACATATTCGCCTTCCGACCCATAACATAATGCCTTCCGGCCCATATCAAGCATATCATACATGGATCATATAACGATTAACTTATCACACATAATGCATATATCTCATATCATATTGGACCTTCCAGTTACACAGTCAAACCCTTCCGGGTACAGTATAGTGAGAAGACTCACCTCGTATATCTCGATAACTCACGAACCCTGGAAATCACTCATGCTCGAACCCCCCCGAGCTATAATCCCCCTATAACATCATATATCTCTAATTAATACTTTTACCACTAAGGTTGACTATCCCTATCAAGTCAACACTGGTCAATTCTGGTCAACGGTCAACGGTCAATTTGACCGGACTCGGCGAGTGCACTAGAGCGACTCGGCGAGTTTAAGCGTTTTCACCAACTCTCTAGGATTATCTTTTGACACGTCGAGTACACTTCTGACTCGACGAGTTCCACCTGGTCATGAATCGCGGGGCCACCACGACTCAACTCGCCGAGTCGCAAGGACAACTCGGCGAGTTCCAGCTCGACTCAGTTCACCTGTGAATCCCTCTGTAACTCTCCGTGACTCACTGAGTCAACCACAACTCGGCAGGACCACACACTGAGTGGTTAAGGACAATCTTCATGCTACTCGCCGAGTCTGTTCTTCAGACTCGGCGAGTCCATGCCATGCATCAACTCAATCTTGCTTCTAAGGTCAGATCCGCTCCATACATTCATAGATCTGGCCCTCCCAAGCTCATTTATCACGTAAAGTCACAGTCTTGGCTACCATGCAACACTTACAAGGCTCTTTTTGGGGAAATGAACTCTAATATGGCAACCCTAGTCTCCAACCTAAAAGGAAGGACATAAAGCATAGCATTTGGGACTTTCTGGACCTGCTAAGGTCCAGATCTAGGTACCATATCTCCATGGGACCTCTCACACTTCAATTACAAAGCAAATAAGGAAAGAAGAAATCCTAGATTTGACCATATCAACAAAAACACGGAAATAAGCTCTGAAAGATACCTCAAGAAGCTTCCCTTGGCGAAATGGAAGTAGATCCAAGCTCCCAACTCTTCTAGCTTGACTTTCCCCCTTCCTTTCTTGCAAATACACACAAATTTGGTGAACAATAGCCTCTTATCTCACTCACAGGAACCCTTAGTTGCTTTGGTGCTCTCAAGGATCAAGGTGGCTGCAATGAAGGGCCATAAGGTCCTTTAAATAGAGCTTAGGACCGGGAAATTAGGGTTTCATCAAACAACGCGGACTCGCCGAGTCCATCCCTTGGACTCGCCGAGTCCAGGCGCGAACCCGCGTCCAGAACCGCGACCCTACTCGGCGAGTTCGAGCTCCAACTTGCTGAGTCCCCTCACAAAACACCAAAAAAAATATGTGAATAAAAGATACCTGGAAATCCAGGCTATTACATGATCCACTAATAGCATCTTAAAGCATATAAGGCATCTTATAGCTATAACATAAATCATTTAGCATGTAAAAGCAATTAAAGCATCTTACCTAAAATAAGCTAGTGCTTGTGTCTATTCAAATCATACTTCCTAAATCTAGCATGCATTCATCTCACAAACATCGCTTAACATTCTAAGCTTAAGTCTAGAAATCCTATAAATTCCTAGTTCTCTTAAACTAATGCTATGATACCAACGGTGACATCCCTAATTTCACGAACAGAAACGACCAATTTATTTATACTTATTTAAAATCAGAGTATCCTTAGCATGTAAAGAATAATATTGCAGATTTTATTCCCAAAAACATGATAATCATATTATCAAACATTTCTAAAGAAGTGTAATGTATTTATATTAAAAACTTTGGACTTTCATCGTTAGTACAATACATAATCATAATCGGAAATAATACAGGACTTACAAACATCTGTTATGCTATTGGCCTAAAATCCATAAATCAATTATCAATCATCACACTTGTACTCTCGTGACACTACCCGTGATACAAGAAACTGAATGAGTCAGACTTGGGAGCTTGGTGAGCAAATAGGGTTTTCAAAACATAATAATTAAATTTTTTAGTTATATATTTTTATCATATCATTCAACTCGATTGCCTATTCCCATTATCCTCATTCTTTGTCCCTAAAGCATCTAATTCGAGTGACCTATCCTAAGGATTATTTTCGGGATAGACAATAATGCTATGGGGATTCCTTAGTATTGTATGTCAATAAGGCAACCAAGGGGGATGGAGTACGCATAGTGAGCACTTATTTCAAAAACACATACCCGTTGCAAGCCTGTTAGCATTCCACCGGATCGTCTAGAATTGTCCGTAATCGTCATCTATAATCCGCTAGAGGACTATATCATCTTTAAAGTCAAGGCCTTTCATCATCTATTTCATCTTTCATCTCTCATCATATATATCATCTTTCATCTACCCATCTCTACCCAATATATTTATAGGTATAAAATACATGTACAATTAAAATCAAGTAAAACATGTATAAATCGTTCATCTAGCATGGAGACGGATAATAGACGCATACAACATGTACTGATACTAAATATTTTATATCTATGTGTAAGATGAGACTAACTATGCACTTACTTTTAAAGTGGATGACTAGAAAGTTGGATAGCATTGCTTCAACACTTCGATTTTCCTATGATATGAATTAGGTTCAATTATCTCTAAGTCTTAGTTTATTACCTCTTATGACTAATTAATAGTCAAGATTTCTCAACAATCCCAATGTATATTGCTCTATAGCTGATAAGAGACAACCATGTAGGACCATATTGGAGGTAGTGTCAATTTAGTTTACAAAGTATACTGTTTGGAAATCCCATTTTAAACACCTCACTGAATCCAACGTAGACATCTTCCCCATAAGTAGATCAATTGGTAATATGACTTTGGAACCACAAACAAAGACAAAATTGCAAAAATGGTCCCTGTGGTTGGCAAAATTATGTAGTTTTGGTCCAAAACGAAATGTTGGTGTATCACTGGTCCAATTTTAGATACCTTGTGCGGTTTTAGTCCCTATGGTTATATTTTCTTGTGTTTTTGGTCCATATCCCACCTAAAATGACTAATATGCCCTTTTAGTAATTCTTTTTCAATATCTTTTGTTATTCTTTTAAGATGTTTTAATTAGAAAAATCAAAAAAGAAAATTCTACCCACCCACCATCCCACTCTTTATTTGTGTATCTCTCCAAAAACGAAGATCCCATCCATCATCGACACCACCGAAAACACGCTTGAGCATTAGTCGTCACCGCCACTTCATCACCCACCATCATCGGTCAACACCACCACAAGAAAAATTAGAGCACATCTATTTCAATTCGTCTCCTCCATCTGGAATCAAAGAGATCTAACAGCAATGGGCATGGCTGGTGATTTTCTCCAAGAACACAAGGCACACAAAATTTCAAATTCTAGTTACCGGATGATTTTAGCTCCGATTTGATTCAACACCATCATATCCTTTTTGCGTCCATTAACCCTAAACACATAAATGATATGAGTGCACATATATGAAAATCAATTTGTAGAAATAGACTGTTCTTGAAAACCCATAAGCTTTTTTCAAAGGGTTGTCATAATGGTGATGGTGTTTGTGGATAGAACAGGTGGTGATGTTCTTACCTTTCATCTTCTCCGGCTTTGGCGGATATGAAAACCCTAGTTCTAACAAAAGATTAAAGATGATGGTGCTCCAGATTTGCAAAAAAGTGATGTCGAGGATGGGAAAAGTGGCGATGTGTTCTTTCATTGGTGACAACGCAGAGGGAGGAAAGGTGTATTTTTATAGGTGGCCAACAACGGTGGGGAGAGGAGGCGACGCCTGGTAGAGAGGACGACTTTTTAGGTGGTGGAGAACGATGGCGACGGTGAGAAAGTAGTTGGGGTGCTCATTCGTCGATGACTGTGCAGAGAGAGAGAGAGAGAGAGAGAGAGAGAGAGAGAGAGAGAGACGCATTTATCATAGGTGATCAGCAACGGAGGGGGAGGTGGCAGTGTCTGGCGGTGACAGATATTTCCGGTGGTTGAAGCTGAAAACAGGATTCTTGTGTGTGTGTGTGTGAGAGAGAGAGAGAGAGAGAGAGAGAGGTATTTTGATTTTTAATTACTTAAAAAATACTAAAATGATAATATATATATATATATATATATATATATATATACATATATGAGGGGTATAATCATCTTTTTAGATGGAGAGGGACCAAAACCAATAGAAAGATCCAATTTTGGACCATTGATGCACCACTAAAACTTTTTGGACCAAAACCACATAATTTTGTCAAACATAGGGACCATTTTTGCAATTTTGTCCACAAACAAATCTTATTCATAAATTCATGACAACAAATATGAATTTTAAATACAAATTACATTAAAATAATATAGAGTGTAATTTAATTTACAGAGATTCCCTAGACAAAGGTTTGGAAATTGCATTGGCAGAGTTCCTACTTGATGGCTACTACTTGTCGGGCACTTATAGATCGCAAGGCTTCATCGGAATACTAATCATATGGAAAAATTCAGACCAAAGGAAGTAGAAATATAGAGAGAGAGAAATGGATTTTTTGTAGGAAGCATTGAACTCGCACTAGTTATTTATAGGGAAAAAATGCCATATGTGTGCCGTGTCCAGACTAGACACGGACTGTGCATCGGGTTGGCTGGTCCTTTTTGTAGCTAACATGTGTCCTATTTTCGCTAGAGCCACGTCGCCCCCTTCTAAAAGGTATGTGCGCTACACACACATGAGTGCTGAATTCCAGAATTTCAAATATACATAATTTTTTCATACTAACTCTGTTTTGACATACTTTATATCCAAGCTAAGCTATCGAAAAGATCTATAACTTTCATTTTGAGTCCATCGGCTAGTTTTAATCTTATTTATTTCATACAGGGTTAGACTGTTAAAGTCCGTGTAAAATGAATAACTCTCTCATCCGACGTCCATTTTTTAATGTCTTTATATTGTTGTACTCCTATCAATGACATCTTTAACTCTCGTTTACATTGTTTCTTATAAAAATAAGTCAATCTAAAATGCGATTTATGAGTTGTATACTGCTACGCTAATCTTAGAAAATTCACAACTTCCTATCATGAAGTCAGATTTGGGTGTTCTCTATATGTATGCTCTAGGTTTAATGATTACTACGACTTTCTTTTAGATCACTAAGGATCAAAAGTATTTTATCAAAATCTCACTTTTTATGATATGCATTGTTGATCGAGCCGGTTATGAAACTTCAACAGAACATAACATCTGTGTTATAAGTCTGATTTAAGCGTTCCTTATATCTCTGGAATCCTTGTCACGGCTACCTCAACTTTCGTCAAGGATATTCATGATAATTATTATTCTATTAAGACATGTATTTTATTCATCTTTTAATATATTGTTATAAGCATGTATACAACAAATATTTTCACATAGACTTCACAAAATTTTCTTTAATTATATCGAATAGGTTACAATTGATAACCCTAATAGTTATATCGTCTTATTAATTTTATAGCGGGAAACGTAGGCATTACATTATATATAACTAACACTATATTTAAATTAATTTATTTCTTACAAATAAATCTAACATTTGTTGCATCGGACGATTCTCGCCTTTGACAATCAAGAGTTTAATGTTCCTCTTGATAGGTGGTGATAGTGATGCACCATAAATGTGCTTGGATAACAATTGAGGTATGTATAAACCATTCGATCCGAAATTGAATATTTTCTTATATGTTTTATGCACTATAGAGTCATTTATATTATATCTATCATGTTCGGTATTAATGTAGCTTAAAAAAACAAATAGAAATAAACAAGAATGTACATGTTCATTCTAAAAGAATAACCAGGTCAATCGCTTCAAAACCACGTTAATTCTACGAATATCGTGGATTGACTTCAAAATCTGGGTTAAGACGCATAGAATTTTGGGAGAAACTGAAAGACCATAAAATTGATTATCGCCCCTCCAAATTACATTAAAAAAAGTTAAATAAGAAGCAGAAATTAAAAGGAACCCTAAAGTCCATGGGGCAAATAAAAACCCAGGAACAAAACCGAAAAATTAAGAAAAAATAACAAAACTCTTATAACTCCATTTAGAAAGCGCTTTATGGACTCAAAAATGGGTAAGTCCCCTTCCGGTAATTATTTAGACGTGCTCCTTGCTCAAAGCTTTGATTTAACTAGTCGTAGACCCAAAACAAAGACCCGCATCCAAAGTTATGAACAATTTCATGAAGCCCCTTTAGTCACACGATCGTGGGCCTCTGGGAACGCAAGGGCCCGATCCTCCATACTATAGCCCGCATCAGATACCAACATGAATGAATATGTAGTAGTGAAAAAATGACAGAATGTTATGTAGTTAATTAGTTGTTATTCTAATTTTTCATTATGTGCCTTCTTTTGCCATTGCAACTATAATGGAACACATGCAAAACACTCACATGAGCCAAACGTGAGACAAAATCAAAGTCCTTCATAAATGTGTAAAACAGAGAAAAATCCTTCAAATTTGTGTACACAACAAAGGGATCCCAAATTTTTAGCTCTCTGATACCAGCTCTTAAAAGCGCCAATGCAACTTCATTCCCATAGAAATACAAATTAATGAGACTGATAGATGCTTGAAAAACACTTTTCTAAGTACACTATTGTAGCTGTTGCAGACGGAGTGAACGTCAAGGCAGGGCTTGCATCAACAACACAACAGCTGCAGCAGGCTGACCCACCTAGCCATTGCTAATCGCATTCAACGTTAGCAGAGAAATGAAACACAGTTCCCTATATGAATCCATAGTTTTTTGATTTCTGTATACAATCTTGTTCATTTTATAAAGACTTCTTTGTTACTTTTTCTGATGTATTAGATTTACGTCTCCACTTTATATTACCTTTAAAAAGTAATATCGTTTATTACATATAATAAATTCATTTCCCTTTTACAGATTTTATTAGGTAGAGAATATTTAATAAATTAACTCATATATATTTAGTGGAAGACATATAAGATAATCACTAATACTAGTTAAAAAATAATCTCGATAACAATATTCAAAAACATAATATTAGTACATATTTTTCATTATGTTTATGAATTAGCAATCCTTGCCCATTAAACATTATAATATTTTCCAGAAAAAAAAAATATTTGTTTGAAAAACCTTTCTACCATTTGAATGGTAAGTTTTTCCAATATGTCCTTAAATTCGAACAAAATTTAATTTTGTATCCTTGATTTACTTAGATATTAATTATTTAATATTTTTTGCTAGTTAATTTATTTTAATTAAATATACAAAATAAAATAATTTTATTTTCCAAAAAATATATATAATGTAGTCCTAATTGTCAAAACTTTAAAATAAACCCACCATGACTACGTTTTTCTGATTTTTTATCTTTGTTTTTGTCTCCGATTGTTTTTTATAATTATTAATATTAACACTTGAAAAATTCATTACCAAATATCTAGCTGGATAGAATTTTAAAAATCATTTTACCACAAACATTATGATAAATGAAAATCATGGTTATCAAGATTGATGACGAATGCATCACTATGTGATGCAAAATATCTGTTAGAAGATACTAAAAAACTAAAAATAAAAATAAAAATAGAGCCATAATTAAAAGTTATATTTATATGTGTAAACTAAATTTTAATAAATAAATCACGTATTGATGGACACAAGTAGGTAGTTGCCAATATGGGAATTTACAAACGGAATTTAGAAATAAAAAAATGTAGGAATTTTAATAAATCAGATATTGATAGACAATATTTTCTTTTATTATAGTTTAAATATATATTTTAAAGAACTTTTTTTCCTTTTTGTTACAAATGTAAAATATAGGAATTTACAAACGCAAGTTTAATATCTACATTAATATAAATTTTTATATTAAAAATAATAATTGATATGAGTTGTTATCTAGTAGGTGACATTTGAATAATAATAATTCTAAAGTTTAAAAAAAAAAAGACATGTGTAAAATTCAAAGTGAAGTTTATATATAATATAGAGGTTGAGGGTTCAAGTCTCATCGGAAACATAGGTGGTATTACGAGTAGTATATGAGTAGTGTTGATTTTCCATTCTAAAAAACATACAAACGAACAAAAAAAAACACAAAAAAATATAAACAGAGCCATAATTCAATATTATAATTATATATGTAAACTAAATAGTAATAAATCAAATATTGATGAACACAAGTCGAAGCATATCTATATGGCACGTAGACAAACATGTAAATGTCAAAATGTATATGAAACCTTAATTATTGTGTGAATGTATGACTAATTATTGACCAATCACATAAAGCCGATTTAGGGAGTTTATTGTGAATTAAATTAATAACCAAAATAATGGCTATATTTATGGAATTGCTGCACACATCTTTACATCACAACGCAATTTAATGAGTATGACGCTCTTTTCGTTGGAAATATAATTTTAATCGGAGATGATAGGAATGATTTATGTACAAATTTCATTTGTAGTCTATATCCTACATGTTTTAAAGCATATCGAAGCATGTAATGGTGTCATCGTGCAACATAAAAGAACCTGTCATCCATTTTAGTTAATAGGATATTATTTGTATGCTCAAATTTTGTTCTTCACCATTGTTTTTTATGTTATTTTATTTGAATTATAACTATAAATATATGTAATATTCTTTGTTAGCGTATAGATATAAAAGAAATAAGCATGCATAATCTAAAACAAGAAAGATATGTAACATGAGAAGGCGTTTTGTGGCCACATCCGGTGGCACACAAAAGGAGAGACTAGCGGCGAGTAGGGATATTGCGAGGGCGCTTTCTGCTAACTATGTTTCTGGGAAACGCGGTAATGGAGAACAAGGGCCATCTAAGCGGTTCAATCTCCCGGATCTTAATCAACCACCACCATCGGAGGACGAGGACGGAAAAGGACGGTGCCTGATCTGATCATGATTTACTCTTCGGGGGCGTGCATGCATACATGTGTGTAGCCTTTTTAAAATAATATTATATGCATGGGAGATGCAGTGTTTGTTTTTTATTATTAGTTTAATAATTCTCAAAGACGCTCAAGTAAAAGAAAGTTATGGAAATTATTAATTTATAATTAAAATTGATTTTGATAGCAATCAAACACCCACACGTTTTGGCAATTATCAAAGAATGTTAGTGATTTACTTTTTAACTTGTGGTCTTATTTTAGATAACAACTCAAAGATTTTTTTTTCTGTTAGAAACTAAAAATAAAATAAGCATGCAAAATCTAAAATTCTTAAAGACACTCAAGTAAAATAAAATTATTGAAATGATTAATTTATGATTGCATTTGACTTTGATTGCATTCAAACGATCACACGTTTTATTATAAAGGGGGCAATTCTCAAACAATGTTAGTGTAAACGTTCTCAAAGAATGTAATTATCACACATTTGATTTGCATTGCATTTCGAAATAACTTTTTTCCTAGTTTTTACAAAGATAGAGGGCAGAAGGAAAGGATAATGGTGCAGATAGTAATCGATATAGACAAGAGAGAGTGGAAACACAACAATTTTTAGACATTTTATTCTTCCAACATTCTTTAAGAATGCATTAATTCTTTAAAGAATATTGAGTTGTATAAAAAGTTATTGTGTTACATAGCTATAAATAAATTTTTATTCGTCCATTCTTTAAGAATTCTTACATTCGTTAGACATTCAAACTATTTATGGACTAAAAAACATTTATTAACATTGTTTAAGCATAATGTAAATATTATATTCTCATCATCAAGAATGAAGTTTTAACTTAAATAATTTATTCTTAACCATTCTCTTGATATATATTCAGTTTGTTTGTTTTAAAAATGATTCTTAACCAGGAATATTGTATTTCCGACTATAATACATTCGACTATATATTCGTATTCTTAAATAATTTAATACATAAGTATTTTTCAATATGCAAAATTGTTATACCATATTCTTACAGAATGCAATACAATCATAATTTTTTTTTTTAAAGTTTTAGATTTTACTAATAATATAAAAAGATACTGTACATAATTTATAAGGTAAAATATATACGTTTATTTTTTTGAAATCTAATTTAAATTGCGTTCTTTAATAACTTGAGTGTTACACAAAAAGTATAAGTTCTATCCTACAGATACATGAAGTACTAGTCTCTTCCAGACTTTCTTTCTAGATAAGAGGAGCAGTTCCTCTACCAATGTCCTGTTTCTTCACAAAACAAACAAGATCCATATATGTGAGCCTTATTGAATTTATTGGTCTTAAATGTGTTTAGTCCATAAAACTGTTGGACTAGCTGTCCAAGCCAATAACGACAATTGGTATGTACTTGAATTGATAGCGGCACAGTCCTTTTGGGTTGCCCTCAATCCTGGCAACCGATCAAGGAAATTATGAAAGGAGAGATACCGATTTATTATAAGATTAATAAATTAATATAAATGATTTATTAATATGTTAAAAGATTAATATATTATTTAGAAATCACAATGTTTAATTAATAGTTAGCCAAAAATTAATTAGAATTAATTTTAGGGTTAACTATATTAATTATAAAGTGTAGGGACTAGTTTGCAATTATATAATAGTTGAGTGGAAGGTTCTAGAACCTCCTAGGAAGGGGGTGGACGAAATATATAGGGGAAATCCTAATGCTTTCGTCCGAGGGGCTTGGTTAAGGCTTTTGGATATACTTAGGCCCCAAGAAAAGGAATATTAGGGTTTGCCCTAAACCCTAGATCCTTCAGCTATATAAGGAGCCTCCTGGCACCTAAAATCGGTCACTCCTTCCTTGAAAAAACCCTAGGAATGATTTTTTCATACCCTAACCTCTCTCCTTCAAGTTTCCTTCTTGCTAGTTTTTTGGGTGTAACTCAATTAGAGACATTACATTTGTGGTGCTAAGCTTCCAAGAAGATCAAGAACCAAAATGAATACCAATTCTTTGCTATAACAATTGAAAGGTATGTAACTCTTAAACCCTAATTGGTTAATTTCGAAAATAGCCTCTCTCCATAGGGTTCTTGTTTTGCAATTCAAAGTTATATGTTCAATAGTTAAAACATAAATCCATAGTAGGTTGCATGTGAACTTAGGAATTGGTTTTCTAGTTTATTTATTTTACCTAAATCCCATAAAAAAACATGGGCCTTTTAGATCAAACAAGGTGACCCTTTTAGCCTTGCATTATTATATTGTTTAAACTATCTTTATTAAAATATCACTGTATTTATTGGAATATTGCTCGACGTGTTGTATCCTCAGATATATACTTTAATTATCCAAGACTTCCAAGAATTCATGAATAATTATTCCTAGCTTGATGTTAGAACCATCTTGAGCATCACAGTGACACCTTTACTAGGTAACATATTTAGGTCTATTACTCAAAGTAATTTGTTTAGGATTAGGACATTTAAGTGTATACAATTTCATATTTCTCACAAGATTGTCTCATAAGGAATGAACTTATTCATTGAAGTTGTATCTATTGAATATTATTGTTTCACTATGTCATTTAAAGAAAAATGACATTTCACGTTTATGAGAGTGGTTTACATATCTATAAATTTTTTAACAAGATTCAGTTAGTATTTTCAATATTTAATCTTTAATAATTAATACCCTTTTAGTTTCTAAAAACATTAAGTATCAAAGTCTAGGATCCAAGTTGCAAAACAGATAAATAGCTAGGTATCCTTTATCCCTTCCATCTGAATTCAACCCGGTAGAAATCGATTATAAATTATATCTTACCACATAATTCCTAGATTTACGGGATCGCTAATAACAAATTTAATTAGACATGTTTAATCCCATCTATGCCTCAGAACTCTCTTGCTTAGGTATCCTTTATCACAAGAGATTTCCGATCAAATTATCCAATTTGAAAAACTTGTGTAATCGGCCTATAAATTGCTTATAGAAATCGTGAAGACACATCGTCCATAAAAAAATAACACTAAGTGTTTAGGTATCCTTTATATCACTAGTGCATACAAGAGACGTGCGACCGTTCTTTAAAAAAGGATTGCATAGATTTGAGGTTTGTAAGGGGTCTTTGATGTTTTTATAATTCTAGTTTAAAAAATATTTTATATCATGGTTATTGCATGCATTCAATAAACCATGGTATACTTTAAAAAATCTTATTTCATGTACAATCACATTCTTTAACAATGTTCTATATATAAAGCCCTGTTTTATATAGTTGATGCGATCAAACTTTAAATTAATAACTAGTATTACGTCATATCGTTTGAGCGCTTTAGAACATTTGGAAACCTTTTAATAAAAATTCATTTTATAAAATAATCTTTGGAGTTTGATAAGTTTACTAATCTATATTTTAAACTTATACAATTTTAATCTCGAAGTTTTACCGGTTACTAGTTGTAATGATAAAACTTGTTTTATTGTAAAACTATTTTAGCATCTTATGTTAAAAGGTAAATTTCATAAAAACCAAACTCTTTGTGATGTTTATTTATGTTCAAATATTATTTCGCATTTGAAAAACTAATTTATCAACCATAACATAATAATAATAACATAAACTTAAAACATCACAAGCAGGCATAACAATTATAATATATGTGCATAAACCAAGTCATTAACTAGTAATAATTTTCTGATCCATCACAAAATTATCAAGTCCATTCCTAAAGGGACATAAGGGACATTTATCTTGTAAAGTCTTCATGTGTTCCCACATGCTTTAACACCTTGTAGCAGGGTTATAAAAATAATTTTATAAAGTTTGACAAACTTTAATAAAATCAACTTTAAAAACTTTTAATCTTCAGAATGGCCACCATCTTCATTCTTATTACATTTTGTCAAAAATAACTATTTCTAAAACTAATCTATTACTTACAAAAATTAACAAAAGAAAACTACCTATTTAATTATTATGTATAATATGAATAAATAAATAGTTACAACCATTTGAAATAAATCAACACAAGCAAAAATACAAAGGTCCATGGCTAGTTTATGCACATCATACATATTGTATACTTTAAAATATATACAACTCTTTGTTTTTCTAAGATAACTTTTATGACCAAAAAGATGCATGTAAACTTTTGGTAAAAAATAACAATTATAATAATTTTAAAGTTGTCATAGAAAATATGTATGGACTTTTCTTGCAAAGAGAAAACTGTGACAACCCGAAACTTCTAGCTATGTAATTGATCTGTGTTCAGCACTAAAACTTGAGTTCATTATCTTTTGTTACATCTTGTGGATCCATATGAGTACTCTAGACTTAATATAACCTAGATATAAGTCCTAGGAAGGATTGGAAAGTGTTTAAGTATCATAAAATCGGACCAAACACACCAAATAAGGTGTGTGCGGCCACACACCTATGTGTACGGCTGCACACCCAACCGCACACACCCTCAACCTCACACTCAAACCCTTATATGGATGGATACCTTTTCATTCATTCATTTGGATGTTTCTTTTCTCTCTCTCTACTTTCTCTCTCTAAAATCATCAACCAAGAACACTTGGAAAGAAATTTTGCGTAGTTCAAATATGCATGTTTATGAAAATTAATCACATGTGATTCACTATCCGTAGTTCAAATCACATGTGATTTACCACTATGACTTATAAAGAAATTTTGCGGTTTCAAAACTATTTTGGATAAATAAACAATTTTCTAAATGTTACCTTTGACAAGATTTTTATTAAATAGATTTTCTTATAAAATGTAACCGCACTAATATAGTTATATAAGTAAGACTTGAAGGACTTAGGACCGATGGCTCGCCTTATTTCCTGTTCTTGTTTGATTGTGGGCTTAGAGTAGTTGTTATCTGTCCGACTGTCGTTGAATTCTTAGTTATATATCATGTAAATTAGTGTTGGATACGAGTATTTTCATCCCATTTGATTCCTAAACCACTAAATTGACAAGAACCATACGCATTAACTTAACTATAATAGGTATAGTTAAGGGTACTACTACTCGCTACTTCTACTACTTTACACACTATAATACACACTATTACGAGTCAATATACGAATAAGAGAACACACTACGAACAGGATGAAAGACCACTACACTATAATACAAGATAAATCACTAAATCGGAAGATACACACTAACTCATTACAAGATACACTATTCGCTACATACTATGCCCAGAGTTTTCCGACGGGAAGACGCCGCTACATGTATAGATCTATACGGAGCAGACACTATTACATCCCGACTGGTAACTTCAGTCCGAGCCGTGCAAGCCCGGGGATGACACTACTTAACTACACTGTGCATGATCGGGATGGTCACGGGGTTCTCTATTACTCTCACTATGGGTGGCATACAAGGAAACAGACTAAATCCATACTAAAATACTAAGCTAAATTATAAATTAATATCCCGAAGTAAATTATTAAAACATTCTTACAATAAACGGTTTTCATCAATGAAACTTACTTGCAACTTGAAGATTTTCACTCACGATATACTTTCTGGAAAAATATAGGATTTTCTAGCGCTTTTCTACTACTTTCAAACTGTAAATCGCAGCTTACATACTATATGTTCTAATGCATTTTATACAAAAATTCACACTAAACTCTTATGAACTCACCAACTTTATGCTGATACTCATTTTCAAAATACTTGTATCCTCAGGTCAAAGATAGACAGGTACAGGTGCAGCATTTTGGAGAAGATGGTGCATGCAAGATCCATCTCTTATTTTTGTATTACTTTTGGTGTCTATTGAAACTTTATAGAACACACTTGTAATTAAATTCACTATGAAATGAAATGGTGGTCTGTTTCTTGTTTTTACTATTATGCAATTGTGATGATATTGTACATGGCGTCCTCCACCGAAACATATTCTGTTGTTATCGGTTCTGGGGTGTGACAAAAACCATTCATGTTTTCCAAAAATACAGATTTCATCAACTAAACAAATAATCTCAATAATCTTGCAAAAATGGGTTTGATACTAATTGTTGGGATTTTATTCAAAAATCTGGCTTTCACAACCGAAAAAATTGACAACGGAAGCTTTAAAATGTTGAATAAAACTAAAACTATTTTACCCACCAAGGATCATTTTGCAAGAATTAGAAAGATTAAAAAAAACCATAGAAGGGAAAGCATAACAACCTTTGAAGAATTTGATCCTCATGGGAGGTTGGAAGTTGATGAAGTGTGGCATGAAACTCTAAAGCAAGAGTTCTCTACAAGTATCTACTAAGCAAGAGTAGAATAATCAAAACATGCTAGTATTCACTTGTAATTTGTTGTTCATAAGCCTTTGAAATATATACTAAATATATGGTAAAAGGTGAAGCAACAAAGGGAAATTATTTTAAACATCAAGTGTAAGAGAATGGAGGAGAAAAAGGACGCTTTAACTTTTAAAATTGGCAGCCTCTTAGGAGCACTTTTGCTGTCTGCTTTGCTAGCCAAAGAAGAGGAGAAAGAAGCTTAAGAACTACTTCTCAACCCTTGAAAGTCTCTCGTTTATATAGGCCAAAAAAGTAAGAAGAGACCATACCTTCTAGCTTGTCAAGCATGGGTTGAATAGACAAGTCATGGAGGTGGATTAGACAAGGCATGCATGCCTTGTCTCCTCCTATTTTTGACCCTATGGTTAAAGGATGGAACCAAAGGATGTTCCATTTTTATATGTTTAATGTATTGTTAGATGCCATTTTATGCATCTTATAGGGTAGTTTTCATTATCATTTTAGCATCATCTTTTGTACATTTGCTTGTCATTTAGATAAATAATGTTCAGTTGATGTGTTTTGTTAGAATTCCCGTACTACTCATGTTTTTATGTCGGTTTCAGATAGTTCGAGTGGAGCAGTGCTTTGGGAGTAGTTGGATGCGTGTCTGGAGCTTAAAATTGTGACAACCTGCAGTTTACTCTGTTGCCCTAACCCATTTCCGCCCATAAAATTCGCCTTTTTCGAATTGTTTCCGTTTAAGTTATAAATTAATTCATTAATTTGGAAACTTCTATTATGACTTAATGGATGTCTAAATAGGATTAGAACTCATTTTATCACTCCATATTAGTAATCCGAAAAATTCTAGTTTCGACCATATCGGGTTACGACATCTTAATCGGTTGCGACCAAAAGCCCCGTTTCACGCCGGTATTTGGGTAGTATTCCATCATGTCCAAAACTTAGACACTATTTAAAGTGATCCAAGCTTCCATTTGAAGCTTTTTCCCTCTCTCACTACTCTCTCTCTCTCTAACCTCTCTCATCAACCAAGATTCAAGGTCCAAAAACATAGAATTAAGGCTCCAAATACTTGAGGTAACTTCCCTAACTCATAGTATAGTACCATTAGCCTTCAAATTCGTGTTTAAACTTTGATTTTGGACCTCAAACATGTGTTTACGGCCATGGAGCACGCTTGGGCCGTAAACACATAAAAGAAGGGTTTTTATGCCTTTAAACCCCTCCAAACCAACATTGGGACTTACATACGACTATATGGCTTACCAATTCGGACTTAGAACTCATTAAACATGGTTTTTCAGGAGTAAACATGAGTTTACTGCCCAAGAACATGCTTGGGCCATAAACTCATATTCATGGGGAGTAAACTCACATTTGAGTGTTTAAATCCACTTAAACACACCAATAATCTTGGAATAAATCCTAGAACCAACCACAATCGATTTAGGGCCTTAAACAAGATGGAAACAACCCTGTGGAGATCTGAAGTATAAGTATTTTCAAAAGTATACAAGTATACCTAACCGTCGAGATCTGAAGCTACAAGTAGAACAAAACATAAGTAAATGGGTGTTGTATGTTACGGTTAAACCTGGGCAGTTATGTAGTCGTGTCTAGGATCAATATAGCCTGGCCAACTATATTCATTTGAGACACGGCCAACATGTGCTTGGGAGTGAATGTGGTGTGCGGCAAGCCTAAAACTTACCCTAGTATCCAAAACATCGAACCATAGTCGTAGAGAATCATGAAATACTATGGGAGTATTTCTCAAGCCAATCCATTGTAGAAATATTCATTCAAGCGTTGTTCCTTGATCATTCCTTTAGCGATAATTTATCTGTTTTGATAATTCTTTCCTGCTTTATCGCTTATTTGGAATATATATCTGTCATATCTCTCGATTCAATTCGGAGAACTTATCACCCTCTCTTTCCTGATCTTATTAGATCAGGATGCCTCCAAGAAAGAGACCCAGCTCAAAGACCAATAACCCTCCGCCACCACCTTCTCTTCAAATCGATCTTGCAACACTTCAGGCAGCTGTTACTGCAGCAGTGACAGCCGCCATGTCACAAAGGAATCCCAGTAGTTCAGGAGGTGGTTCACAACCCCAAAACCTAGAAGATAGTTAGGGACACCGAAGAGGGGGTTCCTATAAAGACTTCATGAACGCAAAACCCACATCCTTTGATGGCACTGGAGGTGTCATTTCCTTCACCCGATAGTTCAAGAAAATCGAATCAATCTTTGAAATTTATGCCTGCTCAGAATTTGATAAGGTGAAGTTCGCCGCCTGCACTTTCATCAACAAAGCTCTGACTTGGTGGAACGACCGAGTCAAATCCCTAACTTTACCCGTAGCCAATTCCATGGGTTGGGAGGCCATGAAGGAACTTCTGCTGACTGAGTACTGCCCTCGGGGAGAAATGCAGAAATTAGAGCACGAACTCTGGAACTTGAAGATGAAGGGTTCTGATATTGTCGCTTACACTTCCAGGTTCGATGACTTGGTGCTACTTTGTCTGGGAATGGTTACCCCGGAGAGTAAGAAGATAGAGAGATTCATCTGGGGGCTGACCCAGCCAACAAAAGGGAACGTCATAGCTGCGAGACCACACACATACGACAACGCCAAATGTTTAGCACGAATCTTAATAGACCATAGTGATGACTTTGAAGAAACAACTACCACTCCTGATCTGACAGAGAGGAGTGGTGAGAAAAGAAAAATTGGGAAGAAGAAGGAAAGTCAGATATCGCAGGAGTCTTCGAAGAGGTAGCAAACTGTGGGATTTCAAGCTGCTACTACCCTACAACTGTCTCTGTTGCTGGATCCTCAGCTTGAAAACCTACCAGTAGGTATGCCGGAACCCTCCCTAGTTGTGACAAGTGCAACTATCATCACCTCACTTCCAGCCCATGCATAGAGGTGTTTCGCAACAGTTGTGGCATAAACGGTCACACTGCAAAGAATTGCAAGACACCAACTCAATCAATCAATCAGACTTCCGGTGCGAGCATTGGTCAAGCTTGCTATGGTTGCGGAGAATTAGGGCATTACAAGCGAAACTACCCCAAGACAACAACGGCTGGCAACACCGGAAGAGTTCTAGTAATAGGGTGAGAGGAGACATCCGTTGATCCCACCATCGCATCAGGTATACTCCTCCTTAAAAACACTTACGCTTGCAATCCTTTTCGATTCCAGGGCTAAAAGAAAATCTGTTAACTATTCATTCAAACATCTTCTTAATCTTAGCCCTTCACTAGTAAATGAAACAATCACCATTGAGACCACTAGCAGTAGGAAAGATAACTTTCTCGATACATCCATAGGGTGTACCTTTACGCTGAACGATCATTCTTCATCCATTGATCCTATGCCAGTTTCCATAAATAGCTTTGATGTTGTCCGTGACATGGACTGGTTGAGTCCCAATCATGCTGATACCTTTGTAATAAAAAAACCATCCATTCCAATCTCCTCTCTATTCAAACCCTCGTGATCTACGGCGATAGATTCAATTCCGACCTTCGTATCTGTAACAACCCAAAATTTCCATGTCATTATATTGTAACTCTTCCATAGCACAATTCGCATAACCGACCGTCGTTCCGATTTCAAATTCCGATCCTTCATTTAATTAAGTCATTATTTAGTATGCATTTAAAATGACTTAATGGGTGTCTTAATACATTTAGAAAACATTCCAACACCCAATTTTAGTAATCGGAATATTTCTAGTATTTACCGTATCGGGTTACGGTAACTCAATCGGGTACGACCAAAAACCCCGTCTAACACCGGTATCGGGTAGAATTTCACCGTGTCCAAAACTTAAGCACTATATAAACGTAATTAGGACTTCATTTGAAGCCTTTGGCCAATTTCTTATCACACACTTACAACCTCTCTCCTCCAAGCTTGAATTTAGGTCAAAAATCACAAATTAAGGCTTCAAATCTTTAAGGTAACTTCACTAACATGTTATCCAACATCTTTATCATTCAAATTGATGAAATTAGAGAGTTTAGGGTCCAAGAACATGAGTTTACGGCCAAGGAACATTCTTGGGCCGTAAACTCCATGAAATGGGGTTTTAAGCCCTTAAACTCCCTCCTTGACTCCTTTGGACCTTAGATATGCATATGGGACATTAAGATATGGACTTGGATCAATTAAAACACCACTTTTATGTGACTTAGAAGAGTTTACGGCCAAGGAACATTCTTGGGCCGTAAACTCCTCAAAAGAGGGTTTTCATGCCTTAAAACACTTCCAATACCTAGTTAGGGATTTGATATGAAACTTGGACTTGTTAATCTAAGCTTGGAACACTTAAAACTTAAATTTTGACTAACATAGAAGAGTTTACGGCCATAGAACATATCCTTGGCCGTAAACTCATAAATCCATGCCAAAATTTCATTAAACACACTCAAATGGTTTATACAAAATTCTATAATCACATGTGATTGTCTTTAGCACCAAAAACTAACTTTTCCTAAGGTTAAAGAGAGTTTACGGCCCTAGAACATCCCTCTAGGCCGTAAACTCATAAAAGGGTCTTAATTGATGTCTTAAGAACATACAAATGCTTAGAAAATTGATTTGAATCACATGTGATTACCCTAAGTGGCTTAAAACAAATTTTCAAGGACATTGAGAGTTTACGGCCGTAAACTCCAAGTGTATGGCCGTAAACTCTTGTCTCATGTATTTTTAATCCATTCCAAGTGTTCCAAGGTGTTTTGATAATAAGTTCTAACAATCCCCAAGTCCATTTAAGCCCTAAAAGCACCAAAACCTCACCCACATGAGTTTACGGCCGTAAACTCATGTATGTGGGTGTTTCTATGTTGTAAACTCAATTAAATGTTTACTAATGGAGAGTAAACTCAAGTCCCAAGTCCCTAGTGCCATTACAAATCAATAGATGTCACCCGGGTCACTCCGAACACTCATTTTGAGGTGTATCACCTCACTGGAGTGCAATGTTCCATATAATTAGTGAATGTATCTCTAATTGTATATATATGGACATTATATCATTTTACATAGGGTCCTCGCGAGTAATCAAACCCAGAACCGACATCTAGCATTCCAAACCGACAAGTTTCCGAGTCCGGTGAGTTCATACCCCTACCCTTTTTCACTGTTTTTACTGTTTTCAGGGGGGGAACACAAGCAAAGTACAAGGGAATTTCTTGTACTCATAACATATTTTCAAATGTGTATTTCATACTCTTATGCTTTTAAAACTGATAATCATGACTGACAACAGATCGAACATACAAATCACGTAACATATATTTGTGAAATAAGGCTTTACACTAGTATGTTTTACATGTATTTCACAAATGGTTTTCCATATTTTTATCAGTTAAAAGCATGACAATAAGACATTTGAATTCAATACGTATACATTGTTTTATCCTCGGTAACACTCTTTACATTTATACAAGTGGAGGATTTTCCTATTATTACTAGTAAATTTGTTATTCCGTATGATTGGAGACACGTCCTCGGAGAACACTCCACCTGGATTACGCGAGTGGAGGACTACACCCATAACCAGAATCTCTGGTATTTAGAGAGCGTGACTTGAGTGTATAGATCTATACGGGGCTGACTACCCCGCACCTGGCTGCTAGCTACAGCCGAACCGAAATGGTTCAAGGGTGACGAAAGTCATAAGTATGTGGACGACTTATTGCCACATGTGGACGACTTATTGCCACAGGTTTTAGTCTATCGTATGGTTATGGCACTCGCAATTAGGATAACAGAGATTTACTAACAGTAATAATGGATAACTTTATACATCGTTTACATCGTTTACATCTTTTACATCTTTTACTTACTGGAACCAACATTCAGGAAGGTACGGGACCTTCTTGGGGAAAACATGGAACCTAACTACAATTACATCTTTTACATCTTTTACTTTGTTTACATGAGATACATACATACAGGAAAGCGCGGGGCTTTCCTGGGTAACACTTACAGAGTCACAGAATGAATAACATTACATCTTTCACAATTTGTACATACATTCAGGAAAGTACGGGACTTTCCTGGTTACACACAATAAGTAAACATGTTTTCAGTATACACACCTATCATACCTTACATTTGTGAAACAATAACCAACTATTAAGAAAATACGGGATTTTCTTGGTATACATAACATTTCAGAAACAGAAAGGAAACCGAAACATTTTCACAAATAAAAACCGCTTATGAACTCACCAGCTTTATGCTGATTTTCAAACCGCTTGTGTTCTCAGGTCATCGTTAGAACAGGTACCCGAAGATCCTTTTGCTTGAAGACGGTGTTCATGAAGACCCGTTATCTTTTTTCTATATATACTATGTATCACAACTGTACAAACTATACTTTTGAAACACTTGTAAAACTTTTATTATGTAATGTAATGCTTGTCTTACTTTACTTACTATGTACATTGGAATTGATACTCAACGTGGAAGTCCACCCCGGGAATGTATTCCGCCTTCGGTTTTCGGGGTGTGACAGATTGGTATCAGAGCCCTTGTTTATAGTGAATAAAGTATACCAAACCTTACATGGTATAAAACTATAAACACTAAAGGGCCTAAGTGCTCTGAATTGAAAGTATCTTCAAATTATAAGTATTTTCAAAAGTATACAAGTATACCGAACCGTCGTCATCCGTAACCTCAAGTGGAACAGAACATAAGTAAATGGGTGTTGTGTACTGTGGTTAAACCTGGGTAGTAATGTAGTCGTGTCTAGGGTCAATATGGCCTGGCCAACTATATTCATTCGAGACACGGCCAACATGTGCTTGGGAGTGACTGTGGTATATGGCATGCCTAAAACTTACCCTAATATCCCAAACGTCGAATCATTGTCGTAAACAATTCATGAAATACTATGGGAGTATTTCTCAACCTCGATCATCTGTAGTAATCATTATTCAAGTAGTTCTCTGTGATCACTCTTAGCGATAAATTATCTGTTCGATAACTCTTTCCTGCTTTATCGCTTACTCGAATCATATAGTTGTCATATCTATCGATTCAATATAGAGGACTTACCATCCTCTTTTCCTTGGTCTTATTAGATCAAGATGCCTCCCAAAAAGAGACCTAACTCAAAGAGCAACAACAATCCTTCTTCGCCGCCACCTCCTCCTCAGTTCGATCTAACATCGCTCCAAACAATGATGACCGCTGCGATGGTAGCAGCTATGTCACAAATGAACCCTAGTGGTTCTGGTAGTGGTACTCAATCTCAAAACCCTGAGGGTAGCCAGGGACACCAAAGAGGGGGTTCCTTTAAGGATTTTATGAATGCGAAACCGACATCTTTTAATGGCACTGGAGGTGTCATTTCTCTATCTCGATGGTTCGAGAAAATTGAGTCCATATTCGAAATCTGTCCCTGCGCGGAATCCGATAAAGTCAAATTTGCAGCGTGTACCTTCGCGGATAAAGTCTTGACCTGGTGGAATGGCCGAGTCAAATCTCTAACCTTACCCGTAGCCAACGCCATGGGCTGGGAAGCCATGAAAGAACTTCTCATTGCTGAGTATTGTCCTCGTGGTGAAATGCAGAAACTAGAGCATGAGCTCTGGAACCTGAAAATGAAAGGTTCTGACATTGCCGCATATACTTCCCGATTTGACGACCTTGCACTTCTCTGCCCGGGGTTAGTCACTCCAGAAAACAAGAAGATTGAAAGGTTCGTTTGGGGACTATCTCAACCAATTAAGAGTCATGTTTTGGCTGCTCGTCCAGATACCTACGATAGTGCCAAGACACTAGCACAAATTCTGATTGATCACAACGACGACGTCAAAGAAATCACTACCACTTCTGAGCCGACTCAAAGGAGTGGTGAAAAGAAAAAATTCTGGAAGAAGAAGAAGGGAAAATCTTCTCAAGGATCCTCCAAGAAACAACAGACGGTAGCAGTCCATGCTGCTACTACTACTCTTGTTGTTGCTGTTTCTGCCATGGGATCTACTGCCTCAACTCCTACCAGTAAATATGCTGGTAACCTTCCTCAGTGTGACAAGTGTAAATACCATCATCATCCCGGCCCCTGTCGAGAATTGTCTTGTACCAACTGTGGTAAGAAAGGGCACACAGTTCGGTACTGCAGAACTCCTACTCAGTCAGCTAATCAATCATCGGGAGCAGGTGTTAGTCAATCCTGCTACAACTGTGGTGAAGTGGGACACTTTAAAAGGGATTGTCCTAAGAAGTCAACTGCTGGTAACACTGGAAGAGTCCTAGCCTTGGGACGGGAGGAAGCAGTTGCTGATCCCGCTGTTGTTTCGGGTACGTTCCTTCTCGACAACTCATATGCTAGTATTCTTTTCGATTCGGGTGCTGAAAGGAGTTTTGTTAGTCATTCATTCAAACATAATCTAAAACCAAATCCTCAACCACTAACCGAAACATTTACCATCGAGATGGCTAACGGCGAGAAAGAAAGTGCTAACAATGTATTCATAGGCTGTACACTTACTCTGAACGATCACTCATTTCCTATAGATCTCCTACCTGTTTCCATCAAGAGCTTTGATGTTATCATTGGCATGGATTGGTTGAGTCCCAATCATGCTGACATCCTTTGTTATGAAAAATCTATCCGCCTCAACCTTCCTTCGAATCAAACTCTCATAATCTATGGCGATAAACCCAGTTCCAATCTTCATATCATTTCTTACATCAAAACTCGAAAGCTCCTTCGAAAAGAGTGCGTTGCATTCTTAGCTCATGTGATCAACGAGAAACAAGAAGTTAGAGACCTTGCGAGCATCCCCGAAGTCTGTAACTTTCCCGATGTGTTTCCCGAAGAACTCCCAAGAATTCCTCCCGAACGTCAGGTCGAGTTTCGTATTGACCTAATTCCTGGAGCTACTCCTGTAGCAAAATCCCCGTATCGTTTAGCTCCCGCAGAAATGCAGGAGTTATCTAGTCAACTCAATGAGTTACTCAGTAAAGGATTCATTAGACCGAGTTCCTCACCCTGGGGAGCTCCGATTCTATTTGTCAAAAAGAAAGATGGATCCTTTCGCATGTGTATCGACTATCGTGAGCTGAACAAATTAACCGTTAAGAACCGATATCCTCTTCCAAGAATAGACGACCTCTTTGATCAACTCCAGGGAGCTAACTACTTTTCCAAGATAGACCTTCGGTCAGGGTACCATCAGTTACGAGTCCAGGAGGATGACGTTTCCAAGACAGCTTTTAGGACTCGGTATGGACACTACGAGTTTGTAGTGATGCCCTTCGGTCTAACCAATGCACCGGCTGTGTTCATGGACTTGATGAACCGGGTGTGCCGTCCCTTCTTAGACAAATTCGTTATCGTGTTCATTGATGACATCCTCGTCTACTCTCGAAGCGAAGAAGATCACAAACAACACTTGAAGCTAGTTTTGGAAACTCTTAGATCCGAAAAGCTCTACGCGAAATTTTCCAAATGTGAATTCTGGTTAAGGAAGGTAACTTTCCTCGGTCACGTTGTAAGCGAGGAGGGTATTCATGTAGATCCTTCCAAGATTAAAGCGATAGAGAGTTGGTCGGCACCAAAAGACGCCCACGGAAATTCGTCAATTCTTAGGTCTCGCCGGCTACTATCGTCGATTCATTCAAAATTTTTCCAAAATCGCCAAACCCTTAACCACTCTAATACAGAAAGGTGTAACCTTTTGTTGGAGTAATAAACAAGAGACTGCATTCCAAACGTTGAAGAGAGCCTTATGCAGCGCGCCTGTTCTGTCTCTGCCTGAAGGGACAGAGGATTTCGTTGTCTACTGCGATGCGTCAAATCAAGGCTTAGGCTGTGTGCTTATGCAAAGAGGAAAGGTGATTGCCTATGCCTCTAGACAGCTGAAAGCACACGAGGTCAACTATACCACACACGACTTGGAATTAGGAGCAGTAATCTTCGCATTGAAAATTTGGAGACATTATCTCTACGGAACTAAATGCACAATTTTCACTGATCACAAAAGTCTTCAGCACATCTTTAATCAGAAAGACTTAAACATGAGGCAACGACGATGGGTAGAATTACTCAGTGATTATGAGTGTGAAATCCGTTACCACCCCGGCAAGGCCAATGTGGTAGCAGATGCCCTTAGCCGAAAGGATAGTGCAGGCCACAAAGTGAGAAACCAGACGATGACCATCCATTCCAACTTACCTATGCAAATCTGAGAAACTCAGTATACAGCCCTCAAACCCGAGAACGTGTCAAGTGAAACCTTGAGAGGAATGGAAAAGAAACTTGAGATCAGAGGTGACGGAGTTCACTGTTTCATGAATCGGATTTGGATTCCCAAATCCGGTGGATTCAGGGAAATAGTCATGGAGGAAGCACATAGAACCAAATACTCTGTTCACCCAGGTTCGGACAAGATGTACCTGGATCTCAAAAAGCAATACTGGTGGCCAAACATGAAAGCTGAGATAGCTACATTTGTGGGCAAGTGTCTGACTTGTGCCAAAGTCAAAGTTGAACATCAGAAACCTTCAGGTCTGCTCCAACAACCCGAGATTCCCGAGTGGAAATGGGAAATGATTACAATGGACTTCATTACCAAACTACCCAAGTGTTCTAGTGGGTACGATACCATCTGGGTAATTGTCGATCGTTTGACAAAGTCCGCTCACTTCATCCCGATCAAAGAATCATACAAGATGGAGAGACTCACGCGAATCTACATCCAGGAGGTAGTACGTCTTCACGGTGTACCTGTTTCCATTATCTCTGATCGAGATAGTAGGTTTACCTCCAGATTTTGGCAATCTCTTCAGCAAGCTCTTGGAACCAAACTAGATATGAGCACGGCATATCATCCTCAGACCGATGGACAGAGTGAGAGAACAATCCAGACCCTGGAAGACATGCTTCGGGCATGTGCCATTGACTTTGGAAAGTCGTGGGATACACACCTATCCTTGATCGAATTCTCGTAGAACAACAGTTACCACACCAGCATCAGGGTTGCTCCGTTCGAAGCCCTATACGGCCGTAAGTGCAGATCCCCTCTGTGCTGGGCCGAGGTAGGGGATACACAGTTAGCAAAGAGTCGAGTCCCCGACAGTGCTCTCACTGGTCCTGAAATCATCCGTGAAACCACCGAAAAGATCATTCAAATCCGAAATCATCTGAAAGCCTCACGTGATCGTCAAAAGAGTTACGCTGATAATCGTCGGAAACCACTAGAATTTCAGGCTGGAGACCATGTCCTGTTGAAAGTCTCGCCCTGGAAAGGCACTGTACGCTTTGGCAAGCATGGGAAACTTAATCCGAGGTACATTGGACCCTTTGAGATCCTCTCCAGGATTGGTCCAGTTGCCTATAAACTTCATTTACCTCACGAACTCAGTAACATTCATCCTGTCTTTCATGTCACAAATCTCAAAAAGTGCCTGTCCGATGAAACCCTAACAATTCCCTTAGACGAGATCGAGATCAATGAAAACCTCAACTTTGTGGAGGAACCGATCGAAATCATGGATCGAGAAGTCAAACGAACGAAACAAAGTCGCATCCCGTTAGTGAAGGTTCGCTGGAATGCCAAGCGGGGACCGGAATTCACTTGGGAACGGGAAGACTCAATGAAACAGAAGTATCCACAACTCTTTTCTTATCCATGATTTTTATCTTGTCTTATGTTTTAAACTTGAATTTCGGGATGAAATTCCCTTTAACGGGGGGATAATGTAACAACCCGAAATTTCCATGTCATTATATTGTAACTCTTCCATAGCACAATTCGCGTAACCGACCGTCGTTCCGATTTCAAATTCCGATCCTTCATTTAATTAAGTCATTATTTAGTATGCATTTAAAATGACTTAATGGGTGTCTTAATACATTTAGAAAACATTCCAACACCCAATTTTAGTAATCGGAATATTTCTAGTATTTACCGTATCGGGTTACGGTAACTCAATCGGGTACGACCAAAAACCCCGTCTAACACCGGTATCGGGTAGAATTTCACCGTGTCCAAAACTTAAGCACTATATAAACGTAATTAGGACTTCATTTGAAGCCTTTGGCCAATTTATTATCACACACTTACAACCTCTCTCCTCCAAGCTTGAATTTAGGTCAAAAATCACAAATTAAGGCTTCAAATCTTTAAGGTAACTTCACTAACATGTTATCCAACATCTTTAACATTCAAATTGATGAAATTAGAGAGTTTAGGGTCCAAGAACATGAGTTTACGGCCAAGGAACATTCTTGGGCCGTAAACTCCATGAAATGGGGTTTTAAGCCCTTAAACTCCCTCCTTGACTCCTTTGGACCTTAGATATGCATATGGGACATTAAGATATGGACTTGGATCAATTAAAACACCACTTTTATGTGACTTAGAAGAGTTTACGTCCAAGGAACATTCTTGGGCCGTAAACTCCTCAAAAGTGGGTTTTCATGCCTTAAAACACTTCCAATACCTAGTTAGGGCTTTGATATGAAACTTGGACTTGTTAATCTAAGCTTGGAACACTTAAAACTTAAATTTTGACTAACATAGAAGAGTTTATGGCCATAGAACATATCCTTGGCCGTAAAATCATAAATCCAAGCCAAAATTTCATTAAACACACTCAAATGGTTTATACAAAATTCTATAATCACATGTGATTGTCTTTAGCACCAAAAACTAACTTTTCCTAAGGTTAAAGAGAGTTTACGGCCCTATAACATCCCTCTAGGCTGTAAACTCATAAAAGGGTCTTAATTGATGTCTTAAGAACATACAAATGCTTAGAAAATTGATTTGAATCACATGTGATTACCCTAAGTGGCTTAAAACAATTTTTCAAGGACATTGAGAGTTTACGGCTGTAAACTCCAAGTGTGTGGCCGTAAACTCTTGTCTCATGTATTTTTAATCCATTCCAAGTGTTCCAAGGTGTTTTGATAATAAGTTCTAACAATCCCCAAGTCCATTTAAGCCCTAAAAGCACCAAAACCTCACCCACATGAGTTTACGGCCGTAAACTCATGTATGTGGGTGTTTCTATGTTGTAAACTCAATTAAATGTTTACTAATGGAGAGTAAACTCAAGTCCCAAGTCCCTAGTGCCATTACAAATCAATAGATGTCACCCGGGTCACTCCGAACACTCATTTTGAGGTGTATAACCTCACTGGAGTGCAATGTTCCATATAATTAGTGAATGTATCTCTAATTGTATATATATGGACATTATATCATTTTACATAGGGTCCTCGCGAGTAATCAAACCCAGAACCGACATCTAGCATGCCAAACCGACAAGTTTCCGAGTCCGGTGAGTTCATACCCCTACCCTTTTTCACTGTTTTTACTGTTTTCAGGGGGGAACACAAGCAAAGTACAAGGGAATTTCTTGTACTCATAACATATTTTCAAATGTGTATTTCATATTCTTATGCTTTTAAAACTGATAATCATGACTGACAACAGATCGAACATACAAATCACGTAACATATATTTGTGAAATAAGGCTTTAAACTAGTATGTTTTACATGTATTTCACAAATGGTTTTCCATATTTTTATCAGTTAAAAGCATGACAATAAGACATTTGAATTCAATACGTATACATTGTTTTATCCTCGGTAACACTCTTTACATTTATACAAGTGGAGGATTTTCATATTATTACTAGTAAATTTGTTATTCCGTATGATTGGAGACACGTCCTCGGAGAACACTCCACCTGGATTACGCGAGTGGAGGACTACACCCATAACCAGAATCTCTGGTATTTAGAGAGCGTGACTTGAGTGTATAGATCTATACGGGGCTGACTACCCCGCACCTGGCTGCTAGCTACAGCCGAACCGAAATGGTTCAAGGGTGACGAAAGTCATAAGTATGTGGACGACTTATTGCCACATGTGGACGACTTATTGCCACAGGTTTTAGTCTATCGTATGGTTATGGCACTCGCAATTAGGATAACAGAGATTTACTAACAGTAATAATGGATAACTTTATACATCGTTTACATCGTTTACATCTTTTACATCTTTTACTTACTGGAACCAACATTCAGGAAGGTACGGGACCTTCTTGGAGAAAACATGGAACCTAACTACAATTACATCTTTTACATCTTTTACTTTGTTTACATGAGATACATACATACAGGAAAGCGCGGGGCTTTCCTGGGTAACACTTACAGAGTCACAGAATGAATAACATTACATCTTTCACAATTTGTACATACATTCAGGAAAGTACGGGACTTTCCTGGTTACACACAATAAGTAAACATGTTTTCAGTATACACACCTATCATACCTTACATTTGTGAAACAATAACCAACTATTAAGAAAATACGGGATTTTCTTGGTATACATAACATTTCAGAAACAGAAAGGAAACCGAAACATTTTCACAAATAAAAACCGCTTATGAACTCACCAGCTTTATGTTGATTTTCAAACCGCTTGTGTTCTCAGGTCATCGTTAGAACAGGTACCCGAAGATCCTTTTGCTTGAAGACGGTGTTCATGAAGACCCGTTATCTTTTGTCTATATATACTATGTATCACAACTGTACAAACTATACTTTTGAAACACTTGTAAAACTTTTATTATGTAATGTAATGTTTGTCTTACTTTACTTACTATGTACATTGGAATTGATACTCAACGTGGAAGTCCACCCCGGGAATGTATTCCACCTTCGGTTTTCGGGGTGTGACAGTATCATTTCGTGCATCAAAACTCAAGAGTTTTCCCTGAAGGGAGTGTCATTCATTCCTAGTCCTTGTGATCCGTGGGAAAAAGGAAGTTAGAAATTTCGAGAACATCCCTGAAGTCTGTGACTGTCCTGATGTATTCTTATAGAGCTTCCGAGAATTCTTTCCGAACCTTAGGATGAATTTCGCATCAACTAAATCCATGAAACTATTTCAGTAGTCAAAACAACCGTGAAAACCGATATCCTTTTTCCTCGAATATATGACATTTTCGATCCACTTCAGTGAACCAACCACTTCTCAAAGATAAACTTTAAGTCAAAGTATCGACATCTACAAATCTATGAGAGTGATGTTCCATAGACAGTATGTCGGACTCGATATGATCACTATAAGTTCGCGGTGATGTCCATCGGTCAAATTCCGTGGTCATGAAGTAGACAATGAAGACATACGTATGAAATCCTCCTAAGATCAAGGGAATAGAGAATTAGTCGGCACCGCAGATACCTACAGAAACCCGTCAATTCTTTGGTCTCGCTGACTACTATTGCAGGTTCATTCAGGATTTTTTCGGAATCACCAAAACCTTAACCATCCTGACATCGTAAGATGTACCCTCTTGTAGGAGGTCTTACTTTGGAAAGTCATGGTACGCCTTGGAAAGCGCGGAGAACTTAACCTGTGGCACATTAGACCCTTCGATATCCTCGTTAGTATCGATTTTGTAACCTTGAAACTCTGACTACCTTCAAAACTTAGCAACAACCATCCGATATTACACATCTTTATTCATAAGAGGTGCCTACCCAATGAAACCCTAGTAATCCCTTCGATGTGACTAAGACCGTATTCCGATAACGAAGGTTCGCCAGAATGCCATACGAAGACACGAGTTCATTTGGGGGTGTAAAGATCCGATGAAATCGAAATATCCGTATCTCTTTTGAAATCCTTGAGTCATATTTAAGGTTTGAATTCGGGATGAAATTCCCTTTAACGGGGGGATAATGTGACAACCCGCAGTTTACTCCCTCGCCGTAACCCATTTCCACCCATAAAATTCACCTTTTTCGAATTGTTTTCGTTAAAGTTATAAATTAAGTCATTATTTTGGAAACTTCTATTATGACTTAATGGATGTCTAAACACGATTAGAACTCATTTTATCACTCCATATTAGTAATCAGAAACATTCTAGTTTCGACTATATCGGGTTACAACATCTTAATCGGGTGCGACCAAAAGCCCCGTTTCACGCCTGTATCGGGTAGTATTCCACCGTGTCCAAAACTTAGACACTATTTAAAGTGATCCAAGCTTCCATTTGAATCTTTTTCCCTCTCTCACTATTATCTCTCTAACCTCTCTCCTCAACCAAGATTCAAGGTCCAAAAACATAGAATTAAGGCTCCAAATCCTTGAGGTAATTTCCCTAACTTATAGTATAGTACCACTAGCCTTCAAATTCGTGTTTAAACTTTAATTTTGGACCTCAAACATGTGTTTACGGCCAAGGAGCATGCTTGGGATGTAATTACATAATAAAAGGGTTTTTATGCCTTTAAACCCCTCCAAACCAACTTTGGGACTTAGATACGACTATATGGCTTACCAATTCGGACTTAGAACTCAATAAACATGGTTTTTAAGGAGTAAACATGAGTTTACTGCCCAAGAACATGCTTGGGCCATAAACTACTATTCATGGGGAGTAAACTCAAATTTGAGTGTTTAAATGCCACTTAAACACACCAATGACCTTGGAATAAATCCTAGAACCAACCAAAATCGATTTAGGTGCCTTAAACTAGATCGAAACAACCCCATGGAGAGTTCACATCCATAAACTCCCCAAGGATGAGTTCTTGGGCCGTGAATTCACTTACACAAGTCAAATGATGCCCAAACTCCATTCTAAGGCTTGTAAAATTGGTTAGAATCACATGTGATTGACCTAAAGCCACCAAATCATAAATATAAGAGGCGTATAGGAGCTTACGCCCATAAAATCAATGTTTAGGGCTAGAAACTCCCTTTGATGGTCCATTTGGTGGTAAAACTTATCCCTATGCCTTAGATTAAGTCATAGCAACCCTTCCCATGTGTTAATTGACCATTTGGCACCATAATATCCCACATACATGAGTTCACGGCCGTGAACTCATGTGGTTATGGTATTAGGGTCGTAAAATCCCTAAGGAGTTTACTCTTGAAGTCCCAACTCTTTTTCCACGCCGTACACGTCCATAGATGTCACCCGGGTCACTCCAAACACTTGATTTGAAGTGTTTTCGCTCATTGGAATGTATTATCATATCTAATTAGTGTTTTAAAGTCTAATTAGATACATTTGTATACCATTTCATATTACATAGGAACCTCACGCGTTATCAAGCCCCGAACCGACACATAGCGTTCAAATCGTCACGATTTCTCGCCTGGTGAGTTCATACCCCTACACATTTTCAATGTTTTTCACTATTTTCAGGGGGGAATACAAGCAAAGTACAAGTGATAATTGTACTCAAAACTGGTTTTACATACATTGTCTTTCATATTATATAAGCTTTTAACACTGATAGTCGTAACAAACAATCGTGTTAACCTACAGGATACATTCTCATGTTATATGTGAATTACTTTATAAATTGTTGTATTTATATTTTCAAAAATGTTTTCTCACATTATAACAATTAAAAGCATAACAATTGAACATGGTTTTGTCCTCGGTAACACCCCTCAAAGATACGCGAGTGGAGGAGACTCGTACATTTTCAAAAAATATGGGATTTTCTTGGGTCGTAACATTTTTAGAAACTAAAAGGAGACTCGTACATTTTCAGAAACTAAAAGGAAACTCATACATTTTCAGAAAACAAAACCGCTTATGAACTCACCAGCTTTATGCTGATTTTCAAACTGCTTGTATTCTCAAGTCCAGTTAGATAGGTACCCGATGATCCATTTTGGCGATGATGGAGTGCATCGAAGACACGTCTTGCTTTTGTTTATATATACATACGTATAACACTGTACAACTTTACTTTTGAACAAATGTAAATATCAATATGTAATGTAATGTAACGATTGTTTATTTTTCTTACTATGTACATTGGTTGCGATATTCATGACGTCCTCCACCCCAGAACGTTTCCGCCTTCGGTTTCGGGGTGTGAGAAAAATGGATCTTGGAACTAAGGGAATATGTTTAGGAATGATCAGAAGATGCGTTGGTCAAGAAACATTCAATTGAATTTATCACATGAAGATAGAATATTCAATCTAAAGTTAAAGGATATTGTTGGCAGCTTTGAACCTTTGTTAGTATTTTAACCATATCTCGAGAACCCTAACTCCGATTGATGTAATTTAAAATGATCTAAGAAGTAGATGAAATTTCAGATGCTATAGGAACAACATGCGATCATAGGTTGCCTTCATGCGATCTCATGGGGCCTTTTTGTGATCATAGGTTGTCTCGTACCTTGTCTTCGAGGTTCTTTTGTGCCCAAAATTCATCCGGAAGCCAAAAATGAAAACCTGTTGTAAGGTCGAACCTTATAATATGATGATGTTTGAGACTGATCACTCAGCATCAGCGTATAACTCAACATCAGTGTCAGCGTATTAATTATTCAGTGTATAATTTGATATTCAGAATTTTGGAACATATTTGATACTTATCTAGTTTCCATAGTTATCTTCTATTAGTTAGTTGGTATATCCCTGATTTGTAGGGATTGCCTAGATTAGTTCTATATAGTCTTTTGTACAAGTTTGTGAAAGTGCATCTTTAACAAACCCTAATAGCCGCTTTGTGCATTCGATAATCTCTTTGTGAGATTATCATTCTTAGTGAAAGTTTATCTTTGTGAATCCTCGTTGTTCTTGTTTATAGTCATTGTTTGATAATTTGTTCGATCTTAGGAACTTTCAATTGGTATCAGAGCAGTGTTCTCTTATCAAACAAATGGCTTCATCGTCTTCTTCTTTAAATTCATCAAATCATTCTTCTGCTAAAATTCCTCCATTTGATGAAACCAATTTTGCTATGTGGAAAATCAAAGCTCTCTATGCATTGGAATCTATGGATAAAGACATGTTGGACATCGTCAATGATGGTCCATATGTTCCGATGTATGAGTCCTTGAAAAACAATGCTCCTGAGGGTGACATGAAGAAGATACCTAGGGAGAAATGGACAACAGATGATAAAAGAAAGAATGGTCTAGATGTACGTGCTCGGGCTGCAATCAGCTATGCGTTGCCATATAATGTCTTTGGGCTAGTTCAGAACTGCATCTCAACAAAAGAAATGATAGACATGCTGATTGTGTCTTTTGAAGGCACTGAGGAAGTCAAGGCCACTCAGATAAATGATCGAAACAGAAGGTATGAAAATTTCTTTGCAAAGAAAGGTGAAACCCTGACTCAAACCTTCAACAGGTTTAACACTCTTGTTAATGATCTGCGGAGACTAGATCAGTTGAAGCATCGAATTGTTCTACTGCAGAAGTTTTTGGATTCTCTGCATGCAGGTTGGGAGAATCATGTTGATATGCTGTGTAACAGCCCAGAATTTCCAGTTATTTTTATTGGTTTATTTTTGGATATTGTGAGCGGACTCGGCGAGTTGGAGCCCAAACTCGCCGAGTAGGATCGCGAAATTTGGCACGAGATCGCATCCGGACTCGGCGAGTCCAAGAGTGGACTCGGCGAGTCCACGCTGTGTGGTGAAACCCTAATTTCCGGGGTTTGAGACCTATTTAAAGGGCCTTATGGCCGTCATTTGTGCTCACTAACCCTTAGAGAGAAACCCTTGAGTGCTTGAACGTTTTGAGAGAGAAAGGAAGCATTTCTTGACCTTGTGTGTGTTATTTAGCAAAGAAGGAGGAGGTTCTAGACAAGAGGAAGCAAACAAGGTTGCTATCCTGTGGATTTGAAGCTTAGATCATCGATCTAGAGGTATGATTTCGGCTCATCTTCTGTTTTGTGATGTATAATGGGATTTAGGGTTTCTTATGGACATTATTGGGTTGATTTAATGCCAAATAGTTCCCTTCTTGTGTTGAGGCTCTGGATCTGGATCCATAGAGGTCCAAAGAGCCTCACTCATCAAGCTTTGTGTATAGCAATGGAGTTTATGACCTTGTGTTATAGTATTTGAGACCGAAGCATCATATATGGTCATATAGATATTGTATGTGCATCAAGATAGTGACTTTACATGGTAAATAAGCTTGGAAGGACTGGATCTATGGGTTAATGGACTGGATCTGACCTTATGAGCAAGTTTGAGTCATTGTATGGCACGGACTCGCCGAGTCCGAAGAACAGACTCGGCGAGTAGTATGAATATTGCCCCGACCACATAGCGAGTGGTCTTGCCGAGTTGGGGAGGATTGACTCAGTGACTCAGGGGGAGTCAGAATGGACAGGTGGACTAAATCAAGCTGGACTCGCCGAGTTGTTCTTGAGACTCAGCGAGTTCAGTCGTGGTGGCCCCATAACTCATGCCAGGTTGAACTCATCGAGTTAGGATAATACTCGACGTGTCAAGGGAGGATTCCAGGGAAATCAGTGTATACACTCAGACTCGCCGAGTCGCTATAGTGCACTCGCCGAGTCCGGTCAAAGTTGACCGTTGACCGTTGACCAGTGTTGACCTAAGTTGACTTGTTAAAGGGTAGTCAACCTTAGTTGGGAAAGTGTTAATTGGAGATGTATTGACCTATAGGAGGACTATAGCTCGGGAGATCGAGCACTAGTGATTTCAGGACTTACGAATTACCGAGACACGCGAGATGAGTCTTCTCACTATACTTTACCTTGAGTAGGTAACCAGAGTTATCTGATAGAGTATTTGTATACTATGTATGTTATGTGTTGTACTGCATTCTTTCTATGTGATTTATGTTGTGCATGTTTACAGAGTTAGAATCCGACGGTTCATAAAGTTTGGGTGCACGGACCAATAGAGTTATAGCCTCGAGTGGCTAATACGTGTTATATGTGGTATTTTGAGGAACTGACTAAGCTTTGTGCTTACAGTGTTTGATGTTATTTGTTTCAGGTACTAGTGACGATAACGGCAAGGCGCCGGCTTGATCAGTACACACGCGTGGGATTTATGATTTTGAGATCTTGGGATTTTGTATTACTTAGATTGAACGATTAAATATGGTTGTTTTCTGAATATTAATTGAATTATGTTTTATAAAAGTTTGAAAATTTTGTTTTGAAATTTACGGTGTTACAATTTGGTATCAGAGCCTTGGTTTGAGGGATTCGGGTACACCTTCGGGAGTATTTGAACTCAAACTGAGGATTTGGAAAAATATTTTCAAAAGAGAATTAAACTTTTCTAAGAGTAAAAGATTTTTAGAGAAATTCAAAGAACAAAACGTTTGTACGATCAGTCAGCGCCTGAACGGTGATTTCCCAAAATACCCTTATATTATATGTTTATGGAAATTGATATGATGTATTCACTTGCTAGAGTAGGCTAGGTATTCTTATTAGGACTAGAGTGCCCTGATTTGTGATGCCTTAGCCTAGGGATATGTGAGCTGCTATGAGATGCTTGAGAGCGAATAGGTAGCAGCGAGGAGCTTATGAGAGATCTATTAGAGAGTGATAGAGTACTTGGAAGTTGGGATCCGAAGAGGAGGATTTGGGGTGTGTACTGAGACGGTGTGGACAGTAGTATTGGGCCCGTACTAATGAAAGCACCGGGGTGGTGCACGGTCCAAGTAAGAATCTTCGGTATACCAAGGATCAAGGAGGGATGAGTTGTCGAGTGTGAGTATGCTCGAGCGGATCTAATTTATCGTATGTTGTATTTCAGAGGTTGATCATGGTGAGGACACGTCATATGCCGGAGGGTGTCGGGGCTAGCGATGAGGAGATCCGACAGATCATTCATGAGGAGGTGGTTGCGGTCATCAGGGCAGAGATACCAAAGATGTTCGGGTCTATTAAGACCGCGCTGATTGAGACCTTCGACGAGTGTTACGCCGCTCTTTCTGAGGCTACGGTTGCGGTGGCCACTGCAGTTGATCTGAAGTCCTCATAATTGCAGCCGGCAGCCAAGCGGGCCAAGCCTGATGATCCCAAATCCGGGAGCCAGAAGGGCCGCACTTGTGGAACGTGTGGAAAGGGTCATGATGGATTGTGTAGAGCTGGATCTTGCTACAAATGTGGGAAGGATGGGTATATGGCCAAGGACTACCCCAAGGGGTTGGCAGTATGTTTTCACTGCAACCAGACGGGACACCGGAAGGCGAAGTGTCCGCAGTTGCGGGGATCAGCATAGGGAGCACCTCAGGGATCTGCCCCTGCCGCCATCAGAGCTACCGGGAGTGGGCCAGTGAAGGCCGAGGCGCCAAGGGCACGTGGGAGAGCGTTTCAGTTGACCGCAGAGGATGTCTGTGCAGCGCCCGATGTCGTGGCTGGTATGTATTCTTTCGTGTATTTATTATAATGTTGAAATATTATGCTCATATTATGTTATGCGTAGGTACTTTTCTTGTAAAATTTGTACCTGCCTTGGTATTATCTGATTCGGGTGCGAGTCGGTCCTTTGTATCTTTGGCTTTTAGTCAGCACATCAGTGTTAGTCGCGAGGCGCTGAGTCGGTCTCTGAGAGTTTCCATAGCTGACGAAAAGGCGATATATGGCACGGAGGTGATCTGTGGGTGCGTACTCGAGATTTTCGGTGTTGAGTTCCCGATTGATTTGGTTCCTATTGCCATGGCGGATGTTTGTGTCATCGTGGGTATGGACTGGCTGAGCAAGTTCGGTGCGGTTATCGACTGCAACCGGCAGCTAGTGACCATACGAGACCCTAGTGGGGGAGTTCTTACAGTATACGGCGAGGGTACCCGTTCTGGATCAGCATTTTGTTCGGCCGCTAGGGTGAGGCAGTGTCTACAGCAAGGCTGTAAGGGTTTTGTGGCGTACGTGTTTGATACGCGGGTTGATTCTAGGAGGCCGAGGTCGGTGGAGGAGGTTCCTATAGTACGTGAGTTCCCGGATGTCTTTCCAGAGGAATTGTCGGGGGTGCCTCCCGTGAGACGAGTAGAGTTTGGTATTAATTTGGTCCCGGGGGCCGCGCCTATCGCTAAGGTGTCTTATCGTCTTGCACCTCCCGAGATGCAAGAGTTATCCTCGCAGCTTCAGGAGCTGCTGGGGAAAGGGTTTATTCGGCCGAGCAGCTCGCCGTGGGGAGCGCCCATTCTATTTGTAAAGAAAAAGGATGGTTCACACCGGATGTGCATTGATTACTGGAAGTTGAACAAGCTGACGGTCAAGAACCATTACTCGTTGCCGAGGATCGACGATTTGTTCGACCAGTTGCAGGGATCATCTTGGTTCTCCAAGATCGATTTGAGGTCTGGATACCATCAGGTGAGGGTGCAAGATGAGGACGTCCGAAAGACAGCGTTTAAGACGCGTTATAGGCATTATGAGTTTGTGGTGATGCCTTTCGGGCTCACCAATGGTCCGGCAGTGTTCATGGATCTCATGAACGGGGTGTGTAGGCCGATGTTGGATCGGTCGGTGATCGTATTTATTGATGACATTTTAGTATATTCGAGATCTAGGGAGCAGCATGAGGAGCATTTGAGGGAGATCCTCGGAGTTCTGAGATCGGAGAGGCTTTATGCCAAATTCTCCAAGTGTGATTTCTGGTTGCGAGAGGTCCAGTTCCTTGGACATCTTGTTAACCAGGATGGGATATTGGTCGATCCGGCCAAAGTGGAGGCAGTGATGAGTTGGGAGGTGCCGAGGTCACCCTCCGAGATCAGGAGTTTTCTAGGGTTGGCCGGTTATAATCGGAGATTTATTAGGGATTTCTCTAAGATCGCAGTTCCACTCACTAGGTTGACCCAGAAGGGTGTTGCTTTTTCATTGGTCCCCGAGCAGCAGGCCTCCTTTGAGACGCTTCGCCAAAGTTTATGCAAGGCCCCGGTGTTAGCCCTCCCGGAGGGAATGGAGGACTTTGTTGTATACTGTGACGCATCAATTTTGGGGTTGTGAGAGGTGTTAATGCAGAGAGGGCATGTGATAGCGTATGCATCGAGGCAGTTGAAGCCTCATGAGATGAAGTATCCCACCCATGACCTAGAATTGGGGATAGTGGTGTTCGCCCTCAAGATTTGGCGCCATTATTAGTATGGGGTTCGGTGTACGATATACACGGACCATAAGAGTCTGAAGTATTTGATGGATCAGCCCAACCTAAATATGCGGCAGAGGAGGTGGTTGGATGTAGTTAAGGATTATGATTGTGAGATCCTATACCATCCGGGCAAGGCTAATGTGGTAGCCGACGCCCTGAGTCGTCGGGCGGAGAGCGCCCCATTGCGAGGCGTATGTTTGTGTTTGACCGTGATGACTCCGATGTTGGACACCATTCGAGGAGCACAGGCTGAGGCAGTGAGGTCGGAAAACCAAAAGAGGGAGCGAGTTGTTGGATTGGTATCGGAGTTCGTTACCGATGGTCGGGGGCTTATGACTTTTCAGGGGCGTATTTGGGTACCGTTCGTGGGAGGTGTGCGTGCCATTTTGATGGAAGAGGCTCGTCGGTCGAAATTCTCGATCCATCCTAGGGCCACTAAGATGTATTTGGATTTGAGGAGGGAGTATTGGTGGCCCTGTATGAAGAGAGATGTTGCGTGGTTCGTTGAGAGGTGCTTAACTTGCCGTAAGGTTAAGGCCGAACATCAGAGACCGCATGGTAAGTTGCAGCCATTGGAGGTTCCCGAATGGAAGTGGGAATAGATCACCATGGATTTCATTACCAAATTGCCAAGGACTGCACGGGGAGTTGATGCAATTTGGGTGATTGTGGACAGGTTGACGAAGAGCGCTCACTTCCTTGCCATCAGTGAGAGTTCTTCCGCAGAGAAGTTAGCAGAGATATATGTGAGGGAAGTGGTATCTCGGCATGGGGTGTCAATCTCGATTGTCTCCGACCAGGATGTGCCTTTCACTTCCAGATTCTGGAAGAAGTTCCATGAGGAATTGGGTACTAGGCTGCATTTTAGTACCACATATCACCCTCAGACAGACGGACAGAGTGAGAAGACGATTCAGACCCTCGAGGACATGCTCCGAGCATGTGTATTGGATTTCGGGGGAAGTTGGGATACGTATTTGCCGTTGCCCGAGTTTTCTTACAACAATACCCATCATTCGAGCATCGGTATGCCACCCTTTGAGCTGTTGTACGGGAGGAAGTGTCGGACCCCCATTTGCTAGGGAGAAGTCGGGCAGCGCGTTATGGGAAACAATGAGATAGTGCTTCAGACGACAGAGCAGATCCAGCAGGTCGGATAGAGGTTACTGACTGCTCAGAGTCGACAGAAGAGTTATGCGGATAGACGCCGGTCCGAACTTGAGTTCCAGGTCGGTGATTTTGTGCTCCTGAAGGTCTCTCCTTGGAAGGGAGTGATCCGATTCAGGAAGAGGGGCAAGTTCGGGCCCCGATATATCAGACCATTTCGGGTAGTCGCGAGGGTAGGCAGGGTAGCCTATCGCTTAGATTTGCCAGCAGAGTTGGGGCAGAGTCACGACACTTTCCATGTGTCGCAATTGCGGAAGTGTATAGCCGATGAGTCGGAAGTGGTTCCATTAGATGATATTCAGGTGGATGCGAGCCTGAATTATGCTGAGATACCAGTGGCCATCAGAGATCGGAAAATCAATGTTCTAAGGAGAAAGGAGGTACCTTTGGTTTTGGTTCAGTGGCAGCACCGGAAGGGGTCCGAGATGACGTGGGAACCGGAGGGGGAAATGTGATAGCAGCATCCGGAGTTATTTGAAGACTGAGACTTCGAGGGAGAAGTCTAGTTCTAGTGGGGTAGAATTGTAACAGCCTGGAATTTCCATGTATTTTTATTGGTTTATATTTGGATATTGTGAGCGGACTCGGCGAGTTGGAGCCCAAACTCGCCGACTAAGATCGCGGAATTGGGCACGGGATCGCATCCGGACTCGGTGAGTCCAAGAGTCGACTCGGCGAGTCCACGCTGTGTGGTAAAACCCTAATTTCCAGGGTTTGAGACCTATTTAAAGGGCCTTATGGCCATCATTTGTGCTCACCAACCCTTAGAGAGAAACCCATGAGTGCTTGAACGTTTTGAGAGAGAAAGGAAGCATTTCTTGACCTTGTGTGTGTTATTTAGCAAAGAACGAGGAGGTTCTAGACAAGATGAAGCAAAGGAGCTTGCTATACTGTGGATTTGAAGCTTAGATCACCGATCTAGAACAGACTCGGCGAGTAGTATGAATATTGCCCCGACCACACAGCGAGTGGTCTTACTGAGTTAGGGATGGTTGAATCAGTGAGTCAGGGGGAGTCAGAGTGGACAGGTGGACTGAATCAAGCTGGACTCGCCGAGTTGTTCTTGAGACTCGGCGAGTTGAGTCGTGGTGGCCCCACAACTCATGCCAGGTGGAACTCATCGAGTTAGGAGAATACTCGACGTGTCAAGGGGGGATTCCAGGAAAATCAGTGTATACGCTCAGACTCGCCGAGTCGCTATAGTGCACTCGCCGAGTCCGGTCAAAGTTGACCGCTGACCATTGACCAGCGTTGACCTAAGTTGACTTGTTAAAGGGTAGTCAACCTTAGTTGGGAAAGTGTTAATTGGAGATGTATTGTGCTATAGGAGGACTATAGCTCGGGAGATCGAGCGCTAGTGATTTCAGGACTTACGAATTACCGAGACACGCGAGGTGAGTCTTCTCACTATACATTACCTTGAGTAGGTAACCAGAGTTATGTGATAGAGTATTTGTATGCTATGTATGTTATGTGTTGTACTGCATTATTTCTATGTGATTTATGTTGTGCATGTTTACAGAGTTAGAACCTGAGGGTTCATAGAGTTTGGGTGCACGAACCCACAGAGTTATAGCCTTGAGTGGCTAATATGCGTTATATGTGGTATTTTGGGGAACTCACTAAGCTTTGTGCTTACAGTGTTTGATGTTATTTGTTTCAGGTACTAGTGACGATCACGGGAAGGCGTCGACTAGATCAATACACACGCGTGGGATTTATGATTTTGAGATCTTGGGATTTTGTATTACTTAGATTGAACGATTAAATATGGTTGTTTTCTGAATATTAATTGAATTATGTTTTATAAAAGTTCGAAAATTTTGTTTTGAAATTTACGGTGTTACAATTTGGTATCAGAGCCTTGGTTTGAGGGATTCGGGTACACCTTCGGGAGTATTTGAACTCAAACTGAGGATTTGGAAAATATTTTCAAAAGAGAATTAAACTTTTCTAAGAGTAAATGATTTTTAGAGAAATTCAAAGAAGAAACGTGTGTACGATCAGTCAGCGCCCGAACGGTGATTTCCCAAAATACCCTTATATTATATGTTTATGGAAATTGATATGATGTATTCACTTGCTAGAGTAGGCTAGGTATTCTTATTAGGACTTGAGTGCCCTGATTTGTGATGCCTTAGCCTAAGAATATGTGAGCTGCTATGAGATGCTTGAGAGCGAATAGGTAGCAGCGAGGAGCTTATGAGAGATCTGTTAGAGAGTGATAGAGTACTCGGAAGTTTGGATCCGAAGAGGAGGATTTGGGGTGTGTAATGAGACTGTGTGGACAGTAGTATTAGGCCCGTACTACTAAAACCACCGGGGCGGTGCACGGTCCAAGTAAGAGTCTTCGGTATACCAAGGATCAAGAAGGGATGAGTTGTTGAGTGTGAGTATGCTCGAGCGGATTCTAATTTATCGTATGTTGTATTTCAGAGGTTGATCATGGTGAGGACACATCATATACCGGAGGGTGTCGGGGCTAGCGATGAGGAGATCCGACAGATCATTTATGAGGAGGTGGTTGCGGTCATCAGGGTAGAGATACCAGAGATGTTCGGGTCTATTAAGACCGCGCTGATTGAGACCTTCGACGAGCGTTATGCCGCTCTTTATGAGGATAGGGTTGCGGCGGCTACCTAGATCTATCACACGCAACAATCCTCTTTTCACCTTCTTCTCACTCAGTGTCTAATGATTCAGTAAGAACCACCACTCACTAATAAAGACTCAACACTCTGTGCGGATGGTTAGATAATTAAACCAGTATCTATCACACGCACCAACCACCTTGCTAACCGTAAACAAGCACGTTATACCTTGAATTGATGACAGATCATCTTTCAACATGTAACTTTTAGTGTCACTGATCTTAGTGCCTACGCAGACACTGATTGTCATTTCCTCTTCATTACAACGGCTTATTTTCAACGGCTATTTTTTCGGATTTGACAGTTTGTTCACATACACAGTTATTTTCGCATAAGATAATCATTACCTTTTTAAAAACTATTTAATCCCATATTTAAACCTCATTCACCACCTCTCTCCCACACTTTCCTCCCACAATTAAATTTTCCTTCTCCTTTCTTCAATACCCTAGAATCCAAACTCTCTTTAATGGCGGCATCACTGTTTACTTTCTCCTCCACCTCAAGAAGAGTCATCCTAGCTCCAAACTCTCCTCCTCTTCCCATACACATCAAAGCCATAAATGTCATCTTCAACCCTGATATACCAGATGTTCATCGCGGTCTTGGAATTGATGATTTTGTCAATTTTCTAGTATCTTGCAGACTTCGATATGCTATCAGTGAGGTTCCATCAGAGTTCTTTCCCGAACAAGTATGTGAGTTCTACTACACCGCAACAGTAAATAATGAAAACAACATCATCTCCGACACTGTTGGGCGTGGCCGTCGCTCAGTTTTCATCAACGTTCATCTCCTCCGTACTGTGCTCAGGTTACCAATTTTTGAACCATTCTCTGAGCTTCCAACTATTGAACGTTGTCGATGCCTCTTTGACTAACTGGGCTACGATCACTCCAAGGCTGGTGCTCGACCAACTCTCATTCTGCATCAATGTATGACTCCTGGATGGAAGTTCTTCACCGGGGAACTTTGTAAGTGTGTAGGTCACAAATCTCGCAGTGGTGATCAACTGAGTGCTTTTGAGCAACAATTGGTATGTTCACTTCTCCTCAACAAACGTGTTGATTATTGGGCTTTCATCTTCGATCAGCTTGTCCAACTTCTTCGGGCCAATGTAAGAGCTGATCATGTTCCGTTTCCACGCTAGATTGCTCTTGTCCTGGATAAATTTCATGCTAAAGCCTATTACTCAGATGCTAGAAACCCCATCCAATGCCCACGCATGTCAGTACGAATGTATTAGGATGATCCACTGGCCAATGACATCGGCATCTCTGATCGGATGCGAGAATGGATCGCGAATCCATATACTGTTCCTTCACTAAACGTTGACAATGACAAAGAAGCTGCTGATAACGACGAAATTCATGTTGAAATACAAGATGGTGGTCATATCTCCTTCAACTTTCTCATCATACTATTTCTGTCAATGAAAGGGTTCACTCAGCTCAGGGGGTGCAACCATTTCAGGGGGAGCAACCATCTCAGGGGGAGCAACCTTCTCAGGGGGAGCAACATCGATCACAAGAAATTCCAGGTACTCAGCTCATTCAAATTTCGGCCTCAGCGTTTAATGAGATTCTTACACTGACTCGATATCTGAGTCAGCGTCTTCTACGTATTGAGGCTGATGTCAACCAACTGAAGGGAGTTATTCTGTAACCTCCTTCCCCTGGACCAAATGATGATGATGGTCAAAAAGGCGGAGAAACTGACTCTATTGATAGAACCGAGCCACCACAGCCTGAGAACGAGTTTGAGAGACCAGTAGAACCTGAAAAGCCTACTAAAGAATGTGAACATGATGATGAAGATGAACATGATGATGAGTGTCAGATGCTGGACATGAACTTCATAGATCCCATTGTGCCAGTTCAAGGTGAAAACTCAGATGTAGTTAGTGAGGATCTTGTTCCTTTATCTCGAAAGCGAAAGGAAGCAGATACTGAATCATCTGATTTACATGCTGATACTTCTCCTCCTAGAAAGAAACATAAGTCCATTGTTAGCATATCAAATCTGGCAGCTGAATGGAATATGACCCTTAATCAAGTTAAGCAAATCCTTGATGAAGCCAATAAAGCTCAGCTTCTAAAGAATATTGCTCAAGCTGATGAATCTCTCATTCAGCACAAACTTCAGGAAATGGGATCCTTTGAAGCTCAAATGCAAAGGTTTCTGGAATATTAGTCCAAAACTAAATCTTCACAACCTCCTTCCAGTAGGAGTAAGTCAAGAACTGATATTGTTCTTGACAGGATCGATCGCAAAAGGTTTCAACATCCGTAGGAATAAGCAATGATAAGATCATCAAAGTTAAAACCTCAAAACCTCATGATGAGAAAATCCTTACTTTGCTGATCACTCGTCAAGGTCCTCAACATCCGTACACTGAAGTTATAAAGAGAGACAAGATGATTAGATACAGATACTCTGAATGGATGGAATTGCTTGAGTTGGCATCCAAGCAAACTTCATCTCTTTCTTCAAAACTGACATGTGCTCTTCAGTTACTGATCAAGAAAGTTCAGCGTCTTGATCTTGTTCCTACAGAGCGTACTCAGCAGCAAGGCCCAAGTTCCTCAGTTCCAAGAATCAGAAGAACTAGATTTCAAGTTGATGGTGAAGATGTATTGGTTCTAAATTTTGGTGCTGAAGGGATAAACAAATCTCTTCCTATTGGTGTTGAGCCGGTTCAACATAAGTTCATCTCTGTTCCTGAACATGGAATGTTTTATCTTGATATGAACAGGAAAATGTGTTTTCAGCGTACTACAGAAATTCCAAGGGCTCCAACAGAACATCTTGTTGGTTTAAGACAAATGTGCATGAGTCATCAAGATCTCTTTGGAGAGTTTCATATACTGATTGCTATGGAGTTACTGAACAGAAGACATGAGCTGCTAGATAGTCCTTACTGTCCAGTGAAAGTAGAAGTTGAAGCTGAGTATGAAGAATTTTTGTCCAGGAGTGTTCTAGTCTAGCTGGTTTTGAACATCATCATATTGGGGGAGATTGTAAGGTCGAACCTTATAATATGATGATGTTTGAGACTGATCACTCAGCGTCGGCGTACGACTCAGCATCAGCGTCAGCGTATTAATTGTTCAGTGTATAGTTTCATATTCAGAATTTTGTAACGGATTTGATACTTATCTAGTTTCCATAGTTATTATCTATTACTTATTTGGTATATCCCTGATTTGTACGGATTACCTAGATTAGTTCTATATAGTCTTTTGTACAAGTTTGTGAAAGTGCATCTTTCACAAACCCTAATAGCCGCTTTGTGCATTCGATAATCTCTTTGTGAGATTATCATTCTTAGTGAAAGTTTATCTTTGTGAATCGTCGTTGTTCTTGTTTATAGTCATTTTTTGATAATTTGTTCGATCTTAGGAACTTTCACCTGTGATTGCAGGTTGTGTACATGTGATCGCAGTTTCGCAAAAAAGTTCTAGAATAGCATCCTACTTCATTAAAAAAAGGCCTGAGACACGTTTACTTCAAAACCTGCCATCACAGGTTGTGTACATGCGATCGCAGGTGCGGTGTTTTTGCTATTGGACGTATAAAAAAAACCTGATAGCCTTCCAATAACCTAAGTTGGCAATTCCAGAGGTACGAGACGACGAAAATACGATATCGGAGGCGTTTCTTCTCTGATTTCAATGATTTCTGAAGATCTGAAGACTGTGGATCATCTCCTTCAAGTAGCTTAGTAAGATTAGTTGTTTGATGTCTCTTTTTATCTCTTTTGTTCATATTTTGGCCATGTCTGGCTAAACCCTAGTTTGCAGTTCTGCATAACACAAGTACTTTTCATGTGATTGATCATTATATTTGGTTTTTAATTTTTGTTTCTATCTAGATTCTTCAGTTTTGTTCTAAATGAATGTTTGATTTTGATTCTTGTTAGTTTGATCACCTAGCTAGGGTTTTATCATTCCAGTTAATTAGTTAATAGAATCCATAATTGTTCTTGTCAATTGGTAAAAGTAACAAGTATTAGATTGGTTGCGTTTTGGGATATTGATGGGAATTTTACATAGATTATAATGCAACTTTTCTGATTTAATTAAGAGCTTCTTTGATTAGACAGTAAATATTTAGGGTTAATTGAAGAGCTTGTTTTGATTAACTAATTTAGGTAAAAGAGAAACTACTAGAGCTTGTTAGGTTTTCTTAGTACCAGCTTAGATAGAATTCATCTCAAATAACCAGGTGAATGTTGATTGCATGATTAGGATTTTTGTAGAAGAACTGGAATCATTTTTTATATTGATTTTTATTTATTTTAATATCACTGCATTTTTACTTTTTAGTTCAATTCAAACACCCCCCCTTTATTTTCTATTTCTTGACTAGATTGGGCCTGATGCAAAAAGGCATTGACCATTAGGCTGTGTCCCTAAGGATTCAACCGTGCTTCCCTTTGCTATATTTTTAGTGCAACCAGCAGTGATAATTTATTATCTTAATATACGTGCAACAACGTGTTAACATGTATAAATATATATACCAACTTTATATAAAACGTTTTCATTCAGATAAAATGATTCTAACATTAAAACAACTAGTCATATATAAATATATCTATTATATAGAACTAACTTTTATATAAATAAACTCTAACTAGTTTATTAAGAAATAAATATAACTTATAAATAATCACCTTTTATGATATAATTCATATGTTGTTATTTCTCCAATAAATATTATCTTCACAAATAATAAATCCCCAAATAGTAAAATATTATTTCCGTGAAATAATAATTTTCCAATTAAATACAAGTGTTGATATATTTATTAATAATCAAATTATAGTAATAAATAACCAATTAACGGTAACTTGCTATATGGTGTGACCCTATAGGATCATATATTATTAGCAATATAATTCTATAAGACTCTTGGGGATACTAGATCTTTCACCTTGAAGATCAATCAAACTCCCTTTTCTTTCCATCCTCCATTCTTTCCAAACGCTTCTCTCAAAGTTGGGTCTCCACAATCTTGGCTGCTCTGACGGATGCCTTTAAAGTGGTTGTCATATTTACCGTTGTTAGTAGTCTGTTAGCAAACTTCTCTATCTTAGAGAGTTCAGTAGGCACCAAGTAGGGGAGTAGCTTCATCTTTTTGGTGAATGTGGTGGCATACTCTTCAATGCTTATCTTTCCCTTCTACAGGTTCTGAAAGTCGTTGTTCAGGTCTATCAGATCTACCACCAAGCAGTACTGCATGTTCAATTGTTCTAGGAATGCTTCCGAAGACATCCTCAGGGCTTCTTCTTGCGGCATTGTATCTGCCAACAACTTCCACCAACTTAATACTCCGGTCTTCTGTTGCTTGACGGCAAGGATCTTTTTCTGCTTGTTGTTTTAGTTGCAGCTCTCAAATACCACCATCATCTCGGAGATCTAGTCCATAATATCTACAGGCTTTGGGCTTCTAGAGAGACTTGGTGGCTTGGCACCCATGAAGTCCTTATACTTACACTCACGTCCAGCATTTCTCTCATTCCTTCTCTCAGGGTTATCTCTGCTAACCACATGAGGTTCTGCTCGAATAAAAGTCCTGCTATAATTTCCTTCCTCAGGCTATTCTATATTCCACTCAGGTTCCTTAACAAGTGGCATAGGCTCTCTACCGGTCTCATGGATTAGCTGCCTTATTTCCTCTCTTTGTTCGGATAATAGATCCGTAAGTGTTTCCATAGTGACAGGTTCAGCTATTGGCACTTCTTCGGGTGCACACTCAATCATTTGTGGCTTCGGTTGGTGGTTTTTATTAGCGTTTCCTAAATCGTTGCGTGTTCTCACCATGAAGTTCTATACACCAAAGCAGACGTTCTATGTAGAGTGAAGAGAATTTAAGATAGGGAGGTTTGGTTTGACGTATAATCCTCCTTATACGAGTTCTAATATCATGATTAAACATTTAGAAACCTGTGTACATAAAATTTATAGACACGGTTGGCAATAGACCATATATCTGATTCGCTAGTAGCATCTTAAAGCATATAAGGCATCTTATAGCTATAACATAAATCATTTAGCATATAAAAGCAATTTAAGAATCTTACCTAAAATAGCTAGTACTTGTGGCTATTCAAATCATACTTCCTAAATCTAGCAGGCACTCATCTCACAAACATCGCTTAACATTCAAAGCTTAAGTCTAGTAATCCTATAAATTCCTAGTTCTCTTAAAAAAAGCTATGATACCTTCTGTGACATCCATAATTTCATGGCCAGAAAAGACCAATTTATTTATGCTTATTTAAAATCAGAGTATCCTTATTTTTTAATGAATAATATTGCATAATTTATTCCCAAAAACATGATAATGATATTATCAAACATTTCTAAAGAAATGTAATTTATTTATATTAAAAAGTTGGGCTTTTATCGTTAATAAAATACATAAGCATAAACAGAAATAATACAGGCCTTACAAACATTTGTTATTCCACTAGCCTAAAATCCATATATCACTTACCAATCATCACACGTGTGCTCTCGTGCCAGTACACATGATACAAGAAACTGAGTGAGTCAGACTTGGGATCTAGGTGAGCATATAGGGTTTTCAAAACATAATAATTAATTTTTTTAGTTATATATTTTTATCATATCATTCAACTTGATTACCTATTCCCATTATCCTCATTGTCTGTCCCTAAAGCATCTAATTCGAGTGACCTACCCTAAGGATTATTTTCGGGATAGAAAATAATTCTCTGGGGATTCCTTAGCACTATATGTCAACAAGGCAACCGTGGAGGGATGGAGTATGCCTAGTGAACACTTAGTTCAAAAACACCTACCGGTTGCAATCCTGTTAGCGTTGCACTAGATCATCTAGAATTGTCCGTTATCGTCATCTATACTATGCTAGACAACTATATCATCTTTAAAGTCAAGGCCTCTCATTATCTAGTTCATCTTTCATCTCTCATCATATATATCATCTTTCATCTACCCATCTCTACCCAATATATTTATATGTATAAAATACATGTACAATTTAAATCAAGTAAAACATGTATAAATCGTTCATCTGGCATGGACACATATAATAGACACATACAACATGTACTTATATTAAATATTTTTTTATCTATGTGTAAGATGAGAGTAACTATGCATTAACTTGTTAAAGTGGATGACTAAAAAGTTGGATACCGTTTTTCTTCAACACTTCGATTTTCCTTTGATATGATTTAGGTTCAATTATCTCTAAGTCTTAGTTTATTACCTCAGATGACTAGTTAATAGTCCAGATTTCTCAACAATCCCAATGTCCACTACTCTATAGTTGATAAGAGACAACCATGTAGGACCATAACGGAGGTAGGGTCCATTTAGTATACAAAGTATACTGTTTGGAAATTCCATTTTAAACACCTCATTGAATCTAGCGTAGACATCATCCTCATAAGTAGATCAATTTGTAAAATGACGTTGGAACCACAAACAAATATTATTTATAAAGTGATGACAATGACTATGAATTTTAAATACCAATTAGATTAAAATAATATAGAGTGTAATTTAATTTAAATAGATTCCCTAGACAAAGGTTTAGAAATTGCATTGGTAGAGTTCCTACTCGATGGCTACTACTTGTCGGTCACTTAGAGATGACAGGGCTTCATCAGAATACTAATCATATGGAAAAATTTAGACCAAAACGAAGTAGAATCGAGAGAGAGTGAAATGGATTTGTGTAGGAAGGAATCGCACCAGTTATTTATAGGGGAAAAAGCCATATGCCTGCTATGTGTAGACTAAACACGGGATGTGCATTGGATTGGCTGGTCCTCTCTGTAGCTGACATGTGTCCTAGTTTCGCTGGAGCCACGTCGCTCCCTTCTAAAAGGTATGTGCGCTACACACACATGCGTGCTGAATTCTAGAATTTCAAATATACATAATTTTTTCATACGAACTATGTTTTTGACGTACTTTATATCCAAGCGAAGCTATCGAAAAGATCTATAACTTTCATTTTGAGTCCGTTGGCTAGTTTTAATCTTATTTATTTCATACAGTGTTAGACTGTTAAAGTCTGTGTAAAATGAATAACTCTCTCATCCGACGTCCATATTTTAATGTCTTTATATTGTTGTACTCCTATCAACGACATCTTCAACTCTCGTTTAGATTGTTTCTTCTAAAAATAAGTCAATCTAAAATTCGATTTATGAGTTTTATACTGCTACGCTAATCTTAGAAAAATCACAAATTCCTATCATGAAGTCAGATTTGGTCGTTCTCTATATGTATGCTTTAGGTTTAATGACTACTATGACTTTCTTTTAGATTACTAAGGCTCAAAATTATTTTATCAAAATCTCACTTTTTATGATATGCATTGTTGATCGTGCTGGTTATGAAACTTCAACATAACATAACATCTTTGTTATATATCTGATTTAAGCATTCCTTATATCTCTGGCATCCTTGTCACGACTACTTCAACTTTCATCAAGGATATTCATCATAATTATTATTCTATTAAGACATGTATTTTATTCTTATTCTAATATATTGTTATAAGCACGTATACTACAAATATTTAGACATGAACTTCACAAAGTTTTCTTTAATTATATTGAATAGGTTACAATTGTTGACCCGAACAGTTATATCAACTTATTAATTTTATAGCTGGAAACATAGGAAATACATTATATATAACTAACACTATATTTAAATTAATTTATTTCTTACAAATAAATCTAACATTTGTTGCATCGGACAATTCTCGCCTCAGACAATCAAGAGTTTAATGTTCCTGTTCATAGGTGGTGATAGTGATGCAACATAAATGCGCTTGGATAACAATTGAGGTATGTATAAACCATCCGACTCGAAGTTGAATATTTTCTTATAAGTTTTATGCACTATAGAGTCATTTATATTATATGTATCATGTTCAGTACTGATGTAGCGTAAAAAAACAAATAGAAATAACAAGACTGAACATGTTCATTCTAAAAGAATAACATGGCTAATCTCTTCAAAACCACATTGATTCTACGAATACCGTGGGATTGACTTCAAAATCTGGATTAAGACGCATAGAATCTTCGGAGAAAATGAAAGTTCATAAAATTGATGATCGCCCCTCCAAATTACATCAAAAAAAAGTTAAATAAGAAGCAGAAATTAAAAGGGAACCCTAAAAGTCCATGGGCCAAATACAAACCCAAGAACAAAACCCAAAAATTAAGAAAAAATAACAAAACCATTATAACTCAATTCAGAAATCGCTTTATGGACTCAAAAATGGGTAAGAACCCTTTCGATAATTATTTTGACGTGCCCCTTGCTCCAAGCTTTGATTTGACTGGTCGTAGGCCCAAAACAAAGACCCGCACCCAAAGTTATGACCATTTTCGTGAAGCCCCTTTACTCGCACAATCGTGGGCCTCTAGGAATGCAAGGGCCCGATCTTGCATACTAGAGCCCGCATCAGGTACCAACATGAATGGATATTTAGTAGTGAACGAAAGACGGAATGGTATGTAGTTACTTAGTTGTTATTCTAATTTTTCATTATGTGCCTTCTTTTGTCTTTGCAACTATAAAGGAACATATGCAAAACACTCACGTGAGACAAAAGTGAAACAAAATCAAAGACCTTCATACATGTGTAAAACAAAGAAAAATCCTTCAAAAATGTATACACAACAAAGGGATCCGATGTTGCTGCAGGCTGACCCACCTAGCCATTGCTAATTGCATTCAACGTTAGCAGAGAGATGAAACACAGTGCGCTATATGAATCCATAGTTTTTTGATTTGAGTATACAATCTTGTTCATTTTATATAGACTTCTTCGTTACTTTTTCCGATGTACTGGATTTACGTCTCCACTTTATATTACCTTTAAAAAGTAATATCATTTATTACATATAGTAAATTCATTTCCCTTTTATAGAAATTATGACGTAGAGAATATTTAATAAATTACCTCGGATATATTTAGTGGAAGACATATAAGATAATCACTAATACTAGTTAAAAAAATAATCTCGATAACAATGTTCGAAAACATAATATTTGTAGATATGTTACATTCAGTTTATGAATTAACAATCCTCGCCCATTAAACCTTATAATATTTTCCTGAAAAAAATATGTTTTTTTAAAAACCTTTCTACCATTTGAATGGTAAGTTGTTCCAATATGTCCTGAAATTCGAACAAAATTTAATGTTGTATCATTTACTTAGATATTAATTATTTAATATTTTTTTTGTAGTTAATTTATCTTAATTAAATATACAAAATAAAATAATTTTATTTTCCAAAAAACATATATAATGTGGCCGTAATTGTCCAAAACTTTAAAATAAACCCACCATGACTACATTTTTCCAATTTTCTATCTTTCTTTTTGTCTCCGATTGTTTTTTATAATTATTATTATTATCATTTGAAAAATTCATTACCAAATATCTGGTTGGATAGAATTATAAAAATAAATTTACCACAAGTATTATGATAAATGAAAATCATGGTTATCAAGATTGATGACGAATGCATCACTATGTGATGTAAAATATCTGTTGGAAGATTGAAGCGATGAAGGAGCTTTTTCCCATTTTGAAACTTTTATGTTAGATAGAAATAGAGGGGTATATATATATATATATATATATATATATATATATATATATATGTGTGTGTGTGTGTGTGTGTGTGTGTGTGTGGAGTGGTTCAAATGAGAACCAAAAAAGGTTAAGAACCGTAAGAACCTCTAACTTTAGATGTTTATAAAGGGTTTTGGGTAACCCTAAACCGTAAACCCTAAAACCTAAACCTTATACCCTAAACCCTAAACCCTAACCCCCTAAGCCCTAAACCCTTTATAAACACCCTAATCCCTAAACCCAAACCCTTTATAAACATCTGAAATTAGAGGTACTTACGGTTCTTAAACTTTTTTGGTTCTCATTTCAACCTATATATATATATATATATATATATATATATATATATATATATATATATATATATATATATATATATATATATATATATATATATATATAGCAGTAGGATCAAATGAGAACACCAAAAAGGTTGAGAACGCGAGAACAAAGTATATTCATTTGTGATTTCATGTATTGATTTGTGGAGAAATAATAAATTTTTACGCCTTTAATTTCAATTGAAGAGAAAAAGCATATTCGTGTTGATTGTGTGTAAAAATTTATCATTTTTACACAAATGAATACATGGAATCACAAATTAATATACTTGTTCTCGTGTTCCCAACCTTTTACGTGTTCTCATTTGATCCTTTCTATATATATATATATATATATATATATATATATATATATATATATATATATATATATGTATGTATGTAAATATTGTAACAACCCGAAATTCCGTACCACCTCTTGTAACTCTTTCATAGTTCAATTCAAGCAACCAATCGTCGTTTCCAAATTCGATTCCGATTTTCTTGTTTAATTAAGTCATTAACTTGTACGTATCTAAAAGGATTTAATGGGTGTCTTAATACATTTAGAAATCATTTTAACACCCCATATTAGTTACCGGAATATTTCTAGAATTTACCATATCGGGTTACGGCAACCTAATCGGGTACGACCAAAAGCCTCGCCTAACGCCGATATCGGGTAGAATTCCGCCGTGTCCAAAACTTAGACACCATATAATGTGTTCTAAGCCTTCATTTGAAGCTTTTGGCTTCATCTCACTACTCTCTCTCTAACCTCTCTCCTCATCCAAATCAAAGGTACAAAAACAAAGATTTAAGGCTCCAAATCAAAGAGGTAACATCCCTAACTTATTATCTAACCTCTTTAGCCTTCAAATTGATGTTTAAATTAGGATTTAGGACCTAGAACATGTGTTTACGGCCAAGGATGAAGCTTGGGCCGTAAACACACAATAATTTGGTTTTTGAGCCAATTAACCCTTCCAAATCATAGTTGGGACTTAGATACGACCTTGAGGCTTACAAATCAGGACCTGGAACACATTAAACATACATTTTGAGGGAAAAGCAAGAGTTTATGGCCAAGGCATGTGCTTGGGTCGTAAACTCCTCAAAAATGGGGATTAAACACCTTAAATCACGTCTAAATGCCTTGTAACTCAACCAATAGCCTTGTGGTAAATCCTAGAACCCTCTAAAAATAGTTTGGGGCTTTGTAACATATCAAAATGACACATATAAGAGTTTACGGCCTAGGCACATACCCTTTGGCCGTAAACTCATAAAACCATGTCAAATGATGCCCCTAATTCACCCCAAAGGCTTGGAAAATTTCTAGAATCACATGTGATTGTTTTAAGTGCCATAAATTAATTACTCATGAACATGGGAAAGTTTACGACCATAGTATGTATACATGGGCCGTAAACTTCCAATTAAATGTTAATTGATGCCGAAAAGTGATACCAAACCTTGGAAAACTTATTAGAATCACATGTGATTACTCCTTGTGCCTCAAATCAATTTTTCTTAACCCTAGGAGAGTCTACGGCTGTAAACTCCAAGTTTACAGCCATGAACTCCTTCATAAATGGTATTAATCCATTCAAACCATTCCAAGGCATTTTAGTAAGTCATTCCGACAATCCCCAAGTCCAAATAAGCCATTAAACCCTCAAAACCACACCTACATGAGTTCACAGCCGTGAACTCATGTATGTATGTGTTATGTGGTGGTAAACTCACTTGAATGTTTAGTCTTGGGGAGTAAACTCAAGTCCCAAGTCCCTAGTACCAATACACGTCCGTAGATGTCACCCAGGTCATTCCAAACGCTCTTTTTGAGGTGTTTCACCTCGTTGGAGTGTAATGTTCCATATAATTAGTGATTGTAAATCTAATTAGATATATATGGACATTATTATATTTTACATAGGGACATCGCAAGTAATCAAACCCCGAACCAACGTCTAGTCTCCGAAACCGTCGCATTCCCGAGTCTGGTGAATTCATACCCCTACCCTTTTTCACTGTTTTCAGGGGGGGCACAAGCAAAGTACAAGGGATTACTTGTAATCAAAACATGTTTTCAAATGTGTGTTTCACATTATTATATGCTTTTAACACTGATTACTACAACTGATAACTGTTTGAACATACAGATCACGTAAACATATATTTGTGAAATGGGTTTTGAACTGTTATGTTTTACATGTATTTCACAAATGGATTTCCACATTTTATCAGTTAAAAGCATGAAATTATACATTTGAACATAATACCTGTACACTGTTTTGTCATCGGTAACTCTCCACATATATACGCGAGTGGAAGACTATCATATTATTACTAGTAAATTTGTTAATCCTGTGTGATTGGAGACACGTCCTCGGCGAACACTCCACAGAGATATGCGTGTGGAGGACTACACCCGTAACCAGAATCTCTGGTATTTAGAGAGCGTGACTTGAATGTATAGATCTATACGGGGCTGACTACCCCACACCTGGCTGCTAGCTACAGCCAAACCGAAATGGTTCAAGGGTGACGGAAGTTATAAGTATGTGGACTACTTATTGCCACAGGTTTAGTCCATCGTATGGTTATGGAACTTGCAATTAGGATAACCTAGATTAACTTATAGTAATAACGAACAACTTAATACATCTTTCACATGCAGTAACCTACATTCAGGAAAGTATGGGACTTTCCTGGGAAACCTTGTACATAACCAGGTCTAACATGAATACATCTTTTACATAAGGTAACCAACATTCAGGAGAGTATGGGACTTTCCTGGGGAAACATTGAACATAATCATATTTTAAAGATACATCTTTTACATTGATAACTAACAATCAGGAAAGTATGGGACTTTCATGGGGAAACATTGAACATAATCATATTTTAAAGATACATCTTTTACATTGATAACCAACAATCAGGAAAGTATGGGACTTTCCTGGGGAAACATTTACATCACCAGAAAGGGTAACAAACCAGATAAACTTACTTTACATCCTTCACAATTGGTAAAACAATTAGGAAAGTATGGGACTTTCCTGGGAATACATTGGTACATAACCAGAACAGTATGTCAATCCACATAACCTAACTATACATCTTTGCAAGAGAAAACAAGTTTTTCAGTGTACAACTTTACTTTACATGTTGACAAACGATAACCAACCTTTTTAAGAAAATATGGGATTTTCTTGGTGTGTGTAACATTTCAGAAACAGAAAGGAAACTTGAACAATTTCACAAACAAAAACCGCTTATGAACTCACCAGCGTTATGCTGATTTTCAAACCGCTTGTGTCCTCAGGTCAGCGTTAGAATAGGTACCCGAAGATCCTTTTTGCTTGAAGACGGGGTACTTAGAAGACCTGTTTCATTTTGTTCATATATATATATATATATATATATATATATATATATATATATATATATATATACTATGTAACACAACTGTACAAACTTTACTTTTGAAACAACTGTAAAACTTTTCCTATGTAATGTAATGGTTGTTTTACTTTACTTACTATGTACATTGGATTTGATACTCAACGTGGAGGCAACCCCGTAAATGTTTCCGCCTTCGGTTTTCGGGGTGTGACAAATTGGTATCAGAGCCCTTGTTTATAGTGAATGAAGTATACCAAACCTTACATGGTATAAAACTATAAACACTAAAGGGCCTAAGCGCTCAAAATTAAAAGTATCTTCAAACTACAAGTATTTTCAAAAGTATACAAGTATACCGAACCATTGTGATCCGTAACTTCAAGTAGAACAGAACATAAGTAATTGGGTGTTGTGTACTATGGTTAAACCTGGGCAGTTATGTAGTCGTGTCTAGGGTCAATATAGCCTGGCTAACTATATTTATTCGAGACACAGCCAACATGTGCTTGGGAATGACTGTGGTGTGCGACATGTGTAAAACTTACCCTAATACCACAAACATCGAACCATTGTCGTAAGCAAATCATGAAATACTATGGGAGTATTTCTCGATCCAATCCTCTATAGAAATCCTTATTCGAGTGGCATTCTCTGATCATTCTTAGCGATAAATTATCTGTTTTGATAACTCTTTCTTGCTTTATCGCTTATTCGGAACATATAACTGCCATAACTATCGATTCAATGTAGAGGACTTACCATCCTCTCTCTTTCTTGATCTTATTAGATCAAGATACCTCCCAGAAAGAGACCCAACTCAAAGAACAACAATCCTTCTTCGCCACCACCTCCTCCCCAATTTGACCTTGCATCGCTCCAGACAGTCCTAACTGCTGCAATGGTGGCAGCCATGTAACAAATGAACCCTGGTGGCTCAGGAGGTGGCCCCCAATCCCAGAACCCCGAAGATAGTCAGGGACACCAAAAAGGGGGTTCCTATAAGGATTTCATGAATGCAAAACCAACATCATTCAATGGCGTTGGAGGTGTCATTTCCTTGTCCCGATGGTTCGAGAAAATCAAAGCCATCTTTGAAATCTGTGCCTGTGCGGAGTCCGATAAAGTCAAATTCGCATCGTGTACCTTCATCGATAAAGCCTTGACTTGGTGGAATGGCCGAGTCAAATCTTTGACCCTACCCATAGCCAATGCCATGGGTTGGGAAGCCATGAAAGAGCTCCTCATAGCCGAGTACTGTCCCCGTGGTGAAATACAGAAACTAGAGCACGAGCTCTGGAACCTGAAGATGAAAGGTTCCGACATTGCTGCATACACTTCCCGATTCGATGATCTCGCACTTATCTGCCCGGGATTAGTCACTCCTGAAAGCAAAAAGATCGAAAGGTTCATTTGGGGGTTATCCCAACCGACAAAGAGTCATGTCTTGGCTGCCCGTCCGGATACCTATGATAGTGCCAACACTTTAGCTCAAACTCTGATTGATCACAACGATGATGTTAAGGAAATCACTACCACTTCTGAGCCGACTCAAAGGAGTGGTGAAAAGAGAAAATTCTGGAAGAAGAAGAATGGTCAATCTTCTCAAGGATCTTCCAAGAAACAACAGACTGTAGCAGTCCATGCTGCTACTACCACTATTGTTGCTGCTTCTGTTGTGGGATCTACAGCTCCAACTCCTACCAGTAGGTATGCTGGTAATCTTCCTTTGTGTGACAAGTGCAAATACCATCACAATCCTAGCCCGTGCCGAGAACTATCCTGTACCAACTGTGGTAAGAAGGGGCACACAGTTCGATTCTGCAAAACTCCTACCCAATCAGCCAACCAATCATCTGGAGAGGTGTTAGTCAAGCTTGCTACAACTGTGGAGATGTTGGGCACTTTAAAAGGAACTGTCCCAAGAAGTCAACTGCTGATAACACCGGAAGGGTTCTAACCATGGGACGGGAGAAAGTAGTTGCTGATCCCACTGTTGTTTCGGGTACGTTCCTTCTCGACAACTCATATGCTAGTATTCTTTTCGATTCGGGTGCTGAAAGGAGTTTTGTTAGTCATGCAGTCAAACATAACCTAAATCGTAATCCCCAACCACTAACTGAAACGTTTACCTTCGAGATGGCTAACGGTGAGAAAGAAAGCGCTAACGATGTATTCATAGGTTGTATGCTTACCCTAAATGATCACTCATTTCCTATAGATCTCATGTCAGTTTCCATTAAGAGCTTTGATGTTATCATTAGCATGGATTGGTTGAGTGCCAATCATGCTGATATTCATTGTTACGAAAAATTCATCCATCTCAACCTTCCCTCAGACCAAACTCTCATAATCTATGGTGATAAACCCAGTTCCAATCTTCATATCATTTCCTACATCAAAGCTTGAAAACTCCTACGAAAGGAGTGCATTGCATTCTTATCCCATGTGATCAATGAGAAACAGGAAGTTAAAGACCTCGCGAGCATCCCCGAAGTCTGTAACTTTCCTGATGTGTTTCCCGAAGAGCTTCCAGGAATTCCTCCGAGCATCAGTTCGAGTTCCGTATTGACCTAATTCCTGGAGCTACTCCTGTAGCGAAGTCTCCATATTGCTTAGCTCCAGCAGAAATGTAGGAGTTATCCAGTCAACTCAACGAGTTGCTCAGTAAAGGATTCATTAGACCGAGTTCCTCACCCTGGGGAGCTCTAGTACTATTTGTCAAGAAGAAAGATGGATCCTTTCGAATGTGTACGACTACCGTGAGCTGAACAAGTTGCCCGTTAAGAACCGTTATCCTCTTCCGCGAATAGATGGCCTCTTCGATCAACTTCAGGGAGCCAGCTACTTCTCAAAGATAGACCTTCGGTCAGGGTACCATCAGTTACGAGTTCAGGAGAATGATGTTTCCAAAACAGCTTTTAGGACTCGGTATGGACACTAAAAGTTCGTAGTGATGCCCTTTGGTCTAACCAATGCACCGGCTGTGTTCATGGATCTAATGAACCGGGTGTGCCGTCCCTTCCTAGACAAGTTCGTCATCGTGTTCATTGATGACATCCTCGTCTACTCCCGAAGCGAAGAAGACCACAAACAATACTTGAGGTTAGTGTTGGAGACCCTTAGATCCGAGAAGCTATACACGAAATTCTCCAAGTGTGAATTCTGGATATGGAAGGTAACTTTCCTAGGTCTCGTGGTAAGCGAGGAGGGTATTCACGTGGGTCCTTCCAAAATTAAAGCGATAGAGAGTTGGTCGGCACCGAAGACACCCACAGAAATTCATCAATTCTTGGGTCTCACCGACTATTATCGGAGATTCATCCAAATTTTTCCAAAATCGCCAAACCCTTTACCACTCTAACACAGAAAGGTGTACCCTTTTGTTGGAGTGATAAACAAGAAACTGCGTTCCAAACGTTGAAGAGAGCCTTGTGCAGCGCGCCTGTTCTGTCCCTACCCGAAGTAACAGAGGACTTTGTTGTCTACTGCGTTGCATCTAATCAAGGCTTAGGCTATGTGCTATTGCAAAGAGGAAAAGTGATTGCTTATGCCTCAAGACAGCTGGCTGAAAGCACACGAGGTCCACTATACCACACATGACTTGGAACTAGGAGCCGTAGTCTTTGCATTAAAGATTTGGAGACATTATCTCTACGAAACCAAGTGCACGATCTTCACTGATCACAAGAGCCTGTAGCACATCTTTGATCAGAAAGACTTGAACATGAGGCAACGGCGATGGGTAGAACTACTTAGTGATTATGAGTGTGAAATCCGGTACCATCCCGGCAAGGCCAATGTGGTAGCAGATGCCCTTAGCCGAAAGGAAAGTGCAGGCCACAAAGTGAAATTACCCAGGCAAATCCGAGAAGCCCAGTTAGAATCACTCAAACCTGAGAACGTGTTGATCGAAACCTTGAGAGGAATGGAAAAGAAACTTGAGATCAGAGGTGAAAAAGTCTATTGGTTCATGGATCGGATCTGGATTCCAAATTCTGGAGGATTCAGGGAGATTGTCATGGAAGAAGCACACAAAACCAAATACTCTATTCACCCGGGTTCTGACAAGATGTACCTGGATCTTAAGAAACAATACTGGTGGCCAAACATGAAAGCTAAGATAGCTACATTCACGGGCAAGTGTCTGACTTGCGCCAAGGTCAAAGTTGAGCACCAGAAACCCTCGGGTATACTCCAATAGCCCGAGACCCCTGAATGGAAATGGGAGATGATTACCATGGACTTCATCACCAAAATGCCCAAGTGTTCTAGTGGGTACGATACCATTTGGGTAATTGTCGATCGTTTGACAAAGTCCGCTCCCTTCATTCCGATCAAAGAATCATACAAAATGGAAAGACTCGCGCGAATCTACATCCAGGAGGTAGTTCGACTGCATGGTGTACCCGCATCCATTATCTCTGATCAAGATAGCAGGTTTACCTCCAGATTCTGGAAGTCCCTTCAGAAAGCCCTTGGAACCAAACTAGATATGAGCACGGCGTATCATCCTCAGACCGATGGACAGAGAGAGAACAATCCAAACCCTGGAGGACATGCTTAGAGCATGTGTCATTGACTTTGGAAAGTCGTGGAACACACATCTATCCTTGATCAAATTCTCATACAACAACAGTTACCACACCAACATTAGGGCTGCTCCATTTGAAGCCCTATACGGTCGTAAGTGCAGATCCCCTCTGTTCTGGGCCGAGGTGGGGGATACACAGTTAGCCAGGAGTCGAGTCCCCGAAAGTGCTCTCACTGGTCCTGAAATCATCCGTTAAACCACCGAAAAGATCATTCAAATCCATAACCGACTAAAAGCTTCATGAGATCGCCAAAAGAGTTACGCTGATAACCGTCGGAAACCTCTGGAATTCCAGGTTGGAAACCATGTCCTGTTGAAGGTCTCGCCCTGGAAAGGCACTGTACATTTTGGTAAACATGGAAAACTTAACCCTAGATACATTGGACCCTTCGAGATCCTCTCCAGGATCGGTCCGGTTGCATATAAACTTCGTTTACCTCACGAAATCAGTAACATTCATCTTGTCTTCCACGTTTCAAATCTCAAAAAGTACATATCCGATGAAACCCTAACGATTCCCATAGACAAGATCGATATCAATGAAAACCTCAACTTTGTGGAGGAACCGATCGAAATCATGGATCGAGAAGTCAAACGTACAAAGCAAAGTCGCATCCCGTTAGTGAAGGTTCACTGGAATGCCAAGCGGGGACCGGAATTCACTAGGGAGCGGGAAGACTCAATGAAACAGAAGTATCCACAACTCTTTCCAGATCCATGATTTGTATCTTGTCTCGCGTTTTAACTTTAAATTTCAGAAATAAATTCCCTTTAACGGGGGGAAAATGTAACAACCCAAAATTCCGTACCACCTCTTGTAACTCTTTCGTAGTTCAATTCAAGCAACCAATCGTCGTTTCCAAATTCGTTTCCGATTTTCTTGTTTACTTAAGTCATTAACTTGTACATATCTAAAAGGACTTTATGGGTGTCTTAATACATTTTGAAATCATTTTAACACCCCATATTAGTGATCAGAATATTTATAGAATTTACCATATCGGGTTACGGCAACCTAATCGGGTACGACCAAAAGCCTCGCCTAACGCCGGTATCGGGTAGAATTCCATCGTGTCCAAAACTTAGACACTATATAATGTATTCTAAGCCTTCATTTGAAGCTTATGGCTTCATCTCACTACTCTCTCTCTCTAACCTCTCTCCTCATCCAAATCAAAGGTCCAAAAACAAAGATTTAAGGCTCCAAATCAAAGAGGTAACATCCCAAACTTGTTATCTAACCTCTTTAGCCTTCAAATTGATGTTTAAATTAGGATTTAGGACCTGGAACATGTGTTTACGGCCAAGGATGAAGCTTGGGCCGTAAACACACAATAATGGGGTTTTTGAGCCATTTAACCCTTCCAAATCATAGTTGGGACTTAGATACGACCTTAAGGCTTACAAATCTGGACTTGGAACACATTAAACATACATTTTGAGGGACAAACAAGAGTTTACGACCAAGGAATGTGCTTGGGCTGTAAACTCCTCAAAAATGGGGATTAAACACCTTAAATCATGTCTAAATGCCTTGTAACTCAACCAATAGCCATGTGGTAAATCCTAGAACCCTCTAAAAATAGTTTGGGGGTTTGTAATATATCAAAATGACACATATAAGAGTTTATGGCCTAGGAACATACCCTTTGGCCGTAAACTCATAAAACCATGTCAAATGATGCCCTTAATTCACCTCAAAGGTGTGGAAAATTTTCTAGAATCACATGTGATTGTTTTAAGTGCCATAAATTAATTATTCGTGAACATGGGAGAGTTTACGGCCATAGTATGTATACTTGGGCCGCAAACTCCCAATTTGATGTTAATTGATGCCGAAAGTGATACCAAACCTTGGAAAATTAATTAGAATCACATGTGATTGCTCCTTGTGCCTCAAATCAATTTTTCTTAACCCTAGGAGAGTTTACGGCCATAAACTCCAAGTTTACAGTCGTGAACTCCTTCTTAAATGGAATTAATCCATTCAAACCATTCCAAGGCATATTAGTAAGTCATTCCAACAATCCCCAAGTCCAAATAAGCCATTAAACCCTCAAAACCACACCCACATGAGTTCACGGCTGTGAACTCATGTATGTATGTGTTATGTGGTTGTAAACTCACTTAAATGTTTACTCTTGGGGAGTAAACTCAAGTCCCAAGTCCCTAGTACCAATACACGTCCGTAGATGTCACCCTGGTCACCACAAACGCTATTTTTGAAGTGTTTAACCTCGTTGGAGTGTAATGTTCCATATAATTAGTGATTGTAAATCTAATTAGATATATATGGACATTATTACATTTTACATAGGGACATCGCGAGTAATCAAACGCCGAACCAACGTGTAGTGTCCGAAACCGTTGCATTCCCGAGTCTGGTGAGTTCATACCCCTACCCTTTTTCACTGTTTTCACTGTTTTTAGGGGGGAACACAAGCAAAGTACAAGGTATTACTTGTACTCAAAATATGTTTTCAAATGTGTGTTTCACATTATTATATGCTTTTAACACTGATTACTACAACTGATAACTGTTTGAACATGCAGATCACGTAAACATATATTTGTGAAATGGGTATTAAACTGTTATGTTTTACATGTATTTAAAAAATGGATTTCCAAATTTTATCAGTTAAAAGCATGACATTAGACATTTGAACATAATACCTGTACACTGTTTTTTCCTCGGTAACACTCCACATATATACGCGAGTGGAGGACTATCATATTATTACTAGTAAATTTGTTAATCCTGTATGATTGGAGACACGTCCTCGCGCGAACACTCCATAGAGATACGCGCGTGGAGGACTACACCCATAACCAGAATCTCTAGTATTTAGAGAGCGTGACTTGAGTGTATAGATCTATACGGGGCTGACAACCCCACACCTGGCTGCTAGCTACAGCCGAATCGAAATGGTTCAAGGGTGACGAAAGTCATAAGTATGTGGACTACTTATTGCCACATGTTTAGTCCATCGTATGGTTATGGAACTCGCAATTAGGATAACAGAGATTTACTTATAGTAATAACGAACAACTTAATACATCTTTCACATGCGGTAACCTACATTCAGGAAAGTATGGGACTTTCCTGGGAAACCTTGTACATAACCAGGTCTAACATGAATACATCTTTTACATAAGGTAACCAACATTCAGGAGAGTATGGGACTTTCCTGGGAAAACATTGAACATAAACATATTTTAAAGATACATCTTTTACATTGATAACTAACAATAAGGAAAGTATGGGAATTTCATGGGGAAACATTGAACATAATCATATTTTAAAGATACATCTTTTACATTGATAACCAACAATCAGGAAAGTATGGGACTTTCCTGGGGAAACATTTACATAACCAGAAAGGGTAACAAACCAGATAACCTTACTTTACATCTTTCACAATTGGTAAAACAATTAGGAAAGTATGGGACTTTCCTGGGAATACATTGGTACATAACCAGATTAGTATGTCAATCCAGATAACCTAACTATACATCTTTGCAAGAGAAAACAAGTTTTTCAGTGTACAACTTTACTTTACATGTTGACAAACGATAACCAACCTTTTTAAGAAAATATAGGATTTTCTTGGTGTGTGTAACATTTCAGAAACAGAAAGGAAACTTGAACAATTTCACAAACAAAAACCGCTTATGAACTCACCAGCGGTATGCTGATTTTCAAACCGCTAGTGTTCTCAGGTCAACGTTAGAATAGGTACCCGAAGATCCTTTTTGCTTGAAGACGGGGTACTTAGAAGACCCGTTTCATTTTGTTCATATATATATATATATATATATATATATATATATATATATATATATATATATATATACATATACTATGTAACACAACTGTACAAACTTTACTTTTGAAACAACTGTAAAACTTTTCCTATGTAATGTAATGGTTGTTTTACTTTACTTACTATGTACATTGGATTTGATACTCAACGTGGAGTCAACCCCGTAAATGTTTCTGCCTTCGGTTTTCGGGGTGTGACATATATATATATATATATATATATATATATAGAGAGAGAGAGAGAGAGAGAGGAGAGAGGAGATTGAATGAAGAAATGTTGGAGGCACTGGAGGTGGGTGAAGGCGGAGGCCCTAGGGCTTCTTGTTGCCAATTCAAAGATAAACATCTATGGTAGAAGGTGGAGGAATCAGTAGAGGGAACAAGGTAAAAAGAGAGGAGATCGAACCATTTAGTGTGATGGTCGATTTGGAAGAAATCTCAAACCCTTAACCTTAAACATGATGTGAAGCGATAGATCCATAATCTTCTTCATCTCCCTCAATTCCATGGGCTTACATAATCGGACGATGGTGGTAAATGAATTATTCTTTGAGAAGGAAGGTGCATCGCCGCTGTTTCAAGCTAGAAGAGGCAATGACGATTGGAGGCAGTGGATGTGGGTGAGGGGTGGAGATGAGGGAGAAGAAGGTGGGGTTTAAAAAATTTGGGGATTTCATTTTCCCTCGGAGACGCGTGTTTCTTAAAAAAATATATAAAACGACATTCACAGAGGATGCACAAGTGCCCTTCGTGTTTTTAATATTTTTACATGAGACACTAATTTCAGGGCACGCAATAATGCGTGACATAAATCCATAATTTTTTTAAAGAGATGACACTTTTTTACTGTCACTCTCTTTTGCGTAACATAAATCAATGAGTGTCATGGTTTGCGCGTTGTAAAAGGATGTTTTTTCCTTTTTGTTACAAATCTAAAATATAAGAATTTATAAACGGAAGTTTAATATCTACATTAATATAAATTAATATATTAAAAATAATAATTAATATGAGCTGTTATCTAATAGGTGACATTTGAATAAAAATAATTCAAAAGTTTTCAAAAAAAGGCATGTGTTAAATTCAAAGTGAAGTTTACATTTAAAAAATATGATCTTAATTTATTAGGGTAGATATATAAATATAAAATTTTATAAAAATAACATATTATGTTTTGCTATATTCAATTACATGGATAACTAAAAAAATTACAAATAATACTAATTTACAATATGGATATTAAAAAATAAAATATATATAGAGCCATAATTCAATATTATAATTATATATGTAAACTAAATTGTAATAAATCACATATTGATGAACACAAGTCGGTGCATATCAATAGGGCACGTATAGAAACATGTAAAGGTCAAAATGTATATATATATATATATATATATATATATATATATATATATATATAAAGAGAGAGAGAGAGAGAGAGAGAGAGATAGGTTCGTATATGAAACCTTAATTATTGTGTGAATGTATGGCTAGTTATTGACCAATCATTACATAAAGCCAATTTAGGGATTTTATTGTCAATTAAATTAATAACCAAAAATAATGGCTATATTTATGGAATTATTGCACACATCTTTTCTTCACAACACAATTTAATTATTATGACGTTCTTTTCGTTGGAAATATAATTTTTTTCGGAGATGATAGGAATGATTTTTGTACAAATTTCATTTGTAGTCTATATCCTACATGTTTTAATGCATATTGAAGCCTGTAATGGTGTCATTGTTGCAACATAAAATAACCTGTCATCCATTTTAGTTAATAAGATATTATTTTTATGTTCAAATTTTGTTCTTGACCATTGTTTTTTATGTTATTTTATTTGAATTATCACTATAAGTATATGTAATATTCTTTGTTAGCATATAGCTATAAAAGAAGTAAGCATGCATAATCTAAAACAAGAAAGATATGTACCATGAGAAAGGCGTTTTGTAGCCATATCTGGTGGCAAACACAGCGGCGAGTAGGGATATTGTCAGGGCGCTTTCTTCCAACTTTGTGTCTGGGCAACGCGATGATAGAGAACAAGGTCCGTCTAACCAGTTGAACTCTCGGATCTTAACCAACCACCACCACCAGAGTATGTGGACGGACGAGGACGGTGCCTTATCTGATCATGATGTACTTTTTGGGGGGCGTGCATGCATGCATGTGTGTAGCGTTTTTAAAATAATATTATATGCATGGGAGATGCATATGTAGTGTTTGTTTTTTTATTATTAGTTTAATAAGTCTCAAAGACACTCAAGTAAAAGAAAATTATGGAAATGGTTAATTTATAATTACATTTGACTTTGATAGTAATCAAGCAAGCACACATTTTTGGAATTATCAAAGAATGTTAGTGATTTAGTTTTTAACTTGTGATCTTATTTTAGATAACAACTCAAAGATTTTTTTTCCTATTAGAAACTATAAATAAAATATGTATGCAAAATCTAAAATTCTTAAAGACACTCGAGTAAAAGAAAATTATGGAAATGATTAATTTATGATTGCATTTGACTTTGATTGCAATGATTAATACATTTGACTATATATTCATATTCTTAAAAAATTTAATACGTAAGTATTTTTCAATATAAAAAATTATTATACAATATTTTTACAGAATGCAATACAATCATAATTTTTTTTTAAATTTTTTTTCAGATTTTACTAATAATATAACAAGATACTGTAACTAATTTAAAAGGTAAAATATAAACGTTTATTTTTTTGAAATCTAATTTAAATTGCATTCCTTAATAACTTGAGTGTTACACAAAAAGTGTACATTCTATCCTGCAAAAACATGAAGTACTAGTCTCTTCCAGACTTCCTTTCTAGATAATAGGAGCAGTTCCTCTACCAGTATCCAGTTTCATCACAAAAGAAACAAGATCCATCTATGTGGGCCTTATTGAATTTCTTGGGCTTAAATGTGTTTATGTCAAACCCCGAAAACCGAAGGCGGAAACATTTTCGGGGCAGACTCTACGTTGAGTATCAAATCTAATGAACATAGTAAGCAAAGTAAACAACCATTACATTACATATAGAAACTTACACTTGTTCAAAAGTAAACTTGTACAGTGTTATACATAGGTATATATGAACAAAAGTGAAATGAGTCTTCTACGCACTCCATCTTTGCCAAAAGGAATCATTGGGTACCTGTCTAATGCGGACCTGAGAATACAAGCAATTTGAAAATCAGCATAAAGATGGTGAGTTCATAAGCAGTTTTGTTTTGTGAAAATGTACGAGTTTCCTTTTGGTTTCTGAAATTGTTACGACCCAAGAAAATCCCATATTTTCTTAAAAGTAATGTTTGGTTAACTGTTAGGTTACACGGTTCTGGTTATGTTCAACTGTGATCCTAGGAAAATCCCATATTTTCCTAATGTGAAAGATGTATACTGAAAACCTGGTTATCCTTGTAAAGTGCATGTTAGTTTACCAACCCGAAATGTAATGTAAAATATGTACACTGAAAATGTATTAGTTTTAACACGTTTATAATACTAATAAATACCAAGTAAACTAGTTACTAAACCCATTATTACTTTAAAGTAAATCTCTTTTATCCAAATTGCGAGTTCCATAACTAGCAGCCAGGTGTGGGGTAGTAAGTAGTCCATTTCGCTCTATGACTTTCGTCACCCTTGAACCTTTCGGTTCGGCTATAGCTAGCAGCCAAGTGTGGGGTAGTAAGCCCCGTATAGATCTATACACTCAAGTCATGCTCCCTATCTAAGACATTCTGGTTATGGGGGCTGTCCTCCACTCGCGTATCTCTGTGGAGTGTTCACCGAGGACGTGTCTCCAATTTATAGGAATAACAAATTTACTAGTAATAATATTGAAAGATCAAATGACTATCCTCCACTCGCGTATCTCTGTCGAGTGTTACCGAGGACAAAAACATGTTCAAATGTTATGCTTTTAACTTTTATAATGTGGGAAAACATTTGTGAAAATATAAATACAACAATTTATAATGTATTTCACAAATAACATGATAATGTGTTCTGTAGGTTCAAACGGTTGTTTGTTACGACTGTTAGTGTTAAAAGCATATATAATATGAGACACAATGTATATAAAATAAGTTTTGAGTACAAGTATCACTTGTACTTTGTTTGTATTCCCCCCTGAAAATAGTGAAAGCATTGAAAATGGGTAGCGGTATGAACTCACTAGACGAGAAAACGCAACGGTTTGGATGCTATGTGTTGGTTCGGGGCTTGATAACGTGCGAGGTTCTTATGTAATATGAAATCATATCCAAAGGTATCCAATTAGACTTTAAAACACTAATTAGATATGATAATATACTCCAATGAGCGAACACATCAAATCAAGTGTTTGGAGTGACTCGGGTGACATCTATGAACGTGTATGGCTTGGATAATGAGTTTGGACTTCAAGAGTAAACGCCTTAGAGAGTTTACAGCCCTAAGACCATGAACACATGAGTTCACAGTCGTGAACTCATGTATGTGGGATATTATGGTGCCAAATGGTAAGATAACACTTTAGAAATGTTGGGATGAATTTATCTAAGGCTTAGGAATGAATTAAATCACCAATAACACCATCAAAGGGAGTTTACGGCCCTAAACATGGAGTTTAGGGCTGTAAACTCCTATACCCTTCTTAGATTGATGATTTAATTGCCTTAGACCAATCACATGTGATTCAAACAATTTTTACAAGCCTTAAGATGAATTTTGGGCACCATTTGACTCATTTAAATGAGTTTACGGCCCTGGAACCTTTCCTTGGGGGGTTATGGCCGTAAACTATCATATGAAGAGTTTTTATTATTTTTAAGGTCCCCAAATTATTTTTGGTTGCTTCTAGGATTTATTCTAAGGCTAATGGTGTGTTTACATGTCTTTTAAACACTTGAAAATGAGTTTACTCTCCATGAGGATGAGTTTACGGCCCAAGGATGTTCTTCGGCATTAAAGTCATGTTTACTCCTCAAAAACCATGTTTAAGGTGTTCCAAGTCCGAATTTGTAATCCATAAAGTCATATCGAAGTCCCAAAGTTGGATTGGAAGGGTTTAAAGGCCCAAAAACCCCTTAAATGTGTGTTTACGGCCCAAGCATGCTCCAGGGCTATAAACACATGAAAATGGTCCTAAATGATTGTTTGAACTTGGATTTCAAGGATAATGGTTCTATATAATGAGTTAGGGAAGTTACCTTGATGGATTTGAGCCTTAAATTGAAGTTTTTGGACCTTGAATTTGGATTGAGGAGAGAGGCTAGAGAGAGAGAGTAGTGAGAGAGAGAAAAAGCTTCAAATGGAAGCTTAAACCTCTTTAAATAGGTTCTAAGTTATGGACACGGTGGAATTCCACCCGATACCGGCGTTATACGGTGCTTTTGGTCATACCCGATTAACTTACAGTAACCCGATATGGTCGATTCTAAATGAAACAACCCGAAATTTATTCCGTCATTTTTAACCCCTTCTTCTGTTAATAAGCCTCCTTTTATTTAACTGTCCGTTAACTTTTGGATTAGTTAATTTATGTGGGACTTTTATAAAGACTTGGTAAGGGTTGAAACAACTTAGAAACACCCACAAAATGCCCTTAAAAATTTTTAGTTTCAACCAAGTCAAAATTTGACCGTTTAATCGGGTGCGACCAAAAAGCCCCGTTCAACTACAGTATCGGGTAGATTTCCACTGAGCCTCAACTCCAACCCCTATATAATGGAGAGTAAACTCCATTTCCACCTTTTTACTCTCTCTCTATACTCTCTCTCTACAACTTATTTTTCGAGCCTAAAATAGTCCGTTTCGAGCCCCAAACGAGTAAGCCAACTATTTAATGGCCCAAGAACACTCTTGGACCGTGAACACCATTTGATGGGGTTTTTAAGCTCCAAAACCCCTCCAAATTACCCCTAAGGCTTAACTATGACTTGTAGGCTTATGGAATCGAACTTAGAACACCTTGAACTATAATTTTGAGGAGTAAACATGAGTTTACTGCCCAAGAACTTGCTTGGGTCGTAAACTCCTCTTCAAGGGGAGTAAACTCAATTTTATGTGTTAGAAATGCCCACAAACACTTACTATGGCCATGGAAATATGTCCAGAAGCAATCCCATCGATGAAAAGGCATTAAACTTCAATAAATCCAAGGATATGGGTGTTTACGGCCGTAAACCCCCCTAGGAGAGGTCCATGGGCCGTAAACTCCTAGAAAATGCCCAAATGGTGCCCTAAACTCCCCATTTGACTTAGAAAAATGCATAGGAATTTATTCTCTATCATTTAAGCCCTTAAAACACCAAAGGAATATGTATATAGGAGCTTACAGCCGTAAACTCCTTGTTTAGGGTTGTAAACTCCTTGTTTAGGGCCGTAAGCTCCTATTTGGTCCATTTAGATGCCTTAAACCCACTCATGTGCCTTATATTTGGACCTAGCATAAATCTACAAATGATATGAGACATTTAGGCATCCTAGAACACCCTCACCATCAGTTTACAGCCGTAAACTCTTGGGGAGTTAGTCCCAGGGCCGTGAACTATATAGAGAGTTTACTCTTGAAGAGTAAACTCCCTATCTAAGCCATACACACCTTTAGATGTTACCCGGGACACTCCAAACACCTAATCAAAGTGTTTTCCGCACTTTAGGATGCGTATACGTGTTTAATTAGTATTATATTTACTAATTGTATGTAAACATATGTTATCATATGTTAATAGGTCACTAAGTGTGTTCAAGTGTTTACCTGACACCGAGCACCCAACCGACACCTTCATCGGATCCAATTACAACAGGTGAGTTCATACCCCTGAATTAACCTTTTAAATGTTTTTACATGTTTTATGTGGGGGATACAAGTTAAACATGCCAGTTATCATATCAATCACATATGATTGATAACCCGCATGTACAAGGATTTCTGACACTGTCAACTATTTTACCAAGTATGATACAGTAAAGGGCTTTTCAAAAATGTGTTCACTTGTACAAAGCTTTCCTCAAATTGACTTTCACACTGAATGTTTAATCAAAGTTTCACTTAAAACTTGTTTATGAAAGGTTTCCAAAGGCAAAGGAATTCCAAAGGTTTTCAAACTGATTTTACAAAAGAATACCAAGTCGTGATTTTCTTAAGTATAAAGGTTTTTCCTAAAGTTTTTCATCAAAGATTTCTCCCACGTTTTATACTCCTACTTGGCTAAGATACCACTGCTTCACTTCTACTTAGTTTAAACTCCTGCTTGATAACGCCTACACTTTGTGATACGCTTATACTTGTTACCACTTTTACTTCACTTATACTTGTTACGATTATACTTCACTTATACTTGTTACCACATTTACTTCACTTATGCTTGTTACCACTTTTACTTCACTTATACTTGTTAACGCTTATACTTCACTTATACTTGTTAACGCTTATACTCCACTTATACTTGTAACGCTTTTACTTCATAATATGCTCATACTTATTTACGCTTATACTTCATGATACGCTCCTACTTCACAATACGCTTATACTTCACGATACACTCCTACTTCACGATACACTCCTACTTCATGATACGCTCCTACTTCTTAACACTTATACTAAGTGAAACACTTCTACTTCGTTAAACACTTAAACTTCGTTAAATGCTTCTACTTAGTTAAATGTATGCCTGTTCTTGTATAATTTATATATAAATAATGTTTAAATGACTTAGGAAGGCTAGTTACCCTATTTCCTTTTCTTCGTTGAGATGTGGTCTGGTGGGATTGGATGTCCTTCCGAAGGTCGTTTGATCATTAGTTATATATTACGTATACAAGCATAGACATATAGGGTTACATTGATCGATTTAGTTGTGAGTCTCTATCATTAGTCCATTATTTAACATCAAACTTCACTACACGGGATACGTATTCAGTACACGGCCTTCTCCATTATCAGGATAGTAACTAGAGTCTCTTGTAAGGAGAGCGGACATTGTATGTATAGCTATACGGGATTGACATCCCCGCACCCAGACTGCTAGCTACAGTACAGGGCCTACCAAGGCAAAGGGTGACAAATGTCATATTCATACTGACGCTTGCAGGGCGTCAAGTTCTCAAGTGTTTATCAGTATGGTTACGAGTATCTCGGGGTTACCTTATAATTCATGGCCTTAAGGTAATGGGTTTTAACACTGTATTCACTGTATTTAGACCTTTCTAGACGTTTCATTCATTTGATACTGTCTGGGGTCTGTGCTCACTGTTTTTAGACCTTGCTAGATGTATCTTTCATTTGATATTGTCTGGGGTCTGTGTCCCCCTTTTGTTAGACTGAGCCAGGCGTACCGTTCATTCGATACACCCCTGGAGTCTATGATTTCTTTTTTCCTTAGTCAGCAGTCTTCATTGCTGAGGCATATGTTATTTTCCCTGATATTCTCCTACCCTCTTTCAAAATCAATACCAAATTTAGATAATGATAGTGTTGGTAGAAGACTGCTTTTAATTAGAAAATATAGGATTTTCTGGAAAGGACTCTAATTCACTGTATACTTTAAAAACTACTACTTATATAAAGTTATTTGGATGAAATGACACTAAATACTTATGAACTCACCAACATTTGTGAAAATGTTGATACTCGCTTTTCAAATAACTTGTATTGTTAGGTTAGCTTTAGACAGGTACATTCCAGGAGCTTTTGGTGAAGACGGTTTAGTACCAAGCTGCACCTATATTATTACTTGTAATACTTTGATGATGTAATGTAATGTAAACCATGTAAAACTATTACTATTAATGCAATGGTTGCTGTACTTTGATTACTATACTGTATATGTCGTGATACTTGACATGACACCATCCACCCCAGAACGTTTCTGCCGTTCCAGTTTTGGGTGTGACAGATTGGTATCAGAGCATTGTTTATAGTGAGCTAAGTATATTAAATCATAAAAGATATACAGCCTGTAAATACATAGGGATAAAACAATGACCAAGAATTATACTTTAAAATATAAACATATTTTACCAAAGTATAAGAACATCCAGAATCTAAACACTCAAACACAAGTATCACAAGAAGAACAAGAATAAAAGAGTTCAGATGTTGAGCATTACCGTCAAACCTAGGCAGTTATTTAATTGTAAGCTGGAATAAATGTAACCTGATCAACTACATTTATTCGAGATGCGATGAACATGTGCTTGGGAGTGATAGTGGTGTTGCAACAGGTCTGAAACTTACCAACTAGGAATGCTAGAGCCAAACATAAGGTTTAAAATACTATAGGGGTATTTTGGAATACTAAAAGACTCACACTAATCTCAGAATCATATTCATAAGATAAGAAACAAATAAGAAATTAAGATACCATAGGGGTATTTTAGGATCCATAACTAACCTTGTGTGAAGAATTAAAAAGATCCTTATTGATATACCTACAATTACAAAGAATATACTCACAAGGTTACATATAATATGGATCCCATAGGCTAAGAATGTGTGGTTTCGCTCTACTTCCTTTTCCTTGTTTGGATGTGGATACCGAGTAGTATCGCATATTCGAAGGCCTATCGGATCTAAGCTATATATGATTTGTATACCCTGTGTAATCGTAGCACGACTCGATATGGATAACCCAGTGAAATGTTACTAATCTCTTAGGATTCTTTAGACATTTCCATTCTCACACGAACCCTGTAGAAAGCCGTATCCACTTCAGTACTCGGCAGAAGAGTTGATTCCGACCCTAAAGAGATTAATGGAGAAGATTTTCAGTTCGGAAATAAATGAACTAGGTCGAGACTATTGAATTCACCAAGTGTCTATATCTTTTAGCGACATCGGTGAAGAAATTCGTCTAAACTTCCGAGACTTCCAGCCATCCATCCTGAAGCGATGACACCCAGAGTCGGATTCGAAAGGAAGGCGGAGTAGAGATTCAATATGTCCACACGAGGAGAGAACCCTAGGTAACTACTCGAAGGAAACCAACGCTAGTCTCAGTAAAAAATACGAGGTAGGAAAAGGGAGCCAGTACATGGAACCCGAGAAGTGTCTATTCCTCGTGTTAGTCGCACTAATACACCCATAAAATAATACAACTTAGTGAGTTAGTGGTTACACTATTAACACTATGCGTTAGGTAAATCACTGTTTCCTGATGCTAGTAACACGATTAGAGCGGATCCCAACACTTCTATTGAGGACATTTAGCCATTAGTCTTCATGAGCTGTTCATCCCGCGGTCTTCGTTCCGAACTGTTCTCAAATTTTTCCAGGCCGGAGACTGAAACCTTTACCAGTATAAAGGTTACTCAGTAGGAACGACTCCCTTGCATACTAGGACTACATCATAGGGATGTAGGTCGACACTCAGACAACTAATATCCGAGGCAAGGGAAAAATTTAGGCCTAAGATAGTAAGGATAGACACATCCAGGGTTAACCTTCGTCTCTTATCAGTTTGTGTTCCTTTCCGTGTAGGAAAAACCATGACTCCGAAGAAGCGTAACCCATCCGCTGGCAAGAAACCGACTCTCCTATTCGATGAAGCTACTTTCCAAGCTGCGGTCTCGGCATCTGTAGCAGCCGTCATGGCTCAACTGAATGCTAACAACGCCAATGTTAGCAAGAGCCCTATCGGAAAATCCTAGTAGTAGACAACAACAACCAACCTTTGCATACCCAGCCACCCAAGAACCTCACTCAAATCCACGGAAGAGAAAGAACAAGATCGAGGAGGGAAGTACCTTGGCTTAAGGACCTTCCGAAGGGCAACGAGCTTAGACAGTCAATATCCCTGCCAACCATTACATCCCTACACCTAGGAGACCATACCTAGGAAACCCTCCCCACTACAGTAAGTGTAGCTACCATCATCATGGTGTATGTCAGGAGCTCTACTGTGCTAGGTGCCACATGATCGGGCATACTGCTCGCATCTGCAGAACCCTGGTTGAGTTCTTTACATCAACCACCAATGCAGCGACCAATATAGTTTGCCACCTATGTGGTGAAATGGGACACTTCAAAAGGGACTGCCCAACCGAAGGAAATGACGAAGACTCAGGAGGAGTCTGACTCTAATGCTTTGGGAGAAGCATCAAGGAGACCGGTAGATTTTGGTACGTCACTCGATCTCAAAGAACTAACCGAGAACATAAAAAGGATAACTCTAAATGTAAATATTTCCCCATTAAGGCGAAAGTCGCAACACTGTTATAAAATTTAAAATTTCATCAGGTAAAACTATAATGGCTAAACATATACATTACGGTCATGTATAATTGAGATCGATAGACCTAGAGTGAGTGAAGGCCGCCTCATTTCCTGTTCCTCTTTTGGTTGTGAATTTAAGGCGGAGTCGCTCAGTCAACAGTCATCCTCATCTTAATTATGCATGACTAGTATATGTGAGGCGATTATAGAAATGCCTCGTAAGAATCTATTCACATAAAGGTACTTTATTCATAAACACTCAGGACCCTCTATAGTTCTGCGCCGACTCTATCGGTCCAAGTATCCGCGGCAGTCATACACGGGACGAAACCTGAGACGCCTAGAACTCGTGTGCCTGTTCGGCACATGACTCTATTGACCCTCATCCTATGTCATGTCGAAGTGTGCCAACATCGAAACCTCTATTAATCATGGTTTGAATTCGTGCAACCTTGTGTAAATCCTTAGTGTTGTGTAAAAGAACTTTCTCCATAGCCATTCGGTAATTAAAGGTTCTTCCGAACCTAAACAAAATAAGTATAATAAGAGATAACGCGATCCGTCAGTCGTCACTTTTATTTCAAACCTTCCGAAGTACCCAGGAGAGGGGTACCGCGCGCAGTTAACCTACTCTCCTTAGACATATAGAAACCAAAGCGAAGGACACTGCAGGCATTCCAGAAGACGATAACCACCCGAAGCATACCTCGTAGATTCCGTAGAAAGACCCTTCATCCTATCCCATGGACCAAGAGCTAGAGTCAAGAGAACCCTTACGGATTGAGCTAACATAATGACCACAGTTCCGAAGCTTGTTGTCATCCCAGTTAAACCAACATAGTAGCTAACACCCTCGGGTGATAAAAAAAATCTGAGTCGTAAGAGTCAAGGACATTGAGTACGACCATCCATTCACGCTTAATCCCCGGAATTAAGCGTCGCAGCGGATATCCCAGAAATCCGAAAGCTGTAATGAGTTAAAATCTGAGAAATATGGATGAGGAGATTAAAGTTCCGAGTGATGGAACCCCATACTCACTAGATTTAACCTAGACCGAGAAAACTCAGAACCTTCAGAAGAGTAGTTGCCGAAGATATTCGCACTACTCAGGCACTTCGTCTACCCCGTTACAGACAAGTAGTGCCTAGGACCCTCCACCCTCTCGCATGGAGGAAGTCACCGCCGCCTTGTAGGCGATAGACTGCATTCTCCTAAGCGGACACTAGAATACCGACAACCACAGGATGATCTCCGCAGCTAAGAATACTTGATCAAAGTGCGAAAGTAGTGGTGTAAAGCCTTACAACTCAGATCCCGAAGAGATTATAGACATGAGACCAGCCTAGGTGTTAGTCGATGGGTTATACAGTAGCAACCGCTTTCCACACTAAAATAATCTAACGTCTTAGAGATTCATTGGAATACTAGGTGTTCCACGGATACTATCTCGCGCAAAAATAGTGAAACCACCTCTCGACATAGTCCAACGCTCGTCTGGTGAAACCCTATCTCCCCAACCCTGAGGGTTTCCGTTAGAAATATCTCAAGAATCGGAAGTGCAGGTTCATTTTGCACGGGATTGAGATAGACACTCTGCAGCAAATAGATACCCGTAGACACACAACCCATCCAATGATCTAGAAAGTCTCTACAGCCAATTGACAAGAAACGTGAAACCAAGGACAACTTGAACTTCCTAAGAACCAACCTGAAGGACTACACATCCAGTATGAGGGAGAACGTTAGGAGCTTCGGAATGGCAATCACGCCAGTGATGATCTCGCCATAGAAGTACACTATGTTCTAAGTACTGAAAAGCTCTACCCTCTCGAGAGCTTAGGACCATCCGAGACTCCTTACAGAGATTTGGTCCAACCCTCGTCAGACCGCTACTACTTTCGGATATTCCACAAGTTTCACAACAGATCGATCCATTTCTTAGACGTGATAAGTGCTTGCTGATGTCACTCTTCATATCCCACTCATCTTGATAGAAACCATTGAGAATCCTAACTTCGTAGACATACTTGTAGGAAATCGTTAACTACACGAGACGGAATCCGCATCCCGTAGGTGAAGGTTTGTTGGAATGACATACACAGGCTAGAGATCACTTGGGAATGCAAGGCAGACTGAATAGGAAGTACCCTCCTGCCTTTACTCGGTCATTCATACCTACTTACTTTCCTAAACCTGAATTTTGGGATGAAATTCCCTCTAACGGGGGGATGATATGACAACCCGAAATTTATTCCGTCATTTTTAACCCCTTCTTTCGTTAATAAGCCTCGTTTTATTTAACTGTTCGTTAAGTTTTGGACTGGTTAATTTATGTGGGACTTTTATAAAGACTTGGTAAGGGTTGAAGCTAATTAGAAACACCCACAAAATGACCTTAAAAATGTTTAGTTTCAACCAAGTCAAACTTTAACCGTTTAATCGGGTGCGACCAAAAAGCCCCGTTTAACTCCAGTATTGGGTAGATTTCCACTGAGCCCCAACTCCAACCCCTCTAAAAGGGAGAGCAAACTCCATTTCCACCAAGAACACTCTTGGACCGTGAACACCATTTAATGGGGTTTTTAAGCTCCAAAACCCCTCCAAATTACCGCTAAGGCTTAGATATGACTTGTAGGCTTATGGAATCCGACTTGGAACACCTTGAACAATAATTTTGAGGAGTAAACATGAGTTTACTGCCCAAGAACTTGCTTGGGCCGTAAACTCCTCTTCAAGGGGAGTAAAATCAATTTTATGTGTTAGAAATGCCCACAAACACTTCCTATGGCCTTTGAAAATTTTCAAGAAGCAATCCAATCAATGTAAAGGCATTAAACTTCAATAAACGGACATGGGAGTTTACGTTGGTAAACACCCCTAGGAAAGGTCCATGGGCTGTAAACCCCTAGAAAATGCCCAAATGGTGCCCTAAACTCCCCATTTAACTTAGATAAATGCATAGGAATTTATTCACTATCATTTAAGCCCTTAAAATACCAAAGGAATATGTATATAGGAGCTTACGGTTGTAAACTCCTTGTTTAGGGACGTAAACTCCTATTTGGTCCATTTAGATTCCTTAAATCCACTCATGTGCCTTATATTTGGACCTAGCATAAATCTACAAATGATATGAGACATTTAGGCATCCTAGAACACCCTCACCATGAGTTTAAAGCCGTAAACTCATGGGGAATTAGTCCCAGGGCCGTCAACTATATATAGAGTTTACTCTTGAAGAGTAAACTCCCTATCTATGCCATACACACCCTTAGATGTTACCCAGGACACTCAAAACACCTAATCAAAGTGTTTTCCGCACTTTAGGATTTGTATATGTGTTTAATTAGTATTATATTTACTAATTGTATGTAAATATATGTTATCATATGTTAATAGGTCACTAAGTGTGTTCAAGTCTTTACTTTACACCGAGCACCCAACCGACACCTTCGTCGGATCCACTTACAACAAGTGAGTTCATACCCCTGAGTTAACCTTTAAAATGTTTTTACATGTTTTATGGGGGGATACAAGTTAAACATGTCAGTTATCATATCAATCACATATGATTGATAACCCGCATGTACAAGGATTTCTGACACTGTCAACTATTTTACCAAGTATGATACAGTAGATGGTTTTTGAAAAACGTTTTCACTTGTACAAATCTTTCCTCAAATTGACTTTCGCACTGAATGTTTAATCAAGGTTTCACTTAAAACATGTTTATGAAAGGTTTCCAACGGCAAAGGAATTCCAAAGGTTTTCAAACTGATTTTACAAAAGAATACCAAGTCGTTATTTTCTTAAGTATAAAAGTTTTTCCTAAAGTTTTTCATCAAAGATTTCTCCCATGTTTTATAATCCTACTTGGCTAAGATACCACTGCTTCACTTCTACTTAGTTTAAACTCCTGCTTGATAACACTTTCACTTTGTGATACACTTATACTTTTTACCACTTTTACTTCACTTATACTTGTTATGCTTATAATTCACTTATACTTGTTACCACTTTTACTTCACTAATACTTGTTACCACTTTTACTTCACTTATACTTGTTAACGCTTATACTTCACTTATACTTGTTAACCCTTATACTCCACTTATACTTGTAACGCTTTTACTTCATAATACACTCCTACTTATTTACGCTTATACTTCATGATACGCTCCTACTTCACAATACGATTATACTTCACGATCCACTCCTACTTCATGATACACTCCTACTTCATGATACGCTCCTACTTGTTAGCACTTATACTTTGTGAAACACTTCTACTTCGTTAAACACTTAAACTTCATTAAATGCTTCTACTTAGTTAAATGTATGCCTGTGCTTCTATAATTTGTATATAAATAATGTTTAAAAGACTTAGGAAGGCTAGTTCGCCCTATTTCCTTTTCTTCGTTGAGATGTGGTATGGTGGGACTGGATGTTCGTCCGAAGGTCATTTGATCATAAGTTATATATTATGTATATAAGCATAGACATATAGGGTTACATTGATCAGTTCAGTTGTGAGTCTCTATCATTAGTCCAGTATTTCACATCAAACTTCACTACACGGATTACGTCTTCAGTACAGGGCCTTCTCCGTTGTCAGGATAGTAACCAGAGTCTCTTGTAGGGAGAGCGGACATTGTGTGTATAGTTATATGGGATTGACACCCCCGCACCCAGACTGCTAGCTACAGTCCATGGCCTACCAAGCCAAAGGGTGACAAATGTCATATTCATACCGATGCTTGTAGGGCGTCAAGTTCTCTAGTGTTTATCAGTATGGTTACCAGTATCTCGGGGTTACCTTATAATTCATGGCCTTAAGGTAACAGGTTTTAACACTATATTCACTATATTTAGACCTTTCTAGACGTGTAATTCATTTGATACTATCTGGGGTCTGTGTTCACTGTTTTTAGACGTTGCTAGACGTATCTTTCATTTGATACTGTCTGGGGTTTGTGTCCCCCTTTTGTTAGACTGAGCCAGGCGTACCGTTCATTCGATACACCCCTGGAGTCTATGATTTCTTTTTCCTTAGTCAGCAATCTTCATTGATGAATCGTATGTTATTTTCCCTGATATTCTCCTACTCTCTTTCAAAATCGATATCACATTTAGATAATGATAGTGTTAAGGAAAAAAATTACTTTTTACCACATAACTCTGTCCAGTCTTGGTAGAAGACTGCTTTTAATTAGAAAATATAGGATTTTCTGGAAAGGACTCTAATTCACTGTATACTTTAAAAACTACTACTTATATAAAGTTATTCGGATGAAATGACACTAAATACTTATGAACTCACCAATGTTTTTAAAAATATTGATACTCCCTTGACAAATAACTTGTATTCTCTGGTCAGCTTTAGGCAGGTACATTCCAAGAGCTTTTGGTGAAGACGGTTTAGTACCAAGCTGCACCTATATTATTACTTGTAATACTTTGATGATGTAATGTAATGTAAACCATGTAAAACTATTACTATTAATGCAATGGTTGCTGTACTTTGATTACTATACAGCATATGTCGTGATACTTGACATGACGTCATCCACCCCAGAACGTTTCCGCCGTTCCGGTTTTGGGGTGTGACACTTAAATGTTTCTGATTACTAATATGAAGTGTTAATTTGAGTTCTAGACATGTTTAGACACTCATTAAGTCGTAATAGAAGTCCCACAATTATGACTTAATCTAATGATGTAACGGAAACGAACTCGAAAACAACGAATATATTAACGATAAGGGTTACAAATAATGGAACGAACTTCGGGTTGTCACAGTTTAGTCCATAAAACTGTTGGATTAACTGTCTAAGCTCATAACTATAAATGGTATGTACTTGAATTGATATCGACACAGTCCTTTTGGGTTACCCTCAAACCTAGCAACCGAACAAGGAAATTATGAAAGGAGAGATATTGATTTATTCTTATCACTTGAAAAATTCATTACCAAATATCTAGTTGGATAGAATTTTAATAATCATTTTACCACAAGTATTATGATAAATGAAAATCAAGGTTATCAAGATTGATGACGAATGCATCACTACGTGATGCAAAATATTTATAGGAAGATAATAAAAAACAAAAAATAAAAATAGAGCCATAATTAAAAGTTATATTTATATGTGTAAACTAAATTTTAATAAATCACATATTGATGGACACAAGTCGGTAGTTGCCAATATGAGAATTTACAAACGGAATTTACAAATGAAAAATATTGGAATTTTAATAAATCTAATACTGATAGACGATATTTTCTTTTATTATAGTTTAAATATGTATTTTAAAGAAGTTTTATTCCTTTTTGTTACAAATCTAACATATAGGAATTTACGAACGGAAGTTTAACATCTACATTAATATAAATTTATATATTAAAAATAATAATTAATATGAGTTGTTATCTAGTAAGTGACATTTGAATAAAAATAATTCTAAAGTTTTCAAAAACAGACATGTGTCAAATTCAAAGTGAAGTTTACATTTGAAAAATATGATCTTTATGTATTAGGGTAGATATATAAATATAAAATTTTATAAAAATAACATATTATATTTTGCTGATATTAAATTTGATGGATAACTAAAAAATTTCAAAATAATAATAATTTATAATATAGATATTAAAAAACTATATATAAATAGAGCCATAATTCAATATTATAATTATATATGTAAACTAAATTGTAATAAATCACATATTGATGAACACAAGTCGGCACATATCAATATGGTGCGTAGAGAACCATGTAAAGGTCAAAATTTATAACGTTCATATATATATATATATATATATATATATATGTATATATATATATATATATATATACATGTATATATATATATATGTATATGTATATATATATATATATATATAAAGAGAGAGAGAGAGAGAGAGAGAGAGGGTTAGGTTCATATATGAAACCTTAATTATTGTGTGAATGTGTGGCTACTTATTGACGAATCATTTCATAAAGGCAATTTAGGGATTTTATTGTCAATTAAATCAATAACAAAAAATAATGGCTATATTTATGGAATTGTTTCACGCATCTTTTCATTACAACAAAATTTAATAAGTATGACACTCTTTTCGTTGGAAATATAATTTTAATCGGAGATGATAGGAATGATTTTTGTACAAATTTCATTTGTACTCTATATCCTACATATTTTAATGCATGTTGAAGCCTGTAATGGTGTCATTGTTGCAACATAGAAGAACCTGTCATCCATTTTAGTTAATAAGATATTATTCGTATGTTCAAATTTTCTTCTTCACCATTGTTTTTTATGTTACATTATTTGACTTATAACAATAACTATATGTAATATGTTTTGTTAGCGTATAGCTATAAAAGAAATAAGCATGCATAATCTAAAACAAGAAGGATATGTACCATGAGAAGGCATTTTGTGGCCACATCCGGTGGCATACACAGGAGGAGAGATGTCACACCCCCAAACCTGAACAGCGGAAACGTTCGGGGGTGGATGACTTCATGTGGTAGCGTAACAAATGAATACATAGTAAAGAAAGCAATACAACCATCATATATATAATTGAAAGTTTACATTTGTCAAAAGTTACATGTTCAAAACCAATTACAATATGATGTTCAAAAATATGAGATTAAACTGGCGCCGCAACATCTCTTCTTCAAAAGCATACTAGTACCTAAAATTTACTGAATCCCTGGGACATACAAGTAATTTTGAAAGAGTTGATCAGCATTTAAGCTGGTGAATTTCATAAGTATTTAAATGACAATGTTTAAATGAAATGAAATGTTTTAACTTTTCTTGTGAGTGTTTAGAAAATCCTATATTTTCTACTAGTATAAAAGTAGCCTTCACTCGAGACCAATGTTTGTTTCCAAGATATATGTAAAGGTAAAAAAAAATAAATGAGTTTGGAAACCTTGTAAATCAATGCGTTTTTAATACCCCTTGTGAGTTTTATAACCATACTATTGACTCGAAATGCCTATACACAACGTTCTTCAGGCGTTGGAATGTTATGACGTTTGTCACCCCAAACGGTGGACTGTAGCTAACAGTCAGGGCGCGGGTTGTCAAGCCCGTATAGATCTATACACAAACACCATGCTCCCCCTCCAAGGGATTCTGGTATATAATATAGGACTTGAAATGTGTACTCGAACGTACATGAAGTTAGTGTCTCACAATCCCGTGGTATAAAAACAGATCTACTGGTTAAAATGTTACGTTTGTTCTTGTATACGAAAGTAAACTTCTTGAAATATATGTTTCTAGTACATAAGAGTTAGAAATCTGTTCGTAAAACTATACCTATTATAGTTTTACAAAGTGTGCCTTGTTTGTTTTTAGAAATACGTAGGAAAAGAATCATTTGTTTATGAAAGCATAGATTTTTGGTGTCGATTCTACGATAGAAAAGAAGAATTTAAGAACAGTTTAGTTTTATACCTACATTACAACAGCTTTATACTTTAAAAGATTGAATGCTATTGTAACGTATGATATATATTTATATAATTAAAAGTTCCTTTAAAGGTTTATAAATCGCATGTGATTTGAATATTTAACAGTATGTAAAAGAGTTTCTTTATATAACACACGATAATACTCGTGTGTTTTACTTGTAATCCCCCCCCCCCCTTTGAAAGCATATAAAAGTATTTAGAATAATTAAAACGGTTGATTAAGGGGTATGAAACTCACTTGAAAGTTTTGGAGATAGCGAGATGGAAAACCGGGCAGAGTTTCGTCTCGGGAAACGGATTTTCCTCGGGATTCTCGGGAATCTCGGGAGTAAAATCGACCTTCGGGACTTGAGCCAAAAAGACCGGAGCTTCGGGTTTGAAAGGGCACGGAAAACGAGGCAAAGTAGAGTGAGGGAGAAGAGAAATGAGCCCCTTCTTTGGAAACCCTCGCATGCTATTTATAAGGAGGCTGGTCTGCCTCGGTACGCGGGGCGTACGCTAGTACGCAGTGCGTACGCGTGCGTCATGCGTGACCGAACCCGACCGCCTCTGCTTCGGATGGGACGGGTTCGCGGGTCGGATGGGACGGATCGCTGGCATGCGGGTCGGATGGGACGTCGGGTCGGATCTTCGGATCGTGCGACGTGGACTGTTAGTGACCGAGCGTTCTCGGGTACGCGGGGCGTACAGCAGTACGCGGCGCGTAACGCGTATGCTGACTCCCCTTTGGATAATATCCGAATATTGATTTAAATAAATAATTAATTTATTTAATAAACTTCAAAAATTCATATCTTCTTCATACGAACTCCGTTTTCGATGGTCTTTATATCCCCGCGTAGGTGAGACTACGCTCTTCAACTTTCGTTTAGATTCCGTCGGCAAATTCCAAAATTATTTTTTTATTAAATATAAAATCTATCGTGTTTAAGGAATTTCTTTGAAAATTCGTAACTTCTTTATCTGATGTCGGTTTTTGCCAGACTTTTTACCGCTAGAATACCATTGTTGAGACCTTCGATTCTCGTTTAGGTCATTCCGGTCAAAAGTCACTCGATTTCTGATTCGAGTTTTTAGCTGTCTGTTGCTGAGTCGAATTTGGAAAATTCATAATTTCGCTAAATGAAGTCGGATTTGGGTGTTCTTTTCACGTACCATCATGGTTCAAAGACATTTAATTATAGACGGAAAATAAATAGGACTTATTTGTACATTTATTATGAAAGTAAATTTTATTACTCAGAAGTGGTTACAATACTTGACCCACTTTGATCGTTACAAAGAGTTGAAATATCGGGTTGTCACATCATCCCCCCGTTAGAGAGAATTTCGTCCCGAAATTTAAAGTAGTAAAGATACTAGTGAACATGAAAGAGATGAGGATACTTTTGTTTCATCTGATCTTCGCGTTCCCAAGTGAATTCGGGTCCCCGCTTGGCGTTCCAGCGAACCTTCACGATGGGTATGCGACTTTGTTTCGTTTCTTTGACCTCTCGGTCCATGATTTCTACTGGTTCTTCCACAAAGTTGAGGCTCTGGTTGATCTCGATTTCGTCGATTGGGATAACAAGAGTCTCGTCGGACAGACACTTTTTCAAGTTTGAGACGTGGAAGGTTGGATGGATGTTACTAAGTTCGCGCAGTAGGTTAAGCTTGTAAGCCACACGGCCGATTCTGGCAAGAATCTCGAAAGGCCCTATGTATCTTGGATTTAGTTTCCCACGCTTTCCAAATCGTATTAAACCCTTCCACGGTGAGACCTTTAACAAGACGTGGTCTCCTACCTGGAATTCCAAAGGTTTCCTCCTTTGGTCAGCGTAGCTTTTCTGTCGGTCTCTTGAGGCTTTCAATCGTTCACGAATCTGAACGATCTTCTCTGTTGTTTCACGTATGATCTCCGGACCGGTGAGAGTGCTTTCAGGAACTCTTCCTCCAGCTAACTGGGTATCGCCAACTTCAGTCCAGCACAGAGGGGATCTGCACTTTCGACCATAGAGGGCTTCAAACGGAGCAGCCTTTATGCTTGTATGATAGCTATTGTTGTATGAAAATTCGACAAGGGGTAAATGAATATCCCATGCCTTTCCAAAATCAATCACGCAGGCTCTCAGCATGTCTTCTAAAGTTTGTATCGTTCTCTCACTTTGTCCGTCTGTCTGTGGGTGGTAGGCTGTACTCATGTCCAGCCTAGTTCCCAGAGAACTTTGTAGTGACTGCCAGAACCTTGAAGTGAATCTACTATCTCGATCGGAGATAATGGATATCGGAACACCATGCAGTCGCACTACTTCCCTTAAGTAAGTCCTTGTAAGCTTCTCCATTTTGTCAGTCTCCTTGATGGGTAGGAAATGCGCGGATTTGGTCAGTCTGTCGACAATGACCCATATGGTATCGAGTCCACATGTCGTCTTGGGCAACTTGGTTATGAAGTCCATAGTAATCCGCTCCCATTTCCATTCCGGTATCTCTGGCTGTTGTAGTAGTCCTGACGGTTTCTGATACTCGACCTTAACCTTAGCGCAAGTAAGACATTTACTCACGAAGGTAGCAATCTCTGCTTTCATGTTAGGCCACCAGTACAGTTTCTTAAGATCCAGATACATTTTATCTGAACCCGGGTGAACGGAATATCTTGAGTTGTGAGCTTCAATCATGACTATGTTTCTGAAACCACCATGTTTTGGGGTCCAGATTCGGTCCATGAGATAGTAGGCTCCGCCACCCTTGACTTCTAAATTCTTCTCCATTCCTCGCAGGGATTCACCCGCCACATTTTCGGGTTGTAACGCTTGTATTTGTGCTTCTTTAATTTGCTTGGATAAGTGGGAATGGATAGTCATGGTCAGAGATTTGACCCTCCGACCAGTGTATTCCTTTCGGCTGAGGGCGTCGGCTACTACGTTGGCCTTTCCAGGATGGTAACGAATCTCACATTCGTAGTCATTCAGTAACTCGACCCATCGTCGTTGTCGCATGTTGAGTTCCTTCTGATCGAAAATGTGTTGAAGGCTCTTGTGATCGGTGAAGATGGTACTCTTTGTTCCGTATAAGTAGTGTCTCCAGATCTTCAGAGCAAATACCACAGCTCCTAATTCGAGATCGTGTGTCGTATAGTTCACTTCGTGTGTCTTAAGCTGTCGGGAGGCATAAGCGATAACCTTTCCCCTCTGCATAAGAACACAACCTAGTCCTTGATTTGAAGCATCGCAATACACAACAAAGTCTTCTATTCCTTCGGGGAGGGCTAGTATCGGTGCGGTGCACAAGGCCTGCTTTAGTGTCTGGAATGCCTTCTCTTGTTTCGCTTCCCAGTCAAAGGCCACACCTTTCTGGGTTAATGAAGTAAGAGGTTTCGCAATGCTCGAAAAGTTCTTTATGAATCTGCGATAGTAGCCAGCTAGACCTAGAAATTGACGAATTTCAGTAGGTGTCTTTGGTGCCGACCAGTTCTCAATAGCCATAATTTTGGAGGGGTCCACGTGTATACCCTTTTTGCTAACAACGTGACCTAAAAATTCGACTCTTCGAATCCAAAATTCGCATTTAGAGAACTTCGCATAGAGTTTTTCCGTTCGCAGTGTTTCTAGGACTTGTCGTAGGTGTTGACCATGCTCTTCCTCACTTCGAGAGTAGATAAGTATATCATCGATAAAGACGATGATGAACTGGTCCACGTAAGGGCGGCATACCCTATTCATTAGGTCCATAAATACTGCTGGTGCATTGGTTAATCCGAACGGCATCACCACGAATTCATAGTGTCCATAACGAGTTCGGAAAGCTGTCTTTGGAATGTCCCCCTCTAGAACTCGTAATTGGTGATATCCAGATCGCAGGTCTATTTTGGAGAAGTAGTTCGCCCCTTGCAGTTGATCGAATAGGTCATCGATACGGGGTAGAGGATAGCGGTTTTTGACAGTAAGTTTGTTCAACTCTCTGTAGTCGATGCACATACGGAACGATCCGTCTTTCTTCTTTACAAACAAAACCGGTGCTCCCCAAGGTGAGAAACTTGGTCTTATAAATCCTTTGCGAAGGAGTTCGTTAAGTTGACTGGAAAGTTCTTGCATCTCTGCTGGTGCGAGGCGATAAGGCGACTTCGCTACTGGGGTAGCTCCTGGAATTAAGTCGATCCTGAACTCGACTTGGCGTTGCGGTGGTAATCCTGGTAGTTCTTCTGGAAAGATATCGGGAAAGTCGCGTACCACCAAGATGCTCTTGATGTCCTTCAGTTCTTGACTTGTATCGACGATGTGTGCTAGGAATGCCCGACAATCCTTCCGCAAGCACTTTCGAGCTTGGATGCACGAAATGATGCGAAGGTTTGTACTAGATTTGTCGCCGTAGATAACTAATGCTTCGTTGTTCGGGAGGTTAAGACGGACTGCTTTCTCAAAGCACATGATGTCAGCGCGAAAGAGACTCAACCAATCCATGCCGACTATGGCGTCGAAACTTTTAATTTGTACTGGCATGAGATTGATTGGGAAAGAATGGCCGTCCAATGTTAACGTACAGCCCATGTATATGAAATTTGTGCTTTCGGTTTTTCCATTGGCCATCTCTATAGTGAATGATTCTTTTAACTTGCTAGGTTTAGGTTTAAGTAAATGGATAAAGTTTTGACTCACGAAGCTTCTCTCCGCTCCACTATCGAATAATATGCATGCGTATCAATTATCGAGAAGAAACGTACCAGCAACTATAGTTGGGTCAGCTACAGCTTCGTCGTGACCTATTGCCAAAACTCGTCCTACCCCTCCGGTGCCTGCTGCCTTAGGACAGTTTCTCTTGTAGTGGCCCACCTCGCCACAACCGTAGCAAGCCTGCCCTATACCCGCACTGGAAACTTGAGTGATCGGCTTTGCGGGTTCTTTGCAGAAGCGAGCCGTGTGTCCTTTCCTGTTGCAGTTGGCGCACTGCATATCTCGGCAAGGTCCATGGTGGTGGAAATTGCACTTGGTGCACTTTGGGAGGTTGCCTACATAAGGCTTTGTTGGGTAGGTATTTGTAGGGACTGTAGCAGGTACAATAGCAGCATTAACCGACACGAGTGGTTTCTTTGCGGATTCTTGGGAAGATCCACCCTTTCCTTTGATCCACGCTCTCTTCCTGCCATTGTTGTTGTTGTAGTTGTTGTTTCCTTTCTGTGGTGCTGGTGCAAAAGTGGTTGAGTTCTGATGACCTCCGTAGTCGATCAGAGATTGTGCCAGTTCCTTAGCACTTTCGAAGGTGTCAGGTTTGGAAGCTAACACGCTTGACCGCATCTGGGGCGTCAGTCCCCAGATGTACCTTTCTATCTTCTTGCTCTCGGGAGCAATCATGTCTGGACAAAGGATTGCCAGTTCGCAGAATCTGTTGGTATAAGTAGCGATGTCAGTGCCCACCATCCCGAGAGTCCATAGTTCATGTTCAAGCTTTTGAATTTCTCCCCGCGGACAGTATTCTCTCATCATCATGGCCTTCAAGCTCTCCCAGCTTATGGAGTTTGCCACGATTAGGGTAAGTACTTTAACGTGGCCATTCCACCAAGTTAAAGCTTTATCGAGAAGGGTGAAGGTTGCAAACTTGACCTTGCTGTGTTCGGGACAGGAGCATATTTCAAAGACTGCCTCCGTCCTTTCAATCCACTGTCTCAGGGCCATCACACCACCAGTACCATAAAACATCCGGGGCTTGGCATTGGTGAAGTCCTTATAGGTGCATTCCCGAGGTGGTCCATGACTCTCGCCATGATTGGACGTGTGTGCGCCAGATCCCGAGACATTAGCACTTGAGTTATTGATCTGTGACATGGCGGCTGCCACTGCTGCGGTGACTGCTGCTTGAAACATTACAGCATCAAATTGGGGTGGTGGAGGTGGTGGTATAGGTATTTCCTCATTGTTGTATCGCCTTGGATTCCTACGCGGAGGCATCCTTCAACTATAGATGGAAAGAAAACAATGATAAGAATTTCATGAAATGGAAAAATGTATGTGTCTCATGAATTAATCACTATAATTCAACAACAAAGGATAGTATGAGTCTTAAAATAGAAGAATGAAAGTTATTTGTAAGACTGAGGGTATGAAACAAGTATTTGGGTTCCCAAGAACCATTCAAGGTTCGAACGAAATACTCCACATAGTAATAATAGTGCCACTTATATTAATATAAAAGTTGTTACAACGATCAAGAAAATTTGTCCTCTATAAGGATCTCCGTTTACTAAGTTTAAGAAATTTAAAGACTTTTAGCTGAGGTCCTAAGCTATAACAAAATTTTGAGTTTTTGACAAGCACTACTTGCGTCGAAAGTTGCGTTTGGAGCTTGACTCCGTATCTGATTGCTTTGACTCCATTAGACGCCTATCCAAAGCGGCTTGTTGTTCCCTTAGTTCGGCGAGGGCTGTAATAATTTGCGCTTGAAACGCTTCGGTTTGGAACTGAGCGTTGTCTTGCCTCTTGTTCAACTTACGGATGTCAGAAGTGTGAACCTGCACTTCTACGTTGATATCCCGAAGTCGACTAGCTTGTACTCCAGACTGATAGGACTGATTGGCTAACTTACCCACCATTACCGGGAGTGCTCGATCAGCCGAACCTCCGCCGCGGACATCATAGAAGTCCCGGCACATGCCGTAGGGGGGGCGTAGGTTCTGCTGTTGGCTCCAATGATGGAGGTGACTTCCCCAGACGGGAGTCGGTCCTTGAAAGTTCCTTACGAAGACGGGAGGTTGAATGGGTGGTGGATCGATGACATCCGGCTCTGAGTCGGTACCGGAGTCATCACCCACGTTTATGGGTTCCTCGTCCTCTTCAGGATCATCTTCGATCCATCCTCCGTTACCTTGGTTGGGAAAGTAGGGATCGCCAGGGTGGTAAAATCGAGCCATTTGACTATACGAGAATTAAGGTTATAAGAATTGAATAACGTCGGAACATGTAAAACGTGTAAGTTAAACTAGTTTTAGATAGTAAATACTCCTATAGTATTTAAATTCTTGTGTTTGATTTTTGTAATGACTTGGTAAGGTTTGACTTGTTGCTTACTACGATCATTCCTTGATTCGTGCGTATCAACTTGCCTATATACTTGTAAAATTGTATAACATGAAAATAGTTTGTGGTATGCATGTAATTGTACTTAAATGAACTATTAATTTAAGTTGAACGAAATGCTGCTTAAGTGTAAAAAGGAATTTGTTTTGTTAGAGAGTATTAGTCCCTTAAGCTTTTATAGTTTGTATATCTTATGTGGTTCGATATACTTAGTTCACTATAAACATTGCTCTGATACCAATCTGTCACACCCCCAAACCTGAACGGCGGAAACGTTCGGGGGTGGATGACTTCATGTGGTAGCGTAACAAATGAATACATAGTAAAGAAAGCAATACAACCATCATATATATAATTGAAAGTTTACATTTGTCAAAAGTTACATGTTCAAAACCAATTACAATATGATGTTCAAAAATATGAGATTAAACTGGCGCCGCAGCATCTCTTCTTCAAAAGCATACTAGTACCTGAAATTTACTGAATCCCTGGGACATACAAGTAATTTTGAAAGAGTTGATCAGCATTTAAGCTGGTGAATTTCATAAGTATTTAAATGACAATGTTTAAATGAAATGAAATGTTTTAACTTTTCTTGTGAGTGTTTAGAAAATCCTATATTTTCTACTAGTATAAAAGTAGCCTTCACTCGAGACCAATGTTTGTTTCCAAGATATATGTAAAGGTAAAAAAAAATAAATGAGTTTGGAAACCTTGTAAATCAATGCGTTTTTAATACCCCTTGTGAGTTTTATAACCATACTATTGACTCGAAATGCCTATACACAACGTTCTTCAGGCGTTGGAATGTTATGACGTTTGTCACCCCAAACGGTGGACTGTAGCTAACAGTCAGGGCGCGGGTTGTCAAGCCCGTATAGATCTATACACAAACACCATGCTCCCCCTCCAAGGGATTCTGGTATATAATATAGGACTTGAAATGTGTACTCGAACGTACATGAAGTTAGTGTCTCACAATCCCGTGGTATAAAAACAGATCTACTGGTTAAAATGTTACGTTTGTTCTTGTATACGAAAGTAAACTTCTTGAAATATATGTTTCTAGTACATAAGAGTTAGAAATCTGTTCGTAAAACTATACCTATTATAGTTTTACAAAGTGTGCCTTGTTTGTTTTTAGAAATACGTAGGAAAAGAATCATTTGTTTATGAAAGCATAGATTTTTGGTGTCGATTCTACGATAGAAAAGAAGAATTTAAGAACAGTTTAGTTTTATACCTGCATTACAACAGCTTTATACTTTAAAAGATTGAATGCTATTGTAACGTATGATATATATTTATATAATTAAAAGTTCCTTTTAAAGGTTTATAAATCGCATGTGATTTGAATATTTAACAGTATATAAAAGAGTTTCTTTATATAACACACGATAATACTCGTGTGTTTTACTTGTAATCCCCCCCCCTTAGAAAGCATATAAAAGTATTTAGAATAATTAAAACGGTTGATTAAGGGGTATGAAACTCACTTGAAAGTTTTGGAGATAGCGAGATGGAAAACCGGGCAGAGTTTCGTCTCGGGAAACGGATTTTCCTCGGGATTCTCGGGAATCTCGGGAGTAAAATCGACCTTCGGGACTTGAGCCAAAAAGACCGGAGCTTCGGGTTTGAAAGGGCACGGAAAACGAGGCAAAGTAGAGTGAGGGAGAAGAGAAATGAGCCCCTTCTTTGGAAACCCTCGCATGCTATTTATAAGGAGGCTGGTCTGCCTCGGTACGCGGGGCGTACGCTAGTACGCAGCGCGTACACGTGCGTCATGCGTGACCGAACCCGACCGCCTCTGCTTCGGATGGGACGGGTTCCTGGGTTCGCGGGTCGGATGGGACGGATCGCTGGCACGCGGGTCGGATGGGACGTCGGGTCGGATCTTCGGATCGTGCGACGTGGACTGTTAGTGACCGAGCGTTCTCGGGTACGCGGGGCGTACAGCAGTACGCGGCGCGTAACGCGTATGCTGACTCCCCTTCGGATAATATCCGAATATTGATTTAAATAAATAATTAATTTATTTAATAAACTTCAAAAATTCATATCTTCTTCATACGAACTCCGTTTTCGATGGTCTTTATATCCCCGCGTAGGTGAGACTACGCTCTTCAACTTTCGTTTAGATTCCGTCGGCAAATTCCAAAATTATTTTTTTATTAAATATAAAATCTATCGTGTTTAAGGAATTTCTTTGAAAATTCGTAACTTCTTTATCTGATGTCGGTTTTTGCCAGACTTTTTACCGCTAGAATACCATTGTTGAGACCTTCGATTCTCGTTTAGGTCATTCCGGTCAAAAGTCACTCGATTTCTGATTCGAGTTTTTAGCTGTCTGTTGCTGAGTCGAATTTGGAAAATTCATAATTTCGCTAAATGAAGTCGGATTTGGGCGTTCTTTTCACGTACGATCATGGTTCAAAGACATTTAATTATAGATGGAAAATAAATAGGACTTATTTGTACATTTATTATGAAAGTAAATTTTATTACTCAGAAGTGGTTACAATACTTGACCCACTTTGATCGTTACAAAGAGTTGAAATATCGGGTTGTCACAAGAGACTAGCAGCAAGTAGGGATATTGCCTGGGCACTTTCTGCCAATTTTGTTTCTGGGCAATGCGGTGATGGAGACCAATGGCCGTCAAAGTAGTTCAAACTCCCGGATCTTAACCAACCACCACCGCCGGAGGACGAGGATGGTGCCTGATCTGATCCTGATTTACTTTTCGGGGGGTGTGCATTCATGCATGTACGTGTAGCCTTTTTAAAATAATATTATATGCATGGGAAATGCATATGTAGTGTTTGTTTTTTTTATTATTAGTTTAATAAGTCTCAAAGACACTCATGTAAAAGAAATTTATGGAAATGATTAATTTATAATTACATTTGACATTGATAGTAATCAAACAAGCACACGTTTTGGCAATTATCAAAGAATGTTAGTGATTTAGTTTTTAATTTGTGGTCTTATTTTAGATAACAACTCAAATATTTTTTTTTTCTATTACCAACTATAAATAAAATAAGTATGCAAAATCTAAAATTATTAAAGACACTCAAGTAAAAGAAAATTATGGAAATGATTAATTTATGATTGCATTTGACTTTGATTGCAATGATTATTACATTTGACTATATATCCATATTCTTAAAGAATTTAATACGTAAGTATTTTTCAATATGAAAAAATATTATACAATATTCTTACAGAATGCAATACAATCATAATTTTTTTTTAAAGTTTTTCAGATTTTACTAATAATATATAAAGATACTGTAAATATTTTAAAAGGTAAAATATATACATTTATTTTTTTGAAATCTAATTTAAATTGCATTCCTTAATAACTTGAGTGTTACATAAAAAGTATACGTTCTATCGTGCAAAAACAAGAAGTACTAGTCTCTTCCAGACTTTCTTTCTAGATAATAGGAGCAGTTCCTCTACCAGTGTCTAGTTTCTTCACAAAAGAAACAAGATCTATCTACGTGGTCCTTATTGAATTTCTTGTGCTTAAATGTGTTTAGTCCATAAAACTGTTGGGTTAACTGTCTAAGTCCATAACTATAATTGGTATGTACTTGAATTGATAGCGACACAGTACTTTTGGGTTACCCTCAAACATAGAAACCGAACAAGGAAATTATGAAATGAGAGATATTGATTTATTATTATCACTTGAAAAATTCATTACCAAATATCTACTTGGATAGAATTTTAATAATCATTTTACCACAAGTATTATGATAAATGAAAATCATGGTTATCAAGATTGATGAAGAATGCATCACTATGTGATGCAAAATATCTGTAGGAAGATAATAAAAAACAAAAAATAAAAATAGAGCCATAATTAAAAGTTATATTTATATGTGTAAACTAAATTTAAATAAATCACGTATTGATGGACACAAGTCGGTAGTTGCCAATATGGGAGTTTACAAACGGAATTTACAAATGAAAAATGTAGGAATTTTAATAAATCAAATACTGATAGACGATATTTTCTTTCATTCTGGTTTAAATATGTATTTGAAAGAAGTTTTATTCCTTTTTGTTACAAATCTAAAATATAGGAATTTACAAACGGAAGTTTAACATCTACATTAATATAAATTTATGTATTTAAAAAAATAATTAGTATGAGCTGTTATCTAGTAAGTGACATTTAAAAAAGAATAATTCTAAAGTTTTCAAAAAAAGATATGTGTCAAATTCAAAGTGAAGTTTACATTTGAAAAATATGATCTTTATGTATTAGGGTAGATATATAAATATAAAATTTTAAAAAAATAACATATTACGTTTTGCTGATACTAAATTTGATGGATATCTGACACCCCAAAATTCGTTCCATCAATTGTAACCCTATTTGTTTATATATTCGTCGTTTTCGATTTCGTTTCCGTAACATCATTAAATTAAGTTATAATTATGGGACTTCTATTATGACTTAATGAGTGTCTAAACATGATTAGAACTCACATTAACAATTCATATTAGTAATCAGAAACATTTTAGAATCGACCATATCTGGTTACGGTAAATTAATTGGGTGCGACCAAAAGCACCGTATAACGCCGGTATCGGGTAGAATTTCACCGTGTCCAAAACATAGACATTATTTAAAGTGATCTATGCTTCCATTTGAATCTTCTTCTCTCTCTCACTACTCTCTCTCTAACCTCTCCCCTCAATCCAAATTCAAGGTCCAAAAACATTGATTCAACGCTCAAATTCATCAAGGTAACTTCCATAACACATAGTATAGCACCTTTAGCCTTCAAATCCGAGTTCAAACAATCAATTAGGACCATTTTCGTGTGTTTACGTCCCTGGATCATGCTTGGGCCATAAACACACATTTAAGGGGTTTTTGAGCCTTTAAACCCTTCCAAACCAATTTTGGGACTTAGATATGACTTTATGGCTTACCAATTCGGACTTGGAACACCTTAAACATGGTTTTTGAGGAGTAAACATGAGTTTACTACCCAAGATCAAGCTTGGGCGATAAACTCATTATTCATGGAGAGTAAACTCCCTTTGATGGTCCATTTGGTGGTAAAACTTATTCCTATGCCTTAGATTAATTCATAGCAACCCTTCCCATGTGTCAATTGACCATTTGGCTCTATAAAATCCCATATTCATGAGTTAACAGCCGTGAACTCATATGGTCATGGTCTTAGGGCCATAAACTCCCTAAGGAGTTTACTCTTGAAGTCCCAAATCATTATCCAAGCCATATACGTCCGTAGATGTCACCCGGGTCACTCCAAACACTTGATTTGAAGTGTTTTCGCGTATTGGAGTGTGTAATCTTATCTAATTAGTGATTTAAAGTCTAATTAGATACATTTGTATACCATTTCATATTACATAGGAACCTCGCATGTAATCAAACCCCGAACCATCACATAGCATCCAAACTGTCGCGTTTTCTCGTCTGGTGAGTTCATACCCCTATCCATTTTCAATGTTTTCACTGTTTTCAGGGGGAATAGAAGCAAAGTACAAGTGATTCTTGTACTCAAAACTTGTTTTATATACATTGTGTTTCATATTATATATGCTTTTAACAATGACAGTCGTAACAAACAACCGTTTGAACCTACAGAACACATTATCATGTTATTTGTGAAATACATTATAAATTGTTATGTTTATATTTTCACAAATTTTTTCCTACATTATAACAGTTAAAAGCATAACATTTGAACATGGTTTTATCCTCGGTAACACTCCACAGAGATACGCAAGTGGAGGATAGGCATTTGATCTTTTCAGTATTATTACTAGTAAATTTGTGAATCCTATAATTGGATACACGTCCTCGGTGAACACCCCATAGAGATACGCGAGTGGAGGACTGCCCCCGTAACCAGAATCTATTAGATAGGGATCGTGACATGAGTGCGGTGTTCTAAAAGGTGCGCCATGGCGCGCGAATGGGTGTGCCATGGCGTGAGGCGTGGCTTCGCCGTTACGAAAAGCTTCATAACGTTGCTGTTAGGCGTGGCGCGTGACAAGGCATGATATGGCGCGCCATGGCGCGTTATGGCATCTTATGGTGCGTTTTTTTTCGTTTGAGACACAGTTTTTTGCTCTTTGTTATGTCTTTTCAAATTAGAGATACAAGTATTGTGGTTTTTGTTAACTTTTTGTTATTAGTTATTGATCTAACACTTCTAAAAAGTAGTTATATTTAATATAAATTTATATTTATTTGGTAATATAATTTTAAATTAATACAAAATTGCCGCCTTACATCACGCCTTGAAAAACAACATGGCTCGCCAAGGCTCGTTAAGCTTGAGGCTTGGTCTTGCCGCCATGCCACGCCTCACGCCATTTACATCCTTGTTTCAGTCTATAGATCTATACGGGGCTGACTACCTTACACCTGGCTGCTAGCTACAACCGAACCGAAAGGTTCAAGGGTGACGAAGGTCATATAGGGTGATGGACTATTTATTGCCCTAATTAGTCTATTGTATGGTTATGGAACTCGCAATTTGGATAACAGAGATTTACATTTTAGTAATAATGGGTTTAAGAAGCAATTTAATTGGTGTTTATTAGTTTTATAAACGTGTTAAAACTAATACATTTTCATTTTACATCTTTTACATTATATTTCGGGTCAGTAAACTAACACACACTTTACAAGGGTAACCAGGTTTTTTCAGTTTACATCTTTCACATTTGGAAAATATGGGATTTTCTTGGGATCTCAGTTGAACATAACCAGAACCGTGTAACCTAACAGTTAACCAAACTTTATTTTTAAGAAAATATGGGATTTTCTTGGGTTGTAACATTTTCAGAAACCAAAAGGAAACTCACACATTTTGACAAAACAAAAACCCTTATGAACTCACCAGCTTTATGCTGATTTTCAAACTACTTGTATTCTCAGGTCTGCATTAGACAGGTACCCAATGATCCCTTTTGGTGAAGACGGAGTGCGTAGAAGACTCGTCTTACTCTTGTTCATATATACTATGTATCACAAATGTACAACTTTACTTTTGAACGAATGTAAATTTCTATATGTACTGTAATGGTTGTTTACTTTACTTACTATATGCATTGGATTTGATAGTCAATGTGGAGTCCACCCCGAAAATATTTCCATCTTCGGTTTTTGAGGTGTGACAGATTGGTATCAGAGCCCTTGTTTATAGTGAATGAAGTATACCAAACCTTACATGGTATAAAACTATAAACACTAAGGGGCCTAAGTGCTCTGAACTAAAAGTATCCTTTAAAATATAAATATTTTCAAAAGTATACAAGTATACCTAACCGTCGAGATCTGTAACTACAAGTAGGACAAAACATAATTAAATGGGTGTTGTATGTTGTGGTTAAACCTGGGCAGTTATGTAGTCGTGTCTAGGATCAATATAGCTTGGCCAACTATATATTCATTCGAGACATGACCATCATGTGCTTGGGAGTGACTGTGGTGTGCGGCATGCCTAAAACTTACCCTAATACCCCAAACATCGAACCATGGTTGTAGTGAATCATGAAATACTATGGGAGTATTTCTTGAGCCAATCCTTTGTAGAAATCCTCATTCTAGCATTGTTCCCTGCTCATTCCTCTAGCGATAAAATTATCTGTTTTGATAACTCTTTCCTGCTTTATCGCTTATTCGGAATATATAACTGTCATATCTCTTGATTAAATTCGGAGGACTTATCATCCTCTCTTTCTTGATCTTATTAGATCAAGATGCCTCCAAGAAAAAGACCCAGCTTAAAGACCAACGACCCTCTGCCACCACCTTCTCCTCAAATTGACCTCGTAACACTTCAAACAACTATCACTACCGCAGTGATAGCCGCCGTGTCACAAATGAACCCTGGTAGTTTAGGAGGTGGTCCCCAGCCCCAAAACCTAGAAGATAGTCAAGGACACCAAAAAGGGGGTTCTTATAAAGATTTCATGAGCGCAAAACCCACTTCCTTTGATGCCACTAGAGGTGTTATTTCCCTCTCTCGATGGTTCGAGAAAATTGAATCCATCTTTGAAATTTGTGCTTGTTCGGAGTCCGATAAAGTAAGGTTCACAGCTTGTACCTTCAGCGACAAAGCCCTGACTTGGTGGAATGGCCGAGTCAAATCCATGACCTTACCTATGGCTAATGCTATGGGTTAGGAAGCATTGAAAGAACTTCTACTAGCTGAGTACTGCCCTCAGGGCGAAATACAAAATTTAGAGCACGAGCTCTGGAACCTAAAGATGAAGGGTTCTGATCTTATAGCGTACACCTCGAGGTTTCATGATCTGGCACTGCTCTGTCCGGGAATGGTTACCCCGGAGAGTAAGAAAATAGAAAGATTTATTTGGGGGCTGACCCAACCGACCAAGGGACACGTCTTATCTGCACGACCGGATACTTACAATAGTGCCAAAAGTTTAGACCAGATCCTGATTGACCACAATGATGAAGTTGAGGAAACAACAGCTACTCCCGAACCGACCAAGACTTGTGGTGAAAAGAGAAAGTTCTGGAAGAAGAAGAAAGGCCAACCCTCCCAAGGATCCTCAAAGAAACAGCAGACTGTAGCAGTCCATGCTGCTACTACCCCCGTTGCTGCTGCTTCTGTTGTGGGATCTACAGCCTAAAACCCTACTAGTAGGTATGCTGGTAACCTTCCTCTGTGTAAAAAGTGCAACTACCACCATAACCCCCGCCCCTACTGCGAACTATCATGCACCAACTGCGGGGAAAATGGACACATGGTCCGATTCTGCAAGGCACCAACCCAATCTGCAAATCAATCATGTGGAGCAAGTGTTGGTCAAGCTTGCTATAAATGTGGAGAAGTTAGGAATTTCAATAGGAAGTGCCCCAAGAAGGCGACAACTGATAATAGCGGGAGAGTCTAGCCATGGGACCGGAGGAGGCAGTCGCCGATCCCACTGTTGTTTCGAGTACGTTCCTTCTCGACAACTCTTATGCTAGTATTCTTTTCGATTCGGGTGCTGAAAGAAGCTTTGTTAGTCATTCGTTCAAACATAATCTAAAACCTAATCCCTAACCATTAACCGAAACATTTACCGTCGAGATGGCTAACGGTGAGAAAGAAAGCGCTCGCGAGATATTCATATGTTGTGCTCTTACCCTGAACGATCATTCTTTTCCCATTGATCTTATGCCAATCTCCATAAAGAGATTTGAAGTTATCATTTGCATGGATTGGTTGACTCCCAATCATGTTGATATCCTTTGCAACGAAAAAGCCATCCGTCTTAATCTTCCTATTAGTCAAACTCTCATAATCTATGGCAATAAACTCAGATCTAACCTTCGCATCATTTCCTGCATCAAAGCTCAGAAACTCTTGCGAAAGGAATGCCAAGCATTCCTAGCCCATGTCATTAACGAGAAAAATGAAATTAAGGACCTCGCGAGCATCCCCGAAGTCTGTAAGTTTCCTGATGTCTTTCCAGAAGAGCTTCCAGTAATTCCTCCTGAACGTCAGGTCAAATTCTGCATTGACCTAATTCTTGGAGCTACCCCCGTAGCCAAGTCTCCATATCGCCTATCTCCAGCAGAAATGTAGGAGTTATCTAGCCAACTCAATGAGTTACTCAGTAAAGGGTTCATCAGGCCAAGTTCCTCACCTTGGGGAGCTCCGGTTTTATTTGTAAAGAAGAAAGATGGATCCTTCCGGATATGTATCGACTACCGCGAGATGAACAAGGTGACCGTCAAGAACCGATATCCCCTTTCGCGAATAGATGACCTCTTCGATCAACTTCAAAGAGCCAGCTACTTCTCAAAGATAGACCTTCAGTCAGGGTACCATCAATTACGAGTTCTTGAGAGTGATGTTTACAAAACAGCTTTCAGGACTCGGTATGGAGACTACGAGTTCGTAGTGATGCCCTTCGGTCTAACCAATGCACCGGCTGTGTTCATTGAAGTTGATTGATGACATCCTTTCTTAGACTGGGTGTGTCATCCTTTCATTGAACTGGGTGTGTCATCCTTTCTTAGACATATTCGTCATCATGTTCATTGATGACATCCTTGTCTACTCCAGTAGTGAAGAAGACCACAAACAACACTTGAGATCAGTGTTGGAAACCCTTAGATCCGAGAAGCTGTACGCGAAATTTTTCAAGTGCGAATTCTGGATACGGAAGGTAACTTTCCTCGGCCACGTGGTAAGTGAGGAGGGAATTCATGTGGATCCTTCCAAGATTAAAGCGATACATAATTGGTCGGCACCAAAGACACCCACAAAAATCCGTCAATTCTTGCGTCTCACCGGCTATTATCGAAGATTCATCCAGAACTTTTCCAAAATCGCCAAGCCCCTAACCACTCTAATACAAAAAGGCGTACCCTTTTGTTTGAGTGAAAAACAAGAAACAACATTCCAGACGTTAAAGCAAGCCTTGTGTAGCGCACCTGTTCTGTCCTTACCCAAAGGGACATAAGAGTTTGCTGTCTATTGTGATGCGTCTAATCAGGGCTTAGGCTGTGTGATTATGCAAAGAGGAAAAGTGATTGCTTATGCCTTGAGACAGCTAAAAGGACACGAGGTCAACTACACCACACATGAATTGGAGTTAGGAGCCGTAGTCTTTGCACTGAAGATTTGGAGACATTATCTCTACGGAACCAAGTGTTGACCATAAAAGTCTGCAGCACATCCTCAATCAAAAAGACCTAAACATGAGGCAAAGGCGATGGGTAGAGGTGCTCAGTGATTATGAGTGCGAGATTCGCTACCATCCCAACAAGGCCAATGTGGTTGCAGATGCCCTTAGCCGAAAGGAAAGTTCAAGCTGTAAAGTTAGGACACTGACGATGACTATCCATTCCCATTTATCCATGCAAATCCGAGATGCGCAGATAGAAGCCCTTTTACCCGAGAACAAATCAAGCGAATCCATAAGGGGAATGGATAAGAAACTTCAAATAAGAGGTGACAGAGTCTACTGTTTCATGGACCGAATCTGGATTCCAAAGTCCGGAGGATTTAGGGAGATTGTCATGGAGGAAGCACACAAGACCAGATACTTGTTGGATTAATGTCTAAGTCCATAACTATAATTGGTAAGACTTGACCCGACCCGGCATGGTCCATTTGGGTTGCATACCATCATGCACTTGGATAAACTAAATGAGAGAAATAAGATACTTATGGTTATTAATATATTATAAGTTCTGGTATATTAATAATAAGAATAATGATATTATTTAATTAGTATTGATCAAGAATTAATCTAGGATTAATTATGTGATCAAAAGAAGACTAATTAAATATATGGGTTGATTGTGTAAATCATCCATACTTGTATAGTGGGCTAATGCTCCATGGATAATCTAGTTGGGCTAAAACCCATAGGATGGTCCATGGATGGTCCATGGTGTATTTGAACCCATGGATCCAAGGAAATGGAAAGTCATGACAATTAGAGTTTACCCTAATTGTAACACTATATATAGATATTATTCTTGACCAAAATCGGCCACTAGAGAGACTAGTGAGAATAAGAGAGGGCTAGCCGATTTCATGAAGTGTAGAATTCTCTCTAAGTTATTCTAAGTGTTTTGATGATTGTGAACCATTTGAGGTGTCACACTTGGGGCACTAGGCACTCAAGCTTCATGAAGACAAGCACCATCAAAGAGGTATGTATTCTATCTTGTTATATTGATAATTTTGTATGCTAGATTAGGATAATACCTTGGATGTTCATATTTGCATGTATAATAGAGAAAACATAGATCCAAAGTATTTAGGGTTGCATGTACACTTAGGAGTGTTAGAATGCTCATAACCCAACAGTGGTATCAAAGCCTAGGCTTGTTTTCTTGTTATACCTGCAATAGAAGCTGAAAAATCGAGTTTTGATGCTGTCAGCCCAGCAGACTCGCCGAGTCCATGAAGGGACTCGACGAGTCCAAGGCAAAATGCATCCAACTCGCCGAGTTGTGTTCATGCACTCGACGAGTTGGACTCCAGACAGCATATCTTCGAGGTTTTTGGCTAGAAATGGACTAGGAACATTACCCTAAGTTGTTTTTGAACTTATAAACTTGTTTTTTAATGTGGTAATGTTCATGCTAATCCATCTTCAAAGATAATTGTCAATAGATTCATGTTTTGTATTAGTTTAAAGGTTAGACTAATTACATGAAAAAGTTTGATTTGAATTATCTTGTTCTTATGAGTTGCTTAGATTAATAGAAAAGTTGAGTGAAAAAGTTGTTTTCAATCCAAATTAATCTAAGAGTTGATTCTAAAATGTGTTTTTGTAACTTGTCCTCAAGTTATATGAAAAGTCACATTTAAGTTTCATAAAACTCATAAAGTTGGCAAAGGTTACAAAAATGAAGAGTCTAGTTCTAATTAATTGGAGGTATGACTCCATAATTTGTCCTCAAGTTATGGAGGACCAAGAGTCTCTTCATTAAATTAAATAAATAAAAAAAATAATGTAAGCTTAATTAATTCCATAAGTTATAAAATAAAGAAAAGTTAATTCTTTTATTAGTTTAAAGTCTTCCATAAGTTATGGAACTTGAAGAGTTTTTGGATTAAAACTACTTTAAACACATAAGTTATGGAATTAATTAGTTTTTGAATAGTTTCAAAACTTGCCCTCAAGTTTTGGAATTTGTAAAGTTTTCTCTTATGAATACTTTAATTCCAAGTTAGCCCTTAGAATTTTAAAAGTTAAAATTCAACCCTTATACTTTATAATATTATAAGTTAATAATATATATATATATATATATATATATATATATATATATATATATATATATATGTATATGAGTAAAGTCGGTCTTACCGCTAGTATGCCTCATTCACGAAGCCGGTCTATAAGGTGGGTATAAGGTTGTTGCCTATAAAATGGCAACTTAATGGGTGTTCACTCTCACCCACCGCTTGCTTGACCGGTGGAGGGTCGTTAGCCGAACGGGTTTGACAGGACTATAATTCTCCTTTCATTAAAAGTATTAATGATAAATACTAAGTAACTAAACTCTTAAAAATACCCAATCTTAGTTACTTAGGAAAATGTGAAGAAGGTGCTAATCCATGAAATTACACTTTGCACTTTGTTTAAGTCGGTTAGTGGAGCGTGTGTGGTTAACCGGCACACTAACTCGTATTTAACAAGGTAGGCAAAGGGTGACTTAATATTTATCATAGTATCGATGGAGCGTGTGTGGTTAACCGGCACATCGATTGAGGGATAAACACTTAAGGGTACCAAGTAATTTGCATGGTCACTTCACACCTTGTTTTGTGATCCTCGGCATCCCAGTCACAAAACCTGAAGGGCACACTCGAGATTGAAACATGCCGTTGAACAGTTCAATGAATCTCAAAAGATCTAGGAGTTTCAAATCCAATTAAAACCTAATAATACATTTCGTTTATCTTGGTGGAAATTGGTGAATCGTCATTCACCTACCTTCAAATGTTTTATAGCTTGGATTACGGCATACCTCTTCTAAGTTATAAAATAGTTTGTTGGGTCCTAGCCTTAATATTTCATATTGGGTGTCATATTAAGGACTTTAAGATCAACTATCTTGAATATCTCCCATAACATGTCTGGTTTAGACATTTATGATCTTCCAAAATCTCTTGAAACAAGCTTTCCTAAATGAAGATGATGTCCCTTGGAAATCATACTTCTTTTCACCTCCTCCAATTATTCTCCCAAACCCACAAGTTCTTAAAAAGTTTAAGGTCACTCGAACCCTATTGGCAAGTGAAGGTCTAGGTGTGGTCACATCTTGGAGATGTAGTCACATATTGACAAGCCGGGAGAGTTGGGTGTCAAAGTCTTGAGAAAGTTGGTGGTTCAACTACTTTCTAAGTCACATAGTGAGTTCTTTTGGAACACCTATGAAACAGACTATGACAAGACCCTTAATGATCTTATCTATTTGTTAAGATCAAATTCCTTAAAACTTGATGGACATTGACAATAGTGACACAGGAAATCCAGAAAAGCATTCTCTTCCCAATGGAAATGGATCGACCATAGTCAACTAGGTTGACCAAATGGTAAAGAGAAAGGCTAAGTCTGTAATAGTCCTGTGTACCATTATCAAAGGGTCCATATGTTTATATTGCCAAAGTAAGGGTCATTAGTTGCGAAGCTGCCAAATTTATCTAAGGATGTTAAAGTCAATAAGATTGACTCTACTTCAAGTAAAGTCCACTAATCTAACTCTGTTAAGTTTATATTCTGAGATTCCTGATACATGATGTGACTGGGTCACATGGTAATGTTTTAAGAATCAAAGAAAAGTAAAGGAACTTAAAGAAAGAATATGTTGAATCTGATCGCATAGATGGATTTCTATCGCGTAGTTTGAAAATCGGATTCTTGAGCTACTTCTTAGGAGTTATGAGATATTGCTAAGGAATAGATAACAACAAGTTTTCATATGGATTGTAAGGATAAGTTTTTCCGCATAGTTTTAAAATAAAAAGAAAAATTTTGATTTTATTTATTTTAAAATATCCTTACAATGGCATTTGAGGAAAAAAATTGTTGCTTATATGATTCCATTAAGAGCAAGAGTGGAAATATGAAATTGATTCTTTCATTTGTGGTAATGTCTAAATTTACCAAATAAGGAAAGATTCTCGTCATCCAAAGTCTCAATTGGACCGAGACTTGGAATCATGCAAGTTGTATAGCATGATGAATGAGAACTTTCAAGTATTGGAAAAGTTGAGACTAATTAGTTGTTCACATGGATGTGTGAGTCAAGTAATGGACTAAGGGAACGAGTACATAGTCATGTGCACTGATTAAGTCCACCACAAAAGATATAAGGCTATTCGTCATAGTTTACTAAAGCTCAGTAAATATGATTATACTTACAAGCTTAAGTGTAACTCTGAGACATTGGAAAGAGGTTCCAACGTATGGCAGAGCGAATAAGAAGAATCAAATTAGGCAGAAGGATAAAAGTTTCTCAAATCTGAAAAGATGGGAGAGTACTTTAGTATCAGTTTTGTGATCATCTTAATGATTAAGAAACCATATCAAAATTTTTTCTCTAAGGAAGTCTTAGTGCATTCTTATGACTAAGAAGAAGGGATCTTGAATTGTTGAAATGGTTAAATCAAGAAGATGAGTCATACTTCGTATCAATACAAGTCTTAGAATCATACTCCAAGATTGTAATTTGGGTGACATGTCTTTAAGAAGGTTTAAAACACGTGTCAAATGTAAGAGTAAAAGTGTCCTACTCTTGATCATTTGAAGTTGGTAAATTGTGATGTTTTGGATAAAACAAAGACCAACTTAGGCCAACTATGAGAAGTGTTTGTCTTGGTTAGAATCCACACTATCTCTTGGATGTTTGACAAGGGAGTCTTATAGGTCAAGAGGATAGTGGGAGTCTTAAAGGTCTTGAAACTCTCAAGAACTAATCAAGAATAAAACCAGAAGTTCTTCTCTAGCACACGACTTGAGGTTTATAACCTACCGTGTTGACATATTCTGTGCCCATTCCAATCAAAGTTGGCTTTGCATATCAGTTCTTAGAGTTCTCAATTGGTTGCACAACAACTTGGAAGCAATGGCAGGCCCTTGAGCTGCCAGGTGGCAAGAAGTTAAGATTGAGTTCAGTCCATATGAGTTTGGATTTGTCATTATCCTTGTCTTGTGACTATGGTTTTGACAATTCACATGGATAAGAACACATACACCATTAAATCTAAGTGTCATAAGGTTTTTCTCCGATTCATGAAAATGATGGTGAGGAAACACTTTCACTAAGTAGATTTTAGTTAGATAGCAATTGTGATATTTGCAATCTCAAAGTCGTTAGTGGAGCGTGTGTGGTTTACCGGCACACTAACCTGGACTTGTGAGAAGTGGCAAAAAGGTCTAACCATTATGATTACGACATCCCTCTTCATAATTGTTTAGACACACAAGTGTGCTATCTAAGGGAAGGTGTATGATTTTGATAAAGTTCTATCAAAACAATCCAGTATCAGAAATTTGAACTTTGGTAAGAAAGTCAATAAAGTATTGATTTCTAGAAGTCCAGCTGATTTCTGAGTACATGTCAAAGCTAGTAGGAGCATAAGTGTTATGCTAATAATCATCATGTTAGTGGGAGCATGATAATTATGATAAGTATTGCAAGTTAGCAATGTTAATTATAGGAAACTAAAGTTTCAACTGGGAAAGAGTTGTTTTGCTATAATTAAGGGAGAGGAAATTATACTTCATCTCAAATCTATAAGCTTAGATCGTGAGGTTTTAATCATTTAGTCAAGAATATATATGAATTTCATGTTGGAATGGCTCAACATAAGGAAATTCTGTATATGGGTCCATTTTCTGCGTTCTAAAATTCGATTATGATTACGGCATCCCTTTTCATAATCTGAATTATGAGAACTTGGCAAATAGAAATGGAAATGTTATAGCAAAAGATTGATTTAGTCTTTATGTGAGACATCATGAATTGTGTCCCATATGCTTCGGATATAGGATCGATTACATGTGCTATATTTATCCTTTCTAAAAGTTTCCAAATGTTGGGGCATTAAGAAGGGAAAAGGTTTAGAACTGGATATGACTAAAAGGAGTAAACAATTGTCGAGGACAATCTAAGGTTTACCAAAGATTGGTTTCTCAAGGACAATTGGAAGTATAGTGATAATTCTGGAAGGACCATATTGACATAATCTGTAAGGAGGCAACTCTTGTTCAGAAGTGATAGTCAAAATGAATATGGAAATGTTTCAAAGTCAGAAATTTCAATCTGTGTAAGATTAAGGAAACTTAATGCAAGAAGGATGTTTCCAAGGAATTGATCTCCTTTGGAATACTCTGTAATGATTGTTGCCAAGTCTTTGTGGATTTGTGCATAATCGTTACAAGAGGATCAATGCATATAAGTTTAGAACCTAACAGATTTCAGTAAATGGCATGAATCTGGAATTCTTGCATTTGCACTAAAGATTTGGGACTGTGAAAAGAGAATCATTGAAGCTATGTTCAATTGATCTAGTTCACAAAGTAAAGATCGTAGACAAACATAGTACGCATACTTGGTGTATGGCATGACTAGTGTTTAGAAAAACATAGTGTGCATGCTTGGAGCATGGGACAACTATTGTTTTAAATTCAAGAATAAAGTTGATAGCTGAAACAGTATACAATGAATAATGTGTAATCATATGGTGATAAATAAAAGGTGTTTTATTTATGTTCATAGGTTTTGATACCATATTGGATTCAATTATTATTGTGTTTCACTTTGCATGTTTTGACTTCCTGGGTAAACTAGGTTATTCTTCCGGAATAACTAAGTTATTCAAACCATCCACAGTCGGTCATATGTTGGAAGTAGATATGAATTAAGACTGTCATGGGTTGGCTTGTAGAGGTCTAAGGTGTTGGACAAATGGCTACAACACTCATGAGTGCTCATAAGTTCTGAGTATTGGATTCAACCCGCGCTCATTGGAATCACTTCATGGGTTTTATCACGAGTGATCATGAGACGATAATATCTTATATTCTTCAAACCTAGAGATATGAGTTGTTACTATGAGTTGGTTGTACATTGATTGCACGAAAATGCATTGGTAACTCGATGTTATAAAAACGTGTCTTTGTGTATGATTCAACAAGTAGTAGAACAAGCCATATGAGTCGAAGTTTATCCATTCCTTTTACCTTCGGGATAAAAGCGATATCTATGGGCCCCTCGATGATTTGATGATGATAAATGGAAGTGCTCGGCCGGGCCAGGACTGATTTGATTTGTTCAATTAGTCAGTCATCATAAATCGGAAATCGGGAAACAACAAATGGACAGAGAGACTGATTATAATCCATGTCTCAGTCCATATGATATCTAGAATGGAGGAATATATGATCCCTTATCTAATGGACAAGTCATTGACAAGATCAGAGTTCATCTACAAGGTCAGAGTTCGACAGAAGCTTTTGAGAGCTACGATTGCCAGTTGGCTCCTGAAGTCATACGCAATAATAGTTTTAGACTTATCCAAGTGGGAGACTGTTGGATTAATGTCTAAGTCCATAACTATAATTGGTAAGACTTGACCCGACCCGGTATGGTCCATTTGGGTTTCATACCATCATGCACTTGGATAGACTAAATGAGAGAAATAAGACACTTATGGTTATTAATATATTATAAGTTCTAGTATATTAATAATAAGAATAATGATATTATTTAATTAGTATTGATCAAGAATTAATCTAGGATTAATTATGTGATCAAAAGAAGACTAATTAAATATATGGGTTGATTGTGTAAATCATCCATACTTGTATAGTGGGCTAATGCTCCATGGATAATCTAGTTGGGCTAAAACCCATAGGATGGTCCATGGTGTATTTGAACCCATGGATCCAAGGAAATGGAAAGTCATGACAATTAGAGTTTACCCTAATTGTAACACTATATATAGATATTATTCTTGACCAAAATCGGCCACTAGAGAGACTAGTGAGAATAAGAGAGGGCTAGCCGATTTCATGAAGTGTAGAATTCCCTCTAAGTTATTGTAAGTGTTTTGATGATTGTGAACCATTTGAGGTGTCACACTTGGGGCACTAGGCACTCAAGCTTCATGAAGACAAGCACCATCAAAGAGGTATGTATTCTATCTTGTTATATTGATAATTTTGTATGCTAGATTAGGATAATACCTTGGATGTTCATATTTGCATGTATAATAGAGAAAACATAGATCCAAGGTATTTAGGGTTGCATGTACACTTAGGAGTGTTAGAATGCTCATAACCCAACAATACTCTGTTCACCCAAGTTTGGACAAGATGTACCTAGATCTCAAGAAACAATACTGGTGGCCAAACATGAAAGCCAAGATTTCTACGTTTGTGGGCAAGTGTCTGACTTGCACCAAAGTGAAATTCGAGTACCAAAAACCCTCGCGTCTGCTCCAGCAACCCGAGATACCTGAGTGGAAATGGGAGATGATTACCATGGATTTCATCACCAAGTTACCCAAGTGCCCAAGTGGGTACGATACCATTTGGGTAATTATCGATCGTTTGACGAAATCCGCTAATTTCATTCCTATTAGAGAATCGTTCAAGATGGAAAGACTCGCACGGATCTACATCCAAGAGGTAGTTCGACTGCACGGTGTACCTGCATCCATTATCTCTGATCGAGATAGCAGGTTTACCTCCATATTTTTGCAGTCTCTTCAGAAGTCTCTTGGAACTAACCTAGACATGAGCACAGCCTATCACCCTCAAACCGATAGAAAGAGTGAGAGAACTATCCAAACCCTGGAAGACATGCTGAGGGCATGTGTCATCGATTTCGGAAAGTCGTGGGACACACATTTGCCTTTGATCGAGTTCTCGTACAGCAACAGTTACCATACCAGTATCAAGGTTGCCCCGTTCGAAGCCCTCTACGGTAGCAAGTGCAGATCCCCTCTGTGCTAGGTCGAGGTAAGGACACGCAGCTAGCCAAGAGTCGATTCCCCGACAGTGCTCTCACTGGTCCTGAAATCATCCGTGAAACCATCGAGAAGATTATCCAAATCCGGGAACGATTGAAAGCTTCGCGAGATTGTCAAAAGAGTTACGCAGATAATCGCCGGAAACCTCTGGATTCTAGGTTGGAGACCGTGTCCTGTTGAAGGTCTCGCCCTGGAAAGGCATGGTACACTTCGGAAAGCGTGGGAAACTTAATCTGAGGTACATTGGACCCTTCGAGATCCTCGCCAAGATCGGTCTGGTAGCCTATAATCTTCGATTACCTCATGAGCTCAGTAACATCCATCCTGTTTTCCATGTCTCAAATCTCAAGAAGTGCTTATCCGACGAAACCCTCGTGATTCCCCTAGAATAGATCGAGATCAATGAAAACTTGAACTTTGTAGATGAACCAATAGAAATCATGGATCGAGAGATCAAACGCACGAAACAAAGCCGCATCCCAATAGTGAAGGTTCACTGGAATGCCAAGCGGGGACCGGAGTTCACTTGGGAGCATGAAGACTCGATGAAACAAAAGTACCCTCATCTCTTCCCAGATCCATAATTTGTACCTTAATTATGAATTTCGGGACGAAATTCCCTCTAACGGGGGGATAATGTGACAACCCGAAATTCGTTCCATCAATTGTAACCCTATTCGTTTATATATTCGTCGTTTTCGATTTTGTTTCTGTAACGTCATTAAATTAAGTCATAATTATGGGACTTCTATTATGACTTTAATGAGTGTCTAAACATGATTAGAACTCACATTAACACTTCATATTAGTAATCAGGAACATTTTAGAATCGACCATATCGGGTTACGGTAACTTAATCGGGTGCGACCAAAAGCACCGTATAACCCGGGTATCGGGTAGAATTCCACCGTGTCCAAAACTTAGACACTATTCAAAGTGATATAAGCTTCTATTTGAAGCTTTTTCTCTCTCTAACTACTCTCTCTCTCTAACCTCTCTCCTCAATCCAAATTCAAGGTCCAAAAACATTGATTTAAGGCTCAAATTCATCAAGGTAACTTCCCTAACTCATAGTATAGCACCTTTAGCATTCAAATCCGAGTTCAAACAATCAATTAGGACTATTTTCATGTTTTTATGGACCTAGATCATGCTTGGGCTGTAAACACACATTTAAGGGGTTTTTGAGCATTTAAACCCTTCCAAACCAACTTCGGGACTTAGATATGACTTTATGGCTTACCAATTTGTAACAACCCGAAATTTATTCGTCGCCAAAACCCGTTCTACCCGGTAAGTCGTCGTTATCGGAATCGTTTCGATTTCTCGTTGAAATTTATTTGTATAAATTTATATGTTTATTTTATCCCAATGAGTGTCTAAAGCACTCAGGAACTTATGTTATTCGCCCAAAATGATTATTTCGCGAGTTTTTAAAATGTTCCCGTCGGGTGACGTAAACTCAATCAGGTGCGACCAAAAGCCGCGGTTAGCGTCGGTATCGGGTAAAATTCCACCGCGTGGAAATTTTAGGGACTATATAAACGAGTTTCAGCCTTCATTTGAAGCTTTTTCCCTCTCTCACTACTCTCTCTCTAACCTCTCTCCAAAATCCAAAGATTAAGTGTCCAAAACTCAATTTTAAGGCTTCAAATCCTTAACGTACCTCCCTAGCCTTAATCTATAGCATGTTTAGTCTCCAAATTAGACACTTAAACAAGAAATTGGACCATGCATGTGAGTTTATGGCTTAAGAAGGTGCTTAGGCCGTAAACACCAAAGATAATGGGTTTTGAGCCTTTAAACCCTTCCTTGACTAGTTTGGACCTTGGATATAGCTATGGGACTTTAAAATATGGAATCTAAACATGTAAAACTTGATTTGTGTGGTGTTTGAAGGAGTTTACGGCCAAGGATCATTCTTGGGCCGTAAACTCATATAATGAGGGTTTTTCATGCCCTTAAACCCTTCCAAATCACCCCTATAGCTTAGATATGAATTATAAGGCCTTGATTCTTGCATTTGGACACTTGAAACATTAATTTTGAGGGACTTAGATGAGTTTACGGCCAAGGAGAGTTCTTGGGTCATAAACTCCACAATACTTGACATAAATCTCATTCTAAGGTGTTAGAAAGCCATCCAACACCACCAAAAGCTTTGGAATAAATCAAGGGACCAACCAAAAATAGTTTGAGGGCCTAAAACACATCATTTGTGAGGTTTCTAAGGGTTTACGGCCAAGACAGGTTCTTGGGCCGTAAACTCCAAAATATTTGGTGTTAAGATGCAAACTACACACCCCTAAGGCCCTTAGATGAATTTTAGAAGTCCATTCATGCATGTTCTATACCTTGAAACACCTTGTAGCATCACACACTAGAGTTTACGGCCATGAAGGGGGTTTCATTGGCCGTAAACTCCACAAATCACTCAAAAGTCCCATGCAAACTCATGTTAGGCCTTGGATAAAATCTACCAATCACATGTGATTTGTTCTAGCATCATTAAGCATCATTTTCTTGGACAAACAAGAGTTTACGGCCTTGGAGCCTTGCTAGGCCGTAAACTCCCTTAAAGGGGGTCAAATTGATGTTTTGAATCATTCCAAGTCCTTAAACCAAGTCTAGAAATTATCCCCTAAGTGTTGGAAGTCCAAAAGGCACCATAAAACACCCATCATGAGTTTACGGCCGTAAACTCATGGGGAAGGGTGTTTTGGCCGTAAACTCCCTTAATGGGAGTGTTCCTTTGATGTCCCAACTCATTTCCCAAGTCCCTTGTGTCATTCATGTCCCTAAACGCCACCCGGGTCCCACCAAACACTTGTATCGGAGTGTTATCGTGACCCGAAGCATTGGTCCCTATCCGGCAATCAATCTATGTCTTAATTAGATACAAATGTGTATCTTTACTTCATAATTAGGAACCTCGTGCGTTTACAAGTCCCGGCTCAACTCTTAGCATCCAAACCGTCTCGTATCTCGTTCGGTGAGTTCATACCCCTACGGCTTTTTCACTGTTTTCAATGTTTTTAGGGGGGAATACAAGCAAACTAAAACTGTTTTCCAATCACAACATTGATGTGTTTCAAATAATATTTGACAAATCTATAAACTCTTTTACTCCTTATGTATTATGTTGAGCATAAGGAATGACTACCCGATTTCAACTAAATGGATTTTAGTTAAGGAAACAACCAAACTAATCAAATTATTATGGGAATAATTTGGGGGATCTTTACTGTTCTTTCTATCGTATACTGATATCTATACTAAATTATTAGATAAACTATGTCTATTCAGTTTATCTCCGTATCATTTGAATGTATTATCCGATGATTTCATGTATGTATCTATACTTTACTGTACTATGTTTCATAACTTTCTGTATGTCAATATCTTATACGAACCTTGTGAATAGTTTAGTACTAGCTTGTGAGATAGTCACTACCCTTTATGGATGATCAGTAAATCCTCTCCGGAAGTGTAACCAGAGTCTCCTGGAGGGAGAGCGTGGAATTTGTGAATAGATCTATTCGGGACTGACAATCTCACACCTTAACTGCTAGCTACAGTTAGGCGGGCACGCCTAGGGTGACAAATTTCTGGATATCGTTCGACGTCTGACAAATGTCAAGGAGGTCACGTTGTCGTATTAGTATGGTTACCCGACTCACAATATGTATTAATACCAGCTTATTCACAGTTTGGGTTCAGGATCTTTATTTCGTTCGGGATAGTGATCCCATGGTTTTGTATCTATATTCTATGTCTCTTTCGGGATTTGTGATCCCATGGTATTGTTTTTATGTCTCTTTCGGGATAGTGATCCCATGGTATTATTAACTACTCTATATCTATGTCCTATACGGGATAATGATCCCATGGTTTATTCTTATCTCTCTTTCGGGATAGTGATCCCATGGTATTAACTAAACTATTTGGTATCTAGTTTGGGATAGTGATCCCATGGTTTTATGTCTATAACTTGTATGGGATGTCTTTCCCCATGATCTTTAACTATATTTTATACGGGATAGTGATCCCAAGGTTTTGTATCGATATCTTATACGGGATAGTGATCCCATGGTTTTCTAAATCTATATCTTATACGGGATAGGGATCCCATGGTTTCAAAAACTTATATCTTATTCGGGATGGTGATCCCATGGTTTCAAATCTATATTTACATACATACATTAACTTATCTCGTGTTACTTCGGGATGATAGTCCCATGATCTTGAACCGTACTTTCGAATATCTCAAACTAACTTATATGTCTTTCAGGATAGTGATCCCAAGGTTTTCATTATATAGTTTTGTGTGTTAAACTATACTTTGTGATATACCATTGATCTTACAATTAGGAAAATATGGGATTTTCCTGGGGTAAATACAATACATAACAGAATTGGTAACAAACGATAACTCAACCAATTTCACATAAGAAAATATGGGATTTTCTTGGATAACAAATCTTTTCGGAAACTAAAGGAAACCGATACATTTTCACAAAACAAAACCACTTATGAACTCACCAGCTTTATGCTGATTTTCAAACCGCTTGTATTCTCAGGTCCAAGTTAGACAGGTACCCGGTGATCTCTTTTGGCGAAGACGGAGTACGTAGAAGACTCGTCTCACCTTTTGTTAATATGATGCATATGTATATTTGTATAATTTACTTTTGAAACACATGTAAACTTTCATATATATGTAATGTAATGTTTGTTTACTGTGATTACTATGTACATTGGATTTGATACACAACATGGTAGTAAACCCCGGGGACGTTTCCGCCTTTGGTTTTCGGGGTGTGACAGATTGGTATCAGAGCCCTTGTTTATAGTGAACAGAGTATACCAAACCTTACATGGTAGAAAAATATAAACACTAAAGGGCCTCAGTGCTCTGAATTAAAAGTATCTTCAAAACTACAAGTATTTTCAAAAGTATACAAGTATACCGAACCGTCGGAATCCGTAACCACAAGTAGAACAAAACATAAGTAAATGGGTGTTGTACACTGCGGTTAAACCTGGGCAGTTATGTAGTCATGTCTAGGGTCAATATAGCCTGGCCAACTATATTCATTCGAGACACGACCAACATGTGCTTGGGAGTGACTGTGGTACGCAGCATGCCTAAAACTCACCTAATATCTCAAACAATGAATCGTCGCTGCAGTGAATCATGAAATACTATGGGAGTATTTCTCGAGCAAATCCTTCGTAGAAAATCCTCGTATACGCGATTGTTACTTGATCATTCCACTAGCGATAAAATGTTCTGTCTTGATAACTCCTTCCTGCTTTATCGCTTAGTATGATGCTATATCTGCCTTGATGAGATATCCCCTGTTCAATATCTCTTGATTCAATTCAGAGGACTTATAATCCTCTCTTTCCTGATCTTTTTAGATCAAGATGCCTCCGAGAAAGAGACCCAGCTCGAAGAACAACAATAATCCTCCTCCGCCAACACCTTCTCCTCAATTTGATCTCGCATCACTTCAAACAGTTCTGACTGCTGCAATGGTGGCAGCTATGTCTCAGATGAATCCCAGTGGCTCCAGAGGTGGTCCCCAACCTCAAAACCCAGAAGGCAGCCAGGAACACCGAAGAGGGGGTTCCTACAAAGACTTCATGAACGCAAAACCCACGACCTTTGATGGCACTGGAGGTGTCATTTCCCTGACTCGATGGTTCGAGAAAATCGAGTCAATCTTTGAAATAAGTGCCTGTTCGGAGTCTGATAAAGTCAAGTTTGCTGCCTGTACCTTCCTTGATAAAGCCTTGACTTGGTGGAACGGCCGAGTCAAATCCTTAACTCTACCTGTAGCGAATGCCATGGGTTGGGAAGCTATGAAGGAGCTTCTACTTGCAGAGTACTGCCCTCGGGGCGAAATCCAGAAACTGGAACACGAACTCTGGAACCTTAAGATGAAGGGTTCCAACATAGCTGCTTATACTTCAAGATTCGATGACCTGGCGTTACTCTATCCGGGAATGGTTACCCCAGAGAGTAAAAAGATCGAAAGATTCATCTGGGGATTGACCCAGCCAACCAAAGGGAATGTCTTGGCTACGAAGCCAGACACGTACGATAGTGCTAAATGCCTTGCAAAAATCTTGATCGATCATGAAGATAACTATGATGAGGAAACTACGACCCCTGAGTCGGACACTAGTGGAGGTAAAAGTAGAAAGAAATCTCGGAACAAGCGAAAAGCCCAGAGTACGAGGGGGTCTTCCAAGAAACAGCAAACGGTAGCAGTCCATGCTGCTACTACCCCTATTGCTGTCTCAGCTGTCGGTTCTACAGCCCAAACTCCCACCAGTGGATACACTGGCAATCTCCCTTGGTGTGGTAGGTGCAACTACCATCATCGCATCCCTTGTCCATGTCGCGAAAAGAGCTGCGACAACTGTGGCAAGAAGGGCCATCTGTCTCGAACCTGCAGGACCCCGGCCAAGTCAACGAACCAATCATCGGGAGCAGGAATCAGTCCAGCCTGCTACAACTGTGGTGAAGTAGGGCACTTCAAAAGGAATTGCCCCAAGGCAACTACCACCACTGATCCCTTTGTTGCCGCAGGTATACTTCTCTTTGATAACTCTTATACCTGCAACTCTTTTCGATTCCCGTGTTTGGAAGAAAACCTGTTATCTACCTATCCGAATATTTTTCTAAACCCGATTCCTCGTGTGTGATCGAGATGTGCATCATCGAGATGACTAACCAATGAGATGGAGAACAGTAACTTCGTACCCACAAATTGAATCCTCGGTCTGGAGGACCATTCTGTTCCATTCGGTTAAATGGGAAACCTTTCGCGATATATTTTGATGCTACGTCTAACATGGAATGACGGAGTTCCATTCATGCTGTTATCCTAGTTTTGAGAGGGTCGCCTGTCTATATCTTTTCCCCGACCTAACTCTCATGATCTTCGGCATCAACTTTCGTATTATGTCATGCTTTAAAACTCAAGAGTTTTCCTGGTACGAATTACCGCATACCTCGTTTCTGTGATCATTTGGAAACGAGAAGTTAGTAGTTCTTTCTACTAAATGTCTGTCCCGAAGTGTTTCCGGGAATTTCATTCGAACGTCTAAAGTTTAATTCCACATCGTATGTTTCGAAATCTTCGTAGAAACCCAATTCCACTTGAGAATGTGATGATCCAAAATATCGAATCCATTCGAGTTTCGTTTCAAACTCATGATCTATATTCTATTCTTTGAATTTCGGGACGAAATTCCCTCTAACGGGGGGATAATGTAACAACCCGAAATTTATTCGTCGCCAAAACCCGTTCTACCCGGTAAGTCGCCGTTATCGGATTCGTTCCGATTTCTCGTTGAAATTTATTTGTATAAATTTATATGTTTATTTTATCCCAATGAGTGTCTAAAGCACTCAGGAACTTATGTTATTCGCCCAAAATGATTATTTCGCGAGTTTTTAAAATGTTCCCGTCGGGTGACGGAAACTCAATCGGGTGCGACCAAAAGCCGTGGTTAGCGTCGGTATCGGGTAAAATTCCACCGCGTGCAAATTTTAGGGACTATATAAACGAGTTTCAGCCTTCATTTGAAGCTTTTTCCCTCTCTCACTACTCTCTCTCTAACCTCTCTCCAAAATCCAAAGATTAAGTGTCCAAAACTCAATTTTAAGGCTTCAAATCCTTAAGGTACCTCCCTAGCCTTAATCTATAGCATGTTTAGTCTCCAAATTAGACACTTAAACAAGAAATTGGATCATGCATGTGAGTTTACGGCCTAAGAAGGTGTTTAGGCCGTAAACACCAAATATAATGGGTTTTGAGCCTTTAAACCCTTCCTTGACTAGTTTGGACCTTGGATATAGCTATGGGACTTTAAAATATGGAATCTAAACATGTAAAACTTGATTTGTGTGATGTTTGAAGGAGTTTACAGCCAAGGATCATTCTTGGGCCGTAAACTCATATAATGAGGGTTTTCATGCCCTTAAACCCTTCCAAATCACCCCTATAGCTTAGATATGAATTATAAGGCCTTGATTCTTGCATTTGGACACTTGAAATTTTGAGGGACTTAGATGAATTTACGGCCAAGGAGAGTTCTTGGGCCGTAAACTCCACAATACTTGACATAAATCTCATTCTAAGGTGTTAGAAAGCCATCCAACACCACCAAAAGCTTTGGAATAAATCAAGGGACCAACCAAAAATAGTTTGAGGGCCTAAAACACATCATTTGTGAGGTTTCTAAGGGTTTACGGCCAAGACATGTTCTTGGGCCGTAAACTCCAAAGACACCCCTAAGGCCCTTAGATGAATTTTAGAAGTCCATTCATGCATGTTCTATACCTTGAAACACCTTGTAGCATCACACACTAGAGTTTACGGCCATGAAGGGGGTTTCATTGGCCGTAAACTCCACAAATCACTCAAAAGTCCCATGCAAACTCATGTTAGGCCTTGGATAAAATCTACCAATCACATTGATTTGTTCTAGCATCATTAAGCATCATTTTCTTGGACAAACAAGAGTTTACGGCCTTGGAGCCTAGCTAGGCCGTAAACTCCCTTAAAGGGGGTCAAATTGATGTTTTGAATCATTCCAAGTCCTTAAACCAAGTCTAGAAATTATCCCCTAAGTGTTGGAAGTCCAAAAGGCACCATAAAACACCCATCGTGAGTTTACAGCCGTAAACTCATGGCGAAGGGTGTTTTGGCCGTAAACTCCCTTAATGGGAGTGTTCCTTTGATGTCCCAACTCATTTCCCAAGTCCCTTGTGTCATTCATGTCCCTAAACGCCACCCGGGTCCCACCAAACACTTGTATCGGAGTGTTATCGCGACCCGAAGCATTGGTCCCTATCCGACAATCAATCTATGTCCTAATTAGATACAAATGTGTATCTTTACTTCATAATTAGGAACCTCGTGCGTTTACAAGTCCCGGCTCAACTCTTAGCATCCAAACCGTCTCGTATCTCGTTCGGTGAGTTCATACCCCTACGGCTTTTTCACTGTTTTCAATGTTTTCAGGGGGGGAATACAAGCAAACTAAAACTGTTTTCCAATCACAACATTGATGTGTTTCAAACAATATTTGACAAATCTATAAACTCTTTTACTCCTTATGTATTATGTTGAGCATAAGGAATGACTACCTCATTTCAACTAAATGGATTTTAGTTAAGGAAACAACCAAACTAATCAAATTATTATGGGAATAATTTGGGGGATCTTTACTGTTCTTTCTATCGTATACTGATATCTATACTAAATTATTAGATAAACTATGTCTATTCAGTTTATCTCCGTATCATTTGAATGTATTATCCGATGATTTCATGTATGTATCTATACTTTACTGTACTATGTTTCATAACTTTCTGTATGTCAATATCTTATACGAACCCTGTGAATAGTTTAGTACTAGCTTGTGAGATAGTCACTACCCTTTATGGATGATCAGTAAATCCTCTCCGGAAGTGTAACCAGAGTCTCCTGGAGGGAGAGCGCGGAATTTGTGAATAGATCTATTCGGGACTGACAATCCCACACCTTAACTGCTAGCTATAGTTAGGCGGGCACGCCTAGGGTGACAAATTTCTGGATATCGTTCGACGTCTGACAAACGTCAAGGAGGTCACGTTGTCGTATTAGTATGGTTACCCGACTCACAATATGTATTAATACCAGCTTATTCACAGTTTGGGTTCAGGATCTTTATTTCGTTCGGGATAGTGATCCCATGGTTTTGTATCTATATTCTATGTCTCTTTCGGGATTGTGATCCCATGGTATTGTTTCTATGTCTCTTTCGGGATAGTGATCCCATGGTATTATCAACTACTCTATATCTATGTCCTATACGGGATAATGATCCCATGGTTTATTCTTATCTCTCTTTCGGGATAGTGATCCCATGGTATTAACTAAACTATTTGGTATCTAGTTCTGGATAGTGATCCCATGGTTTTATGTCTATAACTTGTACGGGATGTCTTTCCCCATGATCTTTAACTATATTTTATACGGGATAGTGATCCCAAGGTTTCGTATCGATATCTTATACGGGATAGTGATCCCATGGTTTTCTAAATCTATATCTTATACGGGATAGTGATCCCATGGTTTCAAAAACTTATATCTTATTCGGGATGGTGATCCCATGGTTTCAAATCTATATTTACATACATACATTAACTTATCTCGTGTTAGTTCGGGATGATAGTCCCATGATCTTGAACCGTACTTTCGAATATCTAAAACTAACTTATATGTCTTTAGCGATAGTGATCCCAAGGTTTTCATTATATAGTTTTGTGTGTTAAACTATACTTTGTGATATACCATTGACCTTACAATTAGGAAAATATGGGATTTTCCTGGGGTAAATACAATACATAACCGAGTTGGTAACAAACGATAACTCAACCAATTTCACATAAGAAAATATGGGATTTTCTTGGATAACAAATCTTTTCGGAAACTAAAGGAAACCGATACATTTTCACAAAACAAAACCGCTTATGAACTCACCAGCTTTATGCTGATTTTCAAACCGCTTGTATTCTCAGGTCCAAGTTAGACAGGTACCCGGTGATCTCTTTTGGCGAAGACGGAGTACGTAGAAGACTCGTCTCAACTTTTGTTAATATGATGCATATGTATATTTGTACAATTTACTTTTGAAACACATGTAAACTTTCATATATATGTAATGTAATGTTTGTTTACTGTGATTACTATGTACATTGGATTTGATACACAACATGGTAGTCAACCCCGGGGACGTTTCCGCCTTTGGTTTTCGGGGTGTGACACAATTCGGACTTGGAACACCTTAAACATGGTTTTTGAGGAGTAAACATGAGTTTACTACCCAAGAGAAATCTTGGGCCATAAACTCATCATTCATGGAGAGTAAACTCCCTTTGATGGTCCATTTGGTGGTAAAACTTATTCCTATGCCTTAGATTAATTCATAGCAACCCCTCCCATGTGTTAATTGACCATTTGGCACTATAAAATCCCATATTCATGAGTTCACGTCCGTGAACTCATATGGGAATGGTCTTAGGGCAATAAACTCCCTAAGGAGTTTACTCTTGAAGTCCCAAATCATTATCTAAGCCATATTCGTCCGTAGATGTCACCCGGGTCACTCCAAACACTTGATTTGAAGTGTTTTCACATATTGGAGTGTGTAATCTTATCTAATTAGTGATTTAACGTTACATTCGAAGACAAAAATTATGAAGACTAACAACCGTTCGTAACAAAAACAATACTTCGACATATTACAATACAAACCCTAACAGGCTAATTAGATACATTTGTAGTCACACCCCAAAACCGGAACGGTGGAAACGTTCTGGGGCGGATGACATCATGTCAAGTATCACAACACATGCATTATAGTAATCAAAGTACAACAACCATTGCATTAATAGTAATAGTTTTACATGGTTTCCATTACAATCCATCAAAATAATACAAGTAATAATATAGGTGGAGCTTGGTACTAAACTGTCTTCGTCAAAAGCTCCGGGGATGTACCTGTCTAATGCTGACCTGAGAATACAAGTTATTTGAAAAGCGAGTATCAGCATTTTTACAAATGCTGGTGAGTTCATAAGTATTTAGTGTCATTTTATTCAAATAACTTTAATAAAATTGGTAGTTTTATAGTATCCATTAAATTAGTGTCTTTTCCAGAAAATCCTATATTTTCTTTTATAAAAGCAGTCTTCTACCAAGACTGGACGGAGTTATGTGGTAAAAAGTAGCTTTCCTTTAATCACTATCATTATCAAAATACAAAATTTGATTATTAAAGAAAGCAAGAGAAATCAGGGAAATAACATATGCCTCAGCAGTGAAGACTGCTGACTAAGGCAAAAGGAATCATAGACTCCAGGAGAGTATCGAACAAACGCCACGCGTAGCTCATTCTAATCAAAGGGAGACACAGACCCCAGACGATACCAAATGAAAGGTACAACTAGAAAGGTCTAAAAATAGAGAATTCAGACCCCAGACAGTATCAAATGAAAGATACAGCTAGTAAGGTCTAAAACAGAGAATACATACCCCAAACAGTATCAAATGAAAGATACAGCTAGCAAGGTGCACAAACGGTGTGACTCTGAGAGTGGGTTTCCAGCATACAGTGTAAAATACCGTTACCTTAAGGCCATGAATTATAAGGTAACCTGGGATACTCGTAACCATACTAACCGACACTAGAGTACTTGATGCCCTGCAAGCGTCTATATAAACTATGACATTTGTCACCCCTTTGGCTTGGTAGTCCGTGGACTGTAGCTAGCAGTCAGGGTGCGGGGGTATCAACCCCGTATAGATCTATACACACAATGTCCGCTCTCCCTACAGGAGACTCTGGTTACCAACTAGACGACGGAGAAGGCTGTGTTCCGAAGATGCATCCCAAATAGTGGGTAGTGGGTTTCCAATATAAGTGTTGAACTAGTGGTAGAGACTCATAACTAAACTGAATAATGTAAACCTATATGTCTATGCTTGTATACATAATATATAACTAATAAATCAAACAACCATCCACGGCCATCCGATCCCACCAGACCACATCTCAACGAAGAAAAGAAAATAGGGCGGATAAGCCTTCCTAAGTCCTTCAATCATTATTTATATGCACCTATACAAGCACAGACATACATCTAACTATGTTTGAGTGTTTAACACGTGGAGGTGGTTCTCTAAGTAGAGGCATCAATAAGTGGAGTGGATGCAATAACAAGTGAAGTAGGAGTGTCTAACAAGTGAAATAGGAGCGTCAAACAAATGTAAGCGTATCACGAGATAGAAGCGACAACAAGTGAAGTAAGAGCGTCTAACAGGTATAAGCGACTACAAGTATGAGCGAAATAGAGGCGATAACAAGTATAAACTCATCACAAATGAAAGCGTTATCAAGTAGGAGTTTAAACTAAGTAGAAGCGAAACAGTGGTATCTAACAAGTAAGAGTATACAACATGAAAGAAAACCTTGGAAAAACCTTTATACTTAAGAAAATCACAACTTGGTATTCTTTGTAAATTAAGTTTGAAAACCCTTAGAAATTCTTTGGAAACCTTTCATAAACCAGTTTAAAATGAAACTTTGATAAAACAGTATAAGTAAGGTGTCACACCCCAAAACCAGGAACGGCGGAAACGTTTTGGGGCGGAGGACGTCATGTATAATATCAACAACAATGTAAAGTAGTAAACAAGCAACAACATCATCCATTGCATTAATAATATAATTATTATACAAATGTTTGCTGTCAAATTTTGATAAACACTAAAGCATAAATCAAAATGAAAGATAAGTCTTGAACAAGCTCCATCTTCTTTTCTCCTTGCATCGGTACCTGTCTATGATGACCTGAGGATACAAGTAATTTTGAAAGCGAGTATCAGCTTTAAAGCTGGTGAGATCATAAGTATTTAGTGTCTTAATTTGTATCTGAGAAAATGTAAGTATATGTACTTAAAAGTATTGAAAGTGTATATGAACTGTAAGTGTTTGAAAAACCCTAGAATCCCTATGATTCCTATTAATAACAAAAGGAGTCTTCTACCAAGACTTAACTATTCTGTATGTAGTCTTCTACCAAGACCTAACTGTTCTGAATGTAGTCTTCTACCAAGACCTAACTGTTCTGAATGTAGTCTTCTACCAAGACCTAACTGTTCTGAATGTGTGTGTCTCTTGTAAGAGGATGCATTTTCCAAAGTATAACTATCATTATTCAAAAATATAGTCTGTACAATAATGTTTAAGTGAGGTTATCACTAAAAATATGTAATGGAAAATCAATGTAGTACTATGGTGTAGTGTCCAACTACAACCATACTTATTACCTTAAATCCAGGGTAATACTTCCAAGTACTGTAGTATTTAATAAAAATAACTACATCGGTACTCAACTGCCTTATTTGAGGGATAAGGTATAATGTGATGTCTAGATCCCAGACTATACGCTCCCCTATCAAAGGGATTTTGGGACCTACCCACAACCCCTGCATGAACGCAAGCCGTGAGCATCCACATTACCGAATGATCATGTATACTCGATATAAATATCACAATTGTGGTGTGATTCATCAGTATAGTTAGATCCTGAACTGGTTCCGTGCTATAGCACCTAATGACGTCTGTTCTATGTATATGTAAGTGTGATCATGTAATTGTACTCAAGTAAGAGCGATCATGTAATAGTATAGTAGTGTAATGTAATGTTCTACGTGTGCTAGCTGTAATGTGTGTTCTCTCTATCTAGCAAGTATAGTAATGTAATCATTCTAGTATAGTTGTATATGTTCTCATCCTAGTATAGCTGTATATGTAATGTACTGAAAAGTTCTAGAAAGTATTGACTCATGAATGAACTGATTCATTGAATGATATCGCGTTCTAGCAATGGTTCTAGTATCTTCTTGAACTACCCATATGGTAGCTTTCTAGTAATCGAAGTGTACGTATGGACATGGATGTATAACCTTGCTACCCAAGGGCATAGGATGAACTGGAAGGACCTTTTATGACTATATATGTGTACATGATATATAACTAATATTTAAACGACCTTCGGACGAATACCCAAAATCCCACCAGACCACATCTCAAGGCGCGAAAAGGAAATAGGGTGGATAGCCTTCCTAAGTCTTTTAAACATTTCTTATATAAGTAAACATATAGAGGCATGCAATTTATATTATAAAAGCATAAATAAGATTTGTAAGACATTTGAAATATAAGTATTATTTTAAGAAAAGATCGACTTGGTGTCAATCTATAAAACAATTTGAAGGCATAAGTTTAATAAAACAGTTTAAGTATAAGGAAACATTTGTTTGAAACACAGTTGTAAATAAGTTTGAAAGGAAATGTACAGAGTAAGCTGTACAGTGTAAAAAGGAGTTTAAAACCTATAAAATGTTACAAAAAGTCATTTGAAGGAAACTGTTTGGTAAAACGGCTACTGAGTAGCCAAATCATTTGATGTTGTATATTAATCACATGTGATTGATGTAATAAGTAATATAATCCCACTTACTAATCACACGTGATTGACATAATAAGTAGCATGATTCTACTTGTATCCCCCCCCCCCATAAAACATTTAAAATAGTTTAAAACATTAGTTAAGGGGTATGAACTCACCTGCGGTAAGTGACTGGAATTGAACGGACTGTTATCGTACGGAAGGATCGGACAAGTGCTTGGTGTCAAGTGGAGACTTAGACACACACAATGATCCTAATTACATATGAAAACATATGTATATAAATAATTAGTGATTATAACACTAATTATACAAGTAATAACATTTAAGCGCGAGGATAACACTTTTGGTCAAGTGCTAGGAGGCTAAAGGGTTGCAACAAAGGAGTGCAATGCCCCTAATGTGAGTTTAAGGTCAAAAGACCATATTCTTTGGAGTTTACGGCCCAAGGAAGTAAGTTCCTGGCCGTAAACTCCCAACCAAGGATTGGGATTGTACTTTCAATTACTACAACCTTAGTGGGAATTGTTTCAAGGCATATACAAGTGTTTGGGCACCATATTGACTCCTTTGGGGAGTTTACAGCCCAAAGACCCTTTTCCCTTGGAGTTTACGGCCGTAAACTCCCTTGGGAGGGTTCTTATTGTCCTTTCAAGTCTCCAGCATTTCTAGGAACAAGTCTAGGCTTCAACCATTGGCTTAAGGAAGGTTTATGGCACTAAATGGGACCATTTGATGGAGTTTACGGCCATAGAACTCTTTGGGCCGTAAACTCCCTCATACATGAGGTTCTAAGAATTTTAACTAGTCCAAAACTCCTCTAGGTACTTGCCCTAAAAGTCTTTTGGCCTTAGGAAGTGTTTAGGGTGTCATTTGACCCCTTTAAAGGAGTTTACGGCCCAAGAAATACTCTTGGCCGTAAACTCTTCAACACTTATGTTTTTCATGTGTTATCTAGGTCCTAAATACTTTAGGGTATTTGTCTAACATGAAGTCCAAGCCTTTGGGGGTGATTAGGGCACTTTTAGCCCTTGGAAAAGGGGTTTACGGCCCAAGAAATGTTCTTGGCCGTAAACTCCTATAAACTTATGATTTTGAAGTGTTTTGATGTCTAAAATAGTCACAAGCATATGAGGGTTAAAGTCCTTAGGCTTAAGGGGTTAGTTAGGGCACATTTGTCCCTTGGAAATGGGGTTTACGGCCCAAGAAACCCTTGGCCGTAAACTCCAAAACTCTTGTGATCTTGGATGATTTTGGACATGTAACAATGTTATAAAGCATATAACAAGTATTAAAACACATCTAGGGAAGTAGACTCACAATCTGGGATGAAAACCCGAAGATCCGTGAGAGAGAAATGGGCTTTTCTCTAAATGGAATTCAATTAATGAACCAATTTGGTTCAGCATTCTATTTATAGTCCTGATATTTTTGGCAGAAAATATTTCTAATCTCGGAATGGATTCTAATGATTCTAGGGTAATGGAATTTACAGTGTTGCACAAAATCCTAGTGCAACCACTCTCCTAATACCCCTTTTTGGTGTAAAACCCTAAAACTGCCAAACTTATGTTCTAAGTCTGAATTTTCATTGTAACTGCTCTACTTCTATTGGATTGAAATGGTTTGATTAGAATGGGAAATTTCAGGTTGTCACATAAGGGTTTTGAACAAGTGAAAACATTTTAGAAAACCATTTATAGTATCGTACTCGGTAAAACAGTTTACAGTGTGGTAAATACTTGTGCATGCGGGCTATCAATCACATGTGATTGATATGATAACTGGCATGTTTAACTTGTATTCCCCCTATAAAACATGTAAAAAAAACATTTAAAAGGTTCATTTAGGGGTATGAACTCACCTGATTTAAGTGGATCCGACATAGGTGCCGGTTGGGTGCTCGATGTCAAGTAAAGACTTTGAACACACTTAGTGACCTATTTGTTGGATAAGGTGTCTAAGTCCATAACTTATTTGGTATATACTTGACCCGAACGGCATGGTCCATTTGGGTTGCATTTCATCCAAACTATTTATGGATAATTTTATGAGAGTTATACACATATTATTATTAATATATTATAAGTTATAATATATTAATATGAAGTCATGTTATTTAATTAGTGTTAGTCTTAAATTAATTATGAATTAATTTAGAGATTAAAAGGAAGACTAATTAGATTGTGGGCTATTGGTTTTATATGGTGTGGGCTAACACCCATTTGTTAATGGGCTAGGCTTGTATGGAAGTCCATGGATGGTCCATGGAGCTTTTAACCCATGGATCCTTGGAAAAGAAAACGTCATGGGTTATTAGGGTTTCACCCTAATCATGTACACTATATAAGCATGCTTATGTTGCATGAAATAGCCACTAGTGTGTGTGTGTGTGTGTTTGTGTGTGGCCGAAATTAGTGTGTGTATACACTCTCTCAAAGTTTTCCAAGAGTTTGTGGTGATTTGTGATTCCATTTGAGGCATTCACACTATTGGTGCTTGGCCCTCAAACTCCTTAAGAATCAAACTCATCAAAAAGGTATGTAATCTCTTCTAACTCTTTTATGTTTAAAAGTACCCCATGCCATGTTAGATAGGTTATGAACCTTGGAAAATTATTATTATGCATGTATTTAGACAAACATAGATCCAAGGTTTATTAGGGTTGCATGCACAGTTAGGAAGTGTTAGATTGCTCAAAACCCAACACTATTAACATATGATAATATATGTTTACATACAATAAGTAAATATAATACTAATTAAACATGTATACACATCCTAAAGTGCGGAAAACATTTTGATTAAGTGCTTCAAGTGTCCCGGGTAACATTTAAGGGTATGTATGGCTTAGATAGGGAGTTTAGCTTTCAAGAGTAAACTCTTTATAGAGTTCATGGCCCTGGGACTAACTCCCCATGAGTTGATGGCCGTAAACTCATGGTGAGGGTGTTCTAGGATGCCTAAATGTCTCATATCATTTGTAGATTTATGCTAGGTCCAAATATAAGGCACATGAGTGGATTTAAGGCATCTAAATGGACCAAATAGGAGTTTACGACCCTAAACAAGGAGTTTACGACCGTAAACTCCTTTGGTGTTTTAAGGGTATAAATGATAGAGAATAAAATCCTATGCATTTTTCTAAGTCAAATGGGGAGTTTAGGGAACCATTTGGGCATTTTCTAGGAGTTTACGGCCCATGGACCTTTCCTAGGGGGGTTTACGGCTGTAAACTCCCATGTCCTTGGATTTATTGATGTTTTAAGCCTTTAATTCAATGGGTTTGCTTCTAGAGATTTTTCCAAGGCCATAGGAGGTGTTTTAGGGCATTTCTAACACTAGAAATTGAGTTTACTCCCCATGAAGGGGAGTTTACGGCCCAAGAAAGTTCTTGGGCACTAAACTCATGTTTACTCCCCAAAATTATAGTTCAAGGTGTTCTAAGTCCGATTCCATAAGCCTAAAAGTCATATCTAAGCCTTAGGGGCAATTTGGAGGGGTTTTGGGGCTTAAAAACCCCATTAAATGGTGTTCACAGTCCAAGAGTGTTCTTGGGCCATAAACACCTAATGTTGGCCGTATTTTATGTTTTAAACACGAACTTGCATGCTAGATAAGCTATAAAACAAGTTAGGATAGTTGGCTTACTCGTTTGGGGCTCGAAACTGTGACAACCCAAAGTTTATTCCGTTACATTACCCATTACCGTTAACGAAATATTCCATTTTATAAAAGTTCCGTAATTCGAGGTCGTAAAATAAATATATTTTTTATTTATTTTTATTTTTATGTCGTTATAGTCGCAATAAAGTAAATAAAAACACTTAAATTACATTCCATATTAATTTGGAAAAAGTTAATCTTATTACGACCACTAAATCGGGTGCGACCAAAAGCTCCGTATAACAGCAGTATCAGGTAGAATTCCACTGAGCTTCAACTCCAACCCCTATATAAGGGAGAGTAAACTCCATTTCAACCTTTTTCACCCTCTCTCTGTACTCTCTTTCATAAAACCCGATTTCGTCTCGAAAACTGCGAATTTCGGCTCCTAAACATAAGACCTATAACCCTAACTTGTTCTAAACATGCATTATTATCTATTTGGCTTAAAAATCACATGATTGGGACATGAAAAGGGAGTTTACGGCCTAAGAGCCTCCTTAGGCCATAAACACCCCAAAAATGGCCAAATGTCCCGATTTTTCCTTATTTGAGCTTGGATACTAGTTAGGGAATTTATCTAAGAGTGTTTAAACATCAAAACACAAAGTTTTAGGGCATAAAAGAGAGTTTACGGCCCAAGCACATGCTTAGACCGTAAACCCCTCTAATCCTTGCAAAAATGCCCCAATACCACTCCCAAATCACCCTTAGGCTTAAGACATAAATTAGGGACTTGCTGTTTCGCGTTTGGAGCAATTACACACAAAGAAATGAGGGGTAAAAAGGAGTTTACGGCCCAGGCACATGCTTAGGCCGTAAACACCCCCAAACCATGTCAAATCATAGTTTTTGTCCCCCAAGTGGCCTTATACCTTCATTATAAATCACTAGGATTGAAACAAGGGCTTAAACATCCACAAAACCAAGAGTATAGGAGTTTACGGCCGTGAACTCCCATAGGGGTGGTTCATGGGCCGTAAAATCCCATTTGGTCCCTTTAAATGCATTAAATCCACACATACAATTTAGATTTGGACCTAGAAAAATTCCACGATTGAGATAAAGGCTTTAAACATCCTAGAACCCCCTCACCATGAGTTTACAGCCGTAAACTCATGGGGAGTTGTCCCAGGGCCGTGAACTCTATATATAGAGTTTACTCTTGAAGAGTAAGCTCCATTCCTAAGCCATTCACACCTTTAAATGTTACCCGGGACACCCCAAACACTTAATAAAAGTGCTTTCCGCTCTTTAGGGTGTGTATACTTGTTTAATTAGTATTAAATGTACTAATTGTATCTGAACATATGTTATCATATGTTAAATAGGTCATTAAGTGTGTCCAAGTCTTTACTCGACACCGAGCACCCAACCGGCACCTTCGTCGGAATCCACTTATACCAGGTGAGTTCATACCCCTAATTGAACCTTTTAAATGATTTTAAATGTTTTATAGGGGGGATACAAGTTAAACATGCCAGTTATCATATCAATCATATGTGATTGATAACCCGCATGCACAAGAATTTACCACACTGTAAACTGTTTTACCGAGTAGGATACTACAAATGGTTTTCTAAAACGTTTTCAGTTGTTCATAACTCTTACTTATACTGTTTTATCAAAGTTCCTTTTAAAATGGTGTATGAAAGGTTTCAAAAGAATTTATAAAGGTTTTCAAACTTATTTTACCAAAGAATACCAAGTTGTGACCTTCTTAAGTATAAAAGTTTTTCCAAGGTTTTCATCAAAGTTCTCTTTCATGTCATATACTCTTGTTTGTTAGATGCTGCTGCTTCGCTTTTACTTAGCTTAAACTCCTACTTGATAACGTTTCCACTTTGTGATACACTTATATTTGGTAACGCTTATACTTCACGATTCGATTATCCCATACTGTTTGTTTACACTTTACGATTTGGTTATTCCACACTATTCGTTCACACTTTATAATTCGGTTATTCCATACTGTACGTTATACATCGATTATTCCACAATGTATGTTATACATCAGTTATTCCACACTTTACATTATACATCACGATTCGGTTATTCCACACTGTATGTTTACACACCACGACTCAGTTATACATCACGATACATTTCCACTTGTTACACACTCAGTCGTAGTTAGATGTATGTCTGTGATTGTATAGGTACATATAAATAATGATTGAAGGACTTAGGATGGTTTGTCTGCCCTATTTCCTTTTTTTCGTTGAGATGTGGTCTAGTGGGCTCGGGTGGCCGTCCGAAGGTCGTTTGGTTCATTTGTTGTATGTTATGTATACGAGCATAGACATATAGGTTTACTCTATTCATTTCAGTTATGAGTCTCTACCTCTAGTTCAGCACTTATATAGGAAACCCACTACCCACTATTTGGGATGCATCTTCGGGACACGGCCTTCTCCGTTGTCTAGTTGGTAACCAGAGTCTCATGTAGGGAGAGTGGACATTGTGTGTATAGATCTATACGGGATAGACACCCCTGCACCCTGAATGCTAGCTACAGTCTACGGTTCACCAAGCCAAAGGGTGACAAATGTCATATTTTATAGACACTTACTTGTAGGCACCAGGTACTCTAGTGTGGGTTAGTATGGTTACGAGTATCCCAAGTTGCCTTATAATTCATGGCCTTAAGGTAACGGTATTTCTCCAGCAACTTACGCTGTATGCTGGAAACCCATTCTCAGAGTCACACTGTTTTTAGACTTTGCAAGCTGTATCTTTCATTTGATACTGTCTACGGTCTGTATTCTCTATTTTAGACCTTGCTAGTTGTATCTTTCATTTGATACTATCTGCGGTCTGTATTCCTTGTTTTAGACCTTACTAGCTGTATCTTTCATTTGATACTGTCTGGGGTCTGTATTCTTTGTTTTAGACCTTACTAGCTGTATCTTTCATTTGGTACCATCTGGGGTCTATATCTCCTTTTGTTAGACTGAGCCAGGCGTGTCGTTCGTTCGATACTCTCCTGGATTCTATGATTCCTTTTGCCTTAGTCAACAGTCCTCACTATTGAGGCATATGTTATTTCCCTGATTTCTCTTGCTTTCTTTAATAATCAAATTCTGTATTTTGATAATGATAGCAATTAAGGGAAAAACTACTTCTTACCACATAACTCCGTCCAGTCTTGGTAAAAGACTGCTTTTATTAAAGAAAATATAGGATTTTCTGGAAAGGACTCTATTTCACTGTATACTTGAAAACTACCACTTATATAAAGTTTTTGCATAAAATGATACTAAATACTTATGAACTCGCAAGCATTTGTAAAAATTCTGATACTCGCTTTTCAAATAACTTGTATTCTCAGGTCAGCATTAGACAGGTACATCCCAGGAGCTTTTGATGAAGATAGCTTAGTACCAGGATGTACTTATATCGTTGCTCGTATTACTTGGATGTATTGTAATGTAAACAGTGTAAAACTATTATTATTAATGAAATGGTTGTTGTACTTTGATTACTATACTGCATATGTTATGATAGTTGACATGACGTCATCCACCCCAGAACGTTTCGATCGTTCCGGTTTTGGGGTGTGATAGATTGGTATCAGAGCATTGTTTATAGTGAGCTAAGTATATCAATTCATAAAAGATATACAGCCTATAAATACAAAGGGGTAAAACACTCTAACCAAGAATTATACTTTAAAATATAACCATATTTTACCAAAGTATAAGAATATCCAAAATCTAAACACTTGAACACAAGTGTCACAAGAAAAACAATAATAAAAGTCTTTCGATGTTGACCATTACCGTCAAACCTGGGCAGTTATGTAATCGTACGCTGGAATAAATGTAACCTGATCAACTACATTTATTCGAGATGCGATGAACGTGTGCTTGGGAGTGATAGTGGTGTTGCAACAAGTCTGAAACTTACCAACTACGAATGCTAGAGACAAACATAAAGATTAAAATACTATAGGAGTAATTTAGAACACTAAAAGATTCACACTAATCCCAGAATCATGATCAGAAGATAAGAAACAAGCAAGAATTAAAATACCATAGGGGTATTTTAGGATCCATAACTAACCTTGTGTGAAGAACTAAAAAGATCCTTATTGATATACCTACAAGTACAGAGAGTATAATCCCAAGGTTATATATAATAAGGATCCCATAGGCTAAGAATGTGTGGTTTCGCCCTATTTCCTTTTCCTCGTTGGGGTGTGGATCTAAAGTAGTATCACATATTCGAAGGCCTATCGGATCTAAGTTATATATGATTTGTATACTCTGTGTAATCGTAGCAGGACTCGATATGGATCACTCAGTGAAATGTTATTAATCTCTTAGGATTCTTTATACATTTCCATTCTTGCACAAACCCTGTAGAAAACCCTATCCACTTCAGTGCTCGACAGAAGAATTAAATTAAGACCCTGAAGAGGTTCATTGAGAAGATTTCCGGTTCGTAAATAAATGAACTGGATCTGGACTATTGAAATCACCAAGTGTCTATATCTTTAAGGGACATCGGTGGGAAATTCGTCTAAACTTCTGAGATTTCCAGTCATCCATCCTGAAGCAATGACACTCAGAGTCGGAATCAGAAGGAAAGCGGAATACAGATTCAATGTGTCCAAACAAGGAGAGTACCCTAGGTAACTACCCGAAGGAAACCAACACCGGTCCCAAACAAAAATACAAGGTAGATAGAGGGAGCCAGTACATGGAACCCGTGAAGTGTCTTTTGCTCGTGTTCGTCATGCTAATACACCCATAAAATAATACAATTTAGTGAGTTAGTGGTTACACTACTCACGCTATGTGTTAGGTAAGTCGTCTTTTCCCTGTTGCCAGTTACACGATTAGAGTGGATCCCTGCACCTCTATTGAGGGTGTTTAGCCATAACTCTTCATGGAGCCTTTCTTTTCGCGGTATTCGTTCCGAACCGTTCTCAAATCTCTCCAAGCCAGAGAGTGAAACATTTCCCAGTATAAAGGTAACTTAGTAGGAACGACTCCCATCTTTTGGCTTTTTTCCGATATTCATACTCCTACCTTGAATACCAGGACTACATCATAGGGATGTAGGTCGACACTCAAACAACCAATACCCAAGGCATTGGAAAAATCTATGCCTAATACAGTTAGGATAGATATGTCCAAGGTTAGCCATCGTCTCTCATTTCCTTGTGTTCCTTTCCATGTAGGAAAACCATGCCTCCGAAGAAGCATAACGAGTCCACAAGCAATAAACCTACTCTCTTATTCTATGAAGCTACGTTCCAAGCTGCAGTCTTGGCAGCCATAGCAGCTGTCATGGCTCACCTGAATGCTAACAACAACAATGTTAGCAAGAGCCCTATCAGGAATCCTACCCTACGAATGGACAGCAACAACCAACACTTTCATACCCAGCCACACAAGAACCTCATTCAAATCAACGGAAGAGAAAGATCAAGATCGAGGAGGGAAGTACCTTGGCTCAAGGACCATCTGAAGGGCAACGATCTGAGACAGTCAATATCCCTGCCAACTCTTCCATCCCTACTTCTAAAAGACCATACCTAGGAAATCTTCCCCACTGCAGCAAGTGTAGCTACCATCATCATGGTATATGTCGGGAACTCTATTGTGCTAGGTGCCGCATGTTGGGGCATACTACTCGCTTCTGCAGAACCCCGGTTGAGTTCATTACATCAACCACCAATTTGGAGGCCAATCCAGTTTGCTATCTATGTAGTGAGATTGGACACTTCAAGAAGGACTGCCCAACAGAAGGAAACAACAAAGGCACAGGAGGAGCCTAACTCTACTTCTTAGGGAGAAGCATCAAGGAACCCGGTGGATTTTGGTACTTCTCTCGATCTCAGATAACTAATCGAAAACATTAAAAGACTAATTCTAAATGTAAATATTTCCCCATTAAGGTGAAAGTCGCAACACTGTTATAAAATTTAAAAAAATTCATCAGGTAAAACTATAATGGCTAAACATATACGTTACGTCCAGGTATAGTTAAGATGGATAGACCTAGAGTGAGTGAATGCCGCCTCATTTCCTGTTCCTTGTTTGGTTGGGGATTTAAGACGGAGTCGCTCAGTCAGCAGTCGTCCCCATCTAAATTAGCCATGACTAGTATATGTGAGGCGATTATAGAAATGCCTCGTAAGAATCCAGTCATAGAAAGGTACTATATTCGGAAACACTTAAGACTCTCTATAGTTCCGTGTCGACTCTATCAGTCCAAGTATCTGCGGTAGTGATACACAGGACAAAACCTGAAATGCCTAGAACTTGTGTGCCTGTTCGCGCATGACTCTATCGGTCCTTATTATATATCATGTCGAAGTATGCCAACTTCGATACTCTATCGGTCATGGTTTGACGTAGTGCAGCTATGTGTACATCCCTAGTGCTGTGTAAAAAAGAACTTTCCCCATAGCCATATCGGTAAATAAAGGTTCTTCCGAACCTATACATAATACAAATAATCAAACCTAATGCGATCCGTCAGTCGTCCCTCTTATCTCAAACCTTCTGAGGTACCCAAAAGAAGGGTATCATGCACTGTTGACCGACCCCTCTTAGTCATATGGAAACCAAAGCGAAAGACACTGCAAGATACTCCAGAAGATGATAACCACCCGAAGCATACTCAGTGAACCCCAGAAAGACCCCTTGCACCTCACACACTAGGTTTGTGGAACCAGAGGATAGAACTCATGGGGCTGACCACTATAACTAGGTATATGCATAAAGGTGGTATATAGTTGAGATCAAAAAGATTTAAGATGTGTGCTTCCTCCCTGCTCCCTGTTCCTCGTTGGGTTGTGGGTTTGGGGTGGAGTCGCACAACTGAACATCCCGCTGACCTCAAATATATACGGCTTGCATACACCAAGTATTAGTGGTTAAGCCGAGTATGAGCTCTACCACGAACCTCATAGCAAAGCCCTTCATCCTGTTCCCTAGAAGAGGAGCTAGAGTCAAGAGAACCACTGCGGGTTGAGCTACCATAATGACCACAGATCCAAAGCTTGTTGTCATCCCAGTTAAGCCAACATAGTAGCCAACACCCTCGGTTGGTAGAGAAATCTGAGTTGTAAGAGTCAAGGACATTGACTACTACCATCCATTCCCACTTAATCGCCCGAACTAGGAATCTCAGCGGATATCCCAGAGATCTGAAAGCTGTGATGAGTTAAACTCTTAAGAAGAGTGGATAAGAAGATTAAAGTTCCGAGTAATGGAACCGATACTCACCAGATTTGACCTAGACCGGGAAAACTCATAACCATCGGAAGAGTAGTTGCAGAAGGTGTTCGCACTACTCAGGCACTTCGTCCACCCTATTACAGACAAGTGGTGCCGAGAATCCTCCGCCCTCTCGCATGGAGGAAGTCATCGTCGCCTAGTAGACGATAGATTACATTCTCCGAAGTGAACACTAGGATACCGAGAACCACAGGATAACCTTCGTAGCCAAGAATACCTGATCAAAGTGCGAAAGTAGTTGCGTCAAACCTCATGACCCAGATCTCGAAGAGATTATACACTTCACACCAGCCTTGGTGTTAGTCGAGGGGTTATGCAGGAGCATGTGCTTTCCGAACTAGAATAAACCAAAGTCTTAGAGATTCATTGGACTATTAGGTGTTCCATGAATACTATCTCATGCAGAGATAGTAGAATCACACCTAGAGATAGTCCAACGCTTGTCTGGTGAAACCCTATCTCGCTGATCTTGAGGGTTTCCGTTAGAAATATCTCAAGCATCAGAAGTGCAGGTTCATTCTGCACGAGATGGATATAGACACTCTACAGCAAACAGATAACCATAGTCACGCAACCCATTCGACGATCTAGAAAGCCTCTAACAACCAGTTGATAGGAAACGCGAAACCAAAGACAACCCGAGCTTCCTAAGAACCAACCTAAAGGACTACACTACCAGTAAGAGAGAGAACGTTAGGAACTTCGGAATGGCGATCACGCCCGTGATTATCTTGCCATAGAAGTACACTATGTTCTAAGTACTGAAAAGCTCTACCCTTCCGAGAGCTTAGGACCATCTGAGAATCCTCGCGGAGATTTGGTCCAACCCTTTTCAGACCACCACTACCTTCGGAAATTTCACAAGTTTCACACCCGATCGATCCACTTCTTAGACTTGATATGTGTTTACCCGATGTCACTTTTCGTACTCCACTCATCTTGATAGAAACCATTGAAAACCCTAACCTCGTAGATACACCAGTCGGAACCCACTAACTACACGAGACGGAATCCACATCCCGTAAGCGAAGGTCTGTTGGAATGACAAACACAGACCAGAGTTCACTGGGGAATGCGAGGATGAACTGAATAGGAAATACCCTCCTACCTCTATCATCCATACCTAGTACCTTGCCTAGACCTGAATTTTAGGATGAAATTCCCTCTAACGGGGGGATGATGTGACAACCCAAAGTTTATTCCGTTACATTACCCCGTTACCGTTAACGAAATATTCCATTTTATAAAAGTTCCGTATTTCAAGGTCGTAAAATAAATAAATGTTTTATTTATTTATATTTTTATGTCGTTATATTCGTAATAAAGTAAATAAAAACACTTAAATTACATTCCATATTAATTTGGAAAAAGTTAATCTTATTACGACCACTAAATCAGGTGCGACCAAAAGCCCCGTATAACGGCAGTATCAGGTAGAATTCAATTTAGCTTCAACTCCAACCCCTATATAAGGGAAAGTAAACTCCATTACAACCTTTTTCACCCTCTCTCTCATAAAACCCGATTTCGTCCCGAAAACCGCGAATTCCAGCTCCTAAACGTAAGACCTTCAACCCTAACTTGTTCTAAACATGCATTATTATCTATTTGGATTAAAAACCACATGATTGGGACATGAAAAGGGAGTTTACGGCCTAAGAGCCTGCTTAGGCTGTAAACACCACAAAAATGGCCAAATGTCCCGATTCTTCCTTATTTGACCTTGGATACTAGTTAGGGAATATATCTAGGAGTGTTTAAACATCAAAACACAAAGTTTTAGGTCATAAAAGAGAGTTTATGGCCCAAGCACATGCTTAGGCCGTAAACCCCTCTAACCCTTGCAAAAATGCCCCAAAAACACTCCCAAATCACCCTTAGGCTTAAGACATAAATTAGGGACTTGTTATTTCGGGTTTGGAGCAATTAAACACAAAGAAATGAGCGTTAAAAAGGAGTTTATGGCCCAAGCACATGCTTAGGCCGTAAACACCCCCAAACCATGTCAAATGATAGTTTTTGTCCCCCAGATGGCCTTATACCTTGATTATAAATCACTAGGATTGAAACAAGGGCTTAAACTTCCATAAAACTAATAGTATAGGAGTTCACGGCCGTGAACTCCCATAGGGGTGGTTCATACGCCATAAACTCCCATTTGGTCCCTTTAAATGCATTAAATCCACACATACAATTTAGATTTGGACCTAGAAAAATTCCACGATCGAGAAAAAGCCTTTAAACATCCTAGAACCCCCTCACCATGAGTTTACGGCCGTAAACTCATGGGGAATTGTCCCAGGGCCGTGAACTCTATATATAGAGTTTACTCTTGAAGAGTAAACTCCATTCCTATGCCATTCACACCCTTAAATGTTACCCGGGACACCCCAAACACTTAACCAAAGTGCTTTCCGCTCTTTAGGGTGCGTATACTTGTTTGAGTAGTATTAAAGGTACTAACTGTATGTGAACATATGTTATCATATGTTAAATAGGTAATTAAGTGTGTCCAAGTCTTTACTTGACAACGAGCACCCAACCGGCACCTTCGTCGGAATCCACTTATACCAGGTGAGTTCATACCCCTAAATGAACCTTTTAAACGATTTTACATATTTTATAGGGGGGATACAAGTTAAACATGCCAGTTATCATATCAATCATATGTGATTGATAACCCGCATGCACAAGAATTTACCACACTGTAAACTGTTTTATCGAGTAGGATACTATAAATGGTTTTCTAAAATGTTTTCACTTGTTCATAACTCTTACTTATATTGTTTTATCAAAGTTCCTTTTAAACTGGTTTATGAAAGGTTTCCAAAGAATTTCTAAATGTTTGCAAACTTATTTTAACAAAGAATACCAAGTTGTGACCTTCTTAAGTATAAAAGTTTTTCGAGGGTTTTCATCAAAGTTCTCTTTCATGTCATATACTCTTGCTTGTTAGATGTCGCTGCTTCACTTTTACTTAGCTTAAACTCCTACTTGATAATGTTTCCACTTTGTGATACACTCATATTTGGTAACGCTTATACTTCACGATTCGATTATCCACACTTTTGTTTACACTTTACAATTTGGTTATTCCACACTATTCGTTCACACTTTATAATTCAGTTATTCCACACTGTACGTTATACTTCGATTATTCCACATTGTACATTATACACCGGTTATTCCACACTTACGTTATACATCACGATTCAGTTATTCCACACTGTACGTTAGACATCACGATTCGGTTATTCCACACTGTACGTTTACACACCATGACTCAGTTATACATCACGATACGTTTCCACTTGTTACACACTCAGTCATAGTTAGATGTATGTCTATGCTTGTATAGGTGCATATAAATAATGATTGAAGGACTTAGGAAGGTTTGTCCGCCCTATTTCCTTTTCTTTGTTGAGATGTGGTCTGGTTGGATCGGATGGCCGTCCGAAGGTCGTTTGGTTCATTTGTTGTATGTTATGTATACGAGCATAGACATATAGGTTTACTCTAGTCAGTTCAGTTATGATTCTCTACCTCTAGTTCAGCACTTCTATAGGAAACCCACTACCCATTATTTGGGATGCATCTTCGGGACACAGCCTTCTCCGTCATCTAGTTGGTCACCAGAGTCTCCTGTAGGGAGAGCGGACATTGTGTGTATAGATCTATACGGGATTGACACACCTGCACCCTAACTGCTAGCTACAGTCCATGGACCACCAAGCCAAGGGGTGACAAATTTCATATTTTATAGATGCTTGTAGGGCGTCAGGTAATCCAGTGTCAGTTAGTATGGTTAAGAGTATCCCAGGTTGCCTTATAATTCATGGCCTTAAGGTTACGGTATTTCACCAGCAACTTACACTGTATGCTGGAAACCCATTCTCAGAGTCACACTATTTTTAGACCTTGCAAGCTGTATCTTTCATTCGATACTGTCTACGATCTGTATTCTCTGTTTTAGACCTTGCTAGCTGTATCTTTCATTTGATACTATCTGCGGTCTGTATTTCTTGTTTTAGACCTTACTAGTTGTATCTTTCATTTGATACTGTCTGGGGTCTGTATTCTTTGTTATAGACCTTACTAGATGTATCTTTCATTTGGTACCGTCTCGGGTCTATATCTCCTTTTGTTAGACTGAGTCAGGCGTGTTGTTCGTTCGATACTCTCCTGGAGTCTATGATTCCTTTTGCTTTAGTCAGCAGTCCTCACTGCTGAGGCATATGTTATTTCCTTGATTTCTCTTGCTTTCTTTAATAATCAAATTCTGTATTTTGATAATGATAGCACTTAAGGGAAAAACTAGTTCTTACCACATAACTCTATTTCACTGTATACTTGAAAACTACTACTTATATAAAGTTTTTGTAAAAAATGACACTAAATACTTATGAACTCGCCAACATTTGTAAAAATACTGATACTCGCTTTTCAAATAACTTGTATTCTTAGGTCAGCATTAGACAGGTACATCCCAGGAGCTTTTGATGAAGATATCTTAGTACCAAGATGTACTTATATCGTTACTCGTATTACTTTGATGTATTGTAATGTAAACTATGTAAAACTATTATTATTAGTGCAATGGTTGTTGTACTTTGATTACTATACTGCATATGTGGTGATACTTGACATGACGTCATCCACCCCAGAATGTTTCCGCCGTTCTGGTTTTGGGGTTTGACATAAACGAACCATTTTAGGCTCGAAAAATAAGTTGTAGAGAGAGAGAGAGTATAGAGAGAGTAAAAAGGTGGAAATGGAGTTTACTCTCCCTTATATAGGGGTTGGAGTTGGGGCTCAGTGGAAATCTACCCGATACTGCCGTTAAACGGGGCTTTTGGTCGCACCCGATCTAGTGGTTGTAATAAAATTAACTTTTCCCAAATTAATATGGAAATGTAATTTACATGCTTTTACTTTATTTTATTATGACGAATAACGACATAAAATATAAATAAGTAAAACATTTATTTATTTTACGACCTCAAATTAACGGAACTTTTATAACGTGGAATATTCCGTTAACGGAAACGGGGTAATGTAACGGAATAACTTTGGGTTGTCACATCATCCCCCCGTTAGAGGGAATTTCATCCCGAAATTCAGGTCTAGGCAAGGAAGTAAGTATGAATGGTAGAGGCAGGAGGGAAATTCCTATTTGGTTTGTCCTCGTATTCCCAAGTCAATCTCTGGCCTGTGTTGGTCATTCCTACAAACCTTCACCTACGGGATGCAGATTCCGTCTCGTGCAGTTAGCGATTTCCTACCGGTATATCTACGAGGTTAGGGTTCTCAATGGTTTCTATCAAGATGAGTGGGATACGAATAGTGACATTGGGTAAACACATATCAAGTCTAAGAAGTGGATATATCTGGTGTAAAGCTTGTCGACTTTCCGAAAGTAGTAGTGGTTTGACGAGGGTTGGACCAAATCTCCGTGAGGATTCTCAGATGGTCCTAAGCTCTCGGAAGGGTAGAGCTTTTCAGCACTTAGAACATTGTGTACTTCTATGGCTAGATCACAACTGACGTGATCGCCATTCCGAAGTTCCTAACGTTCTCTCTAATACTGGTAGTGTAGTCCATCAGGTTGGTTCTTAGGAAGCTCGGGTTGTCGTTGGTTACTCGTTTCCTGTCAATTGGCTTTTAGAGACTTTCTAGATCATCGAATGGGTTGCGTGTCTACGGGTACTTGTTTGTTGCAGAGTGTCTATCTCAATCTTGTGCAAAATGAACCTGCACCTCTGATTCTAGAGATATTTCCAATGGAAACCCTCAGGGTTGGGGAGATAGGGTTTCACCAAACGAGTGTTGGACTATTTCCGGAGGTGGTTCTACTATTTCTGTGTGAGATAGTATTTGTGGAACACCTGATAGTCCAATGAATCTTGCAAGACATGCCTTAATTTCCAAGGCGTTGCTTTATCTGATTACGGAAAGCGGTTGCTCTTGTATAAGTCGTCGACTAACAACTACACTGGTGTCAAGTCTATAATCTCTTCGGATTCTGGGTTATGAGGCTTAACGTGACCACTTTCGCACTTTGATCAAGTATTCTTGGCTGCGAAGGTTATCCTGTGGCTCTCGGTATTCTAGTGTTTCTTCGGATGATACATTCTATCGCCTACAAGACGACGGTGACTTCCTCCATGCGAGGGGGCGGAGGATCCTAGGCACTGCTCGTCTGTAACAGGGTGGACGAAGTGCCTGAGTAGTGCAAACACCTTTAGCAACTACTCTTCTGAAGGTTCCAAGTTTTCTCAGTCTAGGTCAAATCTAGTGAGTATAGGTCCCCATCATTCGGAACTTTAACCTCTTCATCCACTCTTCTCAGGGTTTAACCTATCTCAGATTCTAGATTTCCAAAATATCTGCGGAGATGGGTAATTTGTGGGATTAAGCATGAATGGATGGTCGTAGTCAATGTCCTTGACTCTTACGACTCAGATTTCTTTTTGAACTGAGGGTGTTAGTTACTATGTTGGCTTAACAGGGATGACAACAAACTTCAGATTTGTGGTCATTATAGTAGCTCAACCCTCAGGGGTTCTCTTGACTCTAGTTCCTATTCCATGGGATAGGACGAAGGGTCTTTCGGAGGGATCTATGAGGTATGCTTATGGTGGTTATCGTCTTCTGGAATGCCTGTAGCGTCTTTACTTTGGTTTCTTTCTGTCTAAGAAGGGTTGGTTTACAACGCACGGTACCCTTCTCCTGGGTACTTCGGAAGGTTTGAAACAGGATAGGCTTTCCAATAAGGCTTTCAAATAAGTGAACTCAACTCCAAATTCACAAGGAACCGGGGTAAAGCAGAATTTCACAGATTCTAAGTCTATGACATCCTAGTTACATATAACCTTAGTATATCCATTTAGCAACTATCAACTTAGTAATGAAGATCCTTTTTAGTTCTCAAGTAAGTAATTATGGTAACACAAAATAGTCCTATAGTATTTTAGACTTAGGTTCTATTATAATGTTCTCATTGTGGTAGTGTTGGTAAGTTTATAGAACTGTTGCTACATCATAACCATTCTTGGGCATATGCTAATCACTCCTCGGACCAGCATAGTTGATCAGGCTATGCCACTCCCAAAACTGACTATACATCCCCAAGCTTACTTGTGATATTCAACAATCGTAATACTTTTGTTCTTGTTGTTGTGACACCGATTTTAGTATGAATGCAGGCACGTATACTTACTTAAGTATTTTATTATTTAGAAGTATAAACTCTAATTCAGAGTATTTTTAATCCCATTGTATTTATAGTTAGTATATCTTTTATGGAATGATATGCTCAATTCACTATAAACAATGCTCTGATACCAATCTGTCACACCCCAAAACCGAGAACGGCGGAAACGTTCTGGGGAGGAGGACGTCATGTAATGTATCACAACAATGTAAAGTAGTAAACAATAAACAACATCATCCATTGCATTAATAGTATAAGTTTCAAGTACATGTGTGTTCTTTCATAATATACAAAAATAAAATGAATAATAAGAAAATAAGATGAGTCTAGACTGCTACATCTTCACAAAACCTGGTCGTCGTACCTGTCTATTTGCGACCTGAGAATACAAGTTATCTTGAAAGCGAGTATCAGCCAAAATGTTGGTGAATTCATAAGTATTAATGTGTTTTTGATTTGTAAAACTTGTAATGAAAGGCATGATATTGTTATGAAAGAAAGTTCGTATAAGTGTGGAAATTTTTGTAAGTAATCGAAACCGTTTGGTAAACCGTAGAAATCCCTATGATTCCTATTAGTATAGATGAAATCTTCTACCAAGACCTAGTTGTTTTGAAAGTAGTCTTCTACCAAGACCCGACTGTTTGACAATTATTATTAATATAATAAATTGTATCCTTTGGTACTAGTATACTCAAATACGATTCACCTCATTGGTTATGTGGATGAGTCACAAGATAATGGTAATAATATAACTAACTTACGTATTATCCCTTTATACTAGGATAACTAACAGTGTTAACTTTAGACATCCGTAGATGTACATTTATATCTGTTGCTAACAGCTGGGTGTAGGAATAGTTAATCCCTTAAAGTATACCTGTAATGGTATCAATCGAAGACATCCGTGGATGTGCATTTACCTCTGTAGCTAACAGAGATTCTAGGAATGGTTAATCCCGTAAAGTATCCTTTGGTACTAGGATATAAAGTCCAATCTATCTCGTCGATGATGTGATTGTATCACAAGGTAAAGATATAAAGGAGAACTATATAACAGTATCTAGACATATAATATGTAATAGTAATTTGCCATATAATATCTATGTAAAAGTATTCATGTATAAGTATTCATGTATAAGTATTCATGTAAAAGTACTCATGTAAGCGTACTCATGTAAGTGTATCTATGTAAGAGTATCACTATAAATGTATCCATGTAAGAGGAATCTCTGTAAGAGTATCCCTTCATATAGCATGTAGTCTAGACTCATGAATGAACTAACTCTGGTGTAATTTCTTGTAATAGATATAATGTTTTGTATACCCTAAATTATTCCTATAATAGTTTACTAGAATGTAATTGATGAGTGTCCAAGTAGGTTTATACACCCTTGCTACCCAAGAGCGTCAGAATAGAATTAATTGATGGAACATTTATGACTATATATGTACACATGATATATAACTAATATTTAAACGACCTTCGGACGGGTACCCGATATCCCACCAGACCACATCCAAATCGAGGAAAATGAAACAGGGTGGATAGCCTTCCTAAGTCTTTTAAACATTTCTTATATAACTATACATATAGAGGCATGCAATTTATAATATAAACGCATAAAAGTAGTTTTGTAAAACCATTGAAAAGTCTACTAAAGAATTTGTGACTTGATGTCAGTTTCTAAAATGATTGAAAGTATTTTGTTTGATAAGACAGTTTAAGTATACGGAAAACCACTGTTTGAAAACACCTTTGTAACCGAGTTTGAAAGGAAGCTTACAGTGTGTAACACAATTTGATAAAGAGCTTTAATCATGTAAAAACGTTTAAGAAAGTCATTTGAAGTAATATGTTTAGTAAAACTGCAAAACCTGTAGTAAATACATTTATATACTAGTTATAAATCTCATATGATTGATTTATTAACAGCAAGTCTCCCAAAAGATTGATGTTTTTTATGCCAAATTAATCGTATGTTTGTAGTACCAAAGATGGACACATATACATACCGTATAAGCAGAGTGTTTGATTAATATTTATATATATATATATATATATATATATATATATATATATATATATATATAGATATATATATATATATATATATATATATATATATATATATATATATATGACAACACTTTTCATTTCAAAAGTTATGATGTTATCGTGATATATTTTTCATACGAAAGTTTCCCTATAATTGTTATAAATCACATATGATTCAGTTGATAAAAAACGTATAATGAACTTTATTATATAACACACGAAAATAATCGAGTATTTTACTTGTATTCCCCCCCTTAAAAGCATATAAAAGTATTTATAAAAGATTTAAAAGTGTGGTTTGTAGGGGTATGAACTCACTTGATTGATTGAAGAAAGCGTGACAAAAACCGAGCAGAACTTCTACTCGAGAGAGTAGATCTCTCAAGATTCTCGGGAATCTCGGGAATCTCGGGAGCGTAAAACTTTCTTTCGAGCTTGGATATGTAAACCGGGACTTTGGGGTGGCTCCGAGGGTTGAAACGCAGAGCTTCAGCGCGAGAAGGGAAGGAAATTAACAAATATGGCCGGCACCCTCGCATCCCTTTTATTGGGGCTGGGAACCGACCTCGTACGCTGGGCGTACGCGACGTCATGGTTGACCGCATCCTCGGTCAAAGCATCGGAGCGACGTGGACGAACCGGAGCCTAGCATCCGAGTACGTTGGGCGTACGAGGGTACGCTGGGCGTAACCTAGATTGGTCCGATGACTCCTCCTTCGGATAATACCGGATTTTAATTAAATTAAATATTTTAATAATTAAATAAACTTCAAAAATTCATATCTTCTTCATATGAACTCTGTTTTCGACGTTCTTTATATCCACGCGTAGGTGAGACTACGATCTACAACTTTAGTTTAGACTTCGTCGGCTAATTTTGAATTTATTTTTAATGTTGTATTTTTAATAGGCCGGAATAGGAAAAGTCCGTTAAAATTTCATAACTCCTTCATCCGCTGTCTGTTTTCGCCAGACCTTTTACCGTTGTAATACCATTGATGAGATCTTCGATTCTCGTTTAGGTCATGTTGGCAAAAATCTGCTCGACCTCGATTTCAAGTTTTTAGCTATCTACTGCTATGTCTGAAACTTCGAAAAATCATAACTTCCTCATATGAAGTTAGATTTGGGCATTCTTTTTATGTATGCTTACGGTTTTGGGATATCTAAAACTTTCATTTAGATACATAAGGCTGAAAATTATTGTATTGAAACTTCGCGTTTTACATCTATCAGTGTTGCCGATTTTCACTACGAATCTTAGATTGGTCATAACTTCTTCGTTATAACTCGGATTTTAGTGTTCTTTATATGCACGAAAACCTTGATACGATTCCTATCACTTTATTTAACCCAAATAAGATTTTAGGAAAGTTAACTTTTTACCTATATTCGACTGGTGTTATATTTCATTATCTCGAAATATCGGGTTGTCACATACGAGTATCCCAGGTTGCCTTATAATTCACGGCCTTAAGGTAACGGTATTTCACCACCAACTTACACTGTATGCTGGAAACTTATTGTCAGAGTCACACTGTTTTTAGACATTGCAAGCTGTATCTTTCATTTGATACTGTCGACGATCTGTATTCTCTGTTTTAGACCTTGCTAGCTGTATCTTTCATTTGATACAGTCTGCGGTCTGTATTCCTTGTTTTAGACCTTACTAGCTGTATCTTTCATTTGATACTCTCTGGGGTCTGTATTCTTTGTTTTAGACCTTACTAGTTGTATCTTTCATTTGGTATCGTCTGGGGTCTATATCTCCTTTTGTTAGACTAAGCCAGGCGTGTTGTTCGTTCGATACTCTCCTAGAGTCTATGATTCCTTTTGCCTTAGTCAGCAGTCCTCACTGCTGAGGCATATGTTATTTCCCTGATTTCTCTTGCTTTGTTTAATAATCAAATTCTATATTTTGATAATGATAGCACTTAAGGGAAAAACTAGTTCTTACCACATAACTCCATCCAGTCTTGGTAGAAGACTGCTTTTATTAAAGAAAGTATAGGATTTTCTGGAAAGGACTCTATTTCACTGTATACTTGAAAGCTACTACTTATATACAGTTTTTGTATAAAATGACACTAAATACTTATGAACTCGCCAGCATTTGTAAAAATACTGATACTCGCTTTTCAAATAACTTGTATTCTCAGGTCAGCATTAGACAGGTACATCCCAGGAGATTTTGATGAAGATAACTTAGTACCAAGATGTACTTATATCGTTACTCGTATTACTTTGACGTATTGTATTGTAAACTATGTAAAACAATTATTATTAATGCAATCTTTGTTGTACTTTGATTACTATATTGCATATGTTGTGATACTTGACATGACGTCATCCACCCCAGAACGTTTCCGCCGTTCCGGTTTTGGGGTTTGACAGAAACGGACCATTTTAGGCTCGAAAAATAAGTTGTAGAGAGAGTATAGAGAGAGAGTAAAAAGGTGGAAATGGAGTTTACTCTCCCTTATATAGGGGTTGGAGTTGGGGCTCAATGGAAATCTACCCGATACTGCAGTTAAACGGGGCTTTTGGTGGCACTCGATCTAGTGGTTGTAATAAAATTAACTTTTCCCAAATTAATACGGAAATGTAATTTACATGCTTTTACTTTATTTTATTACGACGAATAACGACATAGAATATAAATAAATAAAACATTTATTTATTTTACGACCTCAAATTAACAGAACTTTTATAACGTGGAATATTCCGTTAACGGAAACGGGGTAATGTAACGAAATAACTTTGGGTTGTCACATCATCCCCCCATTAGAGGAAATTTTGTCCTGAAATTCAGGTCTAGGAAAGGAAGTAACTATGAATGGTAGAGGAAGGAGGGTACTTCCTATTTTGTTTGCCCTCGAATTCCCAAGTCAATCTCTGGCCTGTGTTGGTCATTCCTACAAACCTTCACCTACGGGATGCAGATTCCATCTCGTGCAGTTAGCGATTTCCTACCGGTATATCTACGAGGTTAGGGTTCTCAATGGTTTCTATCAAGATGAGTGGGATACGAAGAGTGACGTTGGGTAAACACATATCAAGTCTAAGAAGTGGATCGATCTGGTGTGAAGCATGTGGAATAACCGAAAGTAGTAGTTGTTTGACGAGCGTTGGACCAAATGTCCACGAGGATTCTCAGATGGTCCTAAGCTCTCGGAAGGGTAGAGCTTTTCAGTACTTACAACATTGTGTACTGGTAGTGTAGTCCATCAGGTTGGTTCATAGGAAGCTCGGGTTGTCCTTGGTTTCTCATTTCCTGTCAATTGGCTTTTAGAGACTTTCTAGATCATCGAATGGGTTGCGTGTCTATGGGTACTTGTTTGTTGCAGAGTGTCTATCTCAATCTTGTGCAAAATGAGCCTGCACCTCTGCATCTGGAGATATTTCCAATGGAAACCCTCAGGTTCGGGGAGATAGGGTTTCACCAAACGAGTGTTGGACTATTTCCGGAGGTGGTTCTACTATTTATGCGTGAGATAGTATTCGTGGAACACCTGATAGTCCAATGAATCTTGCAAGACATGCCTTAATTTCCAAGGCGTTGGTTTATCTGATTGCGGAAGGCGGTTACTCTTGTATAACTCATCGACTAACAAGTAGACTGGTGTCAAGTCTATAATCTCTTCGGAATCTGGGTTATGAGGCTTAACGTGACTACTGTCGCACTTTGATCAAGTATTCTTGGCTGCGAAGGTTATCCTGTGGCTCTCGGTATTCTAGTGTTTGCTTCGGAGGATACAGTCAATCGCCTACAAGGCGACGGTGACTTCCTCCATGCGAGGGGGCGGAGGATCCTAGGCACTACTTATCTGTAACGGGGTGGATGAAGTGCCTGAGTAGTGCGAACACCTTTAGCAACTACTCTTCCGAAGGTTCCGAGTTTTCTCAGTCTAGGTCAAATCTAGTGAGTATAGGTCCCCATCATTCGGAACTTTAACCTCTTCATCCACTCTTCTTAGGGTTTAACCTTTCTCAGATTCTAGATTACCATTATATCCGCGGAGATGCTTAATTTGTGGGATTAAGCGTGAATGGATGGTCGTAGTCAATGTCCTTGACTCTTACGACTCAGATTTCTTTTTCAACTAAGGGTGTTAGTTACTATGTTGGCTTAATAGGGATGACAACAAACTTCGGATTTGTGGTCATTATATTAGCTCAACCCTCATGGGTTCTCTTGACTCTAGTTCTTATTCCATGGGATAGGACGAAGGGTCTTTCGGAGGGATCTATGAGGTATGCTTATGGTGGTTATCGTTATCTAGAATGCCTGTAGCATCTTTACTTCGGTTTCTTTCTGTCTAAGACGGGTTGGTTTACAACACGCGGTACCCTTCTCCTGGGTACTTCGGAAGGTTTGAAATAAGAGGGACGATCGACGGATCGCATTAGTTTTCGTTATTTTTATTATATTTAAGTTCGGAAGAACCTTTATTTGCCGAAATGGCTACGATGAAAGTTCTTTTTACACAGCACTATGGACTTACACACGGTTGCACTAAGTCAAACCATGATCAATAGAGGCGTCGAAGTTGGCATACATTGACATGATATAGAATGAGGGTCAATAGAGTCATGTTCCGAATAGGCACACGAGTTCTAGGCATCTCGGGTTTCGTCCCGTGTATCACTGCCGCGGATACTTGGACCGATAGAGTCGACGCGGAACTATAGAGGGTCCTGAGTGTTCCTGAATAGAGTACCTTTCTATGAATGGATTCTTATGAGGCATCTCTATAATCGCCTCACATATACTAGTCATGCATAATTAAGATGGGGACGACTGTTGACTGAGCGACTCCGCCTTAAATCCACAACCGAACGAGGAACAGGAATTAAGGCGGCCTTCACTCACTCTAGGTCTATCCATTTGAATCATACATGGCCGTAACGTATATGTTTAGCCATTGTAGTTTTACCTGATGAATTTTATATTTTATAATAGTGTTGCAACTTTCACCTTTAATGGGGAAGACATTTACATTTGAATTAGACTTTTAATGTTTTCAGTTTAGTTATCTGAGATTGAGAGACGTACCAAAAATTCCACTGGGTTTCTTGATGCTTCTCCCTAAGCAGTAGAGTTAGGCTCCTCTTGTGTCTTTGTTGCTTCCTTCTGTTGGGCAGTCCTTCTTGAAGTGTCCAATCTCACCACATAGATGGAAAACTGGATTTGTCGTCACCTTGGTGATTGATGCAATACACTCCACTGGGGTTCTGCATATGCGAGCAGTATGCCCCTTCATGTTGCACGTAGCACATAAGAGTTCCCCGCATATACCATGATGATGGTAGATGCACTTGCTGCAGTAGGGAAGGTTTCCTAGGTATGGTCTTTTTGAAGTCGGGGGGGGGGGGGGGGGGGGAAGGATTGACAAGGGTATTAACTGTCTCAGCTCGTTGCCCTTCGGAAGGTCCTTGAGCCGAAGTACTTCCCTCCTCGATCTTGATCTTTCTCTTTAGTGGATTTGAGTGAGGTTCTTGGGTGGTTGGGTATGCAGAGGATGGTTGCTGATGTCCATTACTAGGATCAGAATATCTGATAGGGCTCTTGCTAACATTGGTGTTGTTAGCATTCGGGTGAGCCATGACAGCTGCTACGGCTGCCGAGACTGCAGCTTGGAACGTAGCCTCATCGAATAGGAGAGTCGGTTTCTTGCCAGTGGATGGGTTACGCTTCTTCGGAGGCATGGTTTTTCCTACACGGAAAGGAACACAAACTGATGAGATGAAGGTTAACCCTGGACGTACCAATGATATAGGATATAGGCTGTCTGAGTGTCAACCTACATCCCTATGATGTAGTCCTGGTATGCAAGGTAGGAGTATGAGTATCGGAAAAGACCATATGATGTGAGTCGTTCCTACTAAGTCACCTTTATACTGGGAAGGTTTCACTCTCTGGCTTGGAGAGATCTAAGAACGGTTCGGAACGAATATCGCGGAAAGAAAGGCTCATGAAGACTTATGGCCAAACAACCTCAACAGAGGTGTGGGGATCCGCTCTAAACGTGCTACTGGCAACGGGAACAAGGAGATTTACCTAACACATAGCGTGAGTAGTGTAACCACTAACCCACTAAATTGTATTATTTTATGGGTGTATTAGCGTGACGAACACGAGGTAAAGACACTTCTCGGGTTCCATGTACTGGTTCCCTCTGTCTACCTCGTATCCCTGACCGGGACCGATGTTGGTTTCCTTCGGGTAGTTACCTAGGGTTCTCTCCTTGTATGGACTTATTGAATTTCTACTCCGCCTTACTTCTGAATTCGACTTTGGGTGTCACCTCTTCATGATAGACAACTGGGGATCTCGGAAGCTTAGGCGAATTTCTTTACCGGTGTCCCTAAAAGATATAGGCACTTGGTGAATTCAATAGTCTCAACCTAGTTCATTTATTTCCGAACCGGAAATCTTCTCAATGAATTTCTTCAGGGTCGAAATCAACTCTTCCACCGAGTACTGATGTGGATAGGGTTTTCTACAGGGTTCGTGCGAGAATGGAAATGTCTAAAGAATCCTAAGAGATTATTAACATTTCACTGTGTGATCCATATCGCGTCCTACTAAAATTAAACAGGGTATACAAATCATATATAGCTTAGATCCGATAGGCCTTCGAATATGTGATACTACTCTATATCCACATCCAAACAAGGAAAAGGAAATAGGGAGAAACCACACATTCTTAGCCTATGCGATCCTTATTATATATAATCTTGGGAGTATACTCTCTGTAATTGTAGGTATATCAATAAGGATATTTTTAGTTCTTCACACAAGGTTATTTTTGGATCCTAAAATACCCTTATGGTATTTTAATTTACAGTTTGTTTCTTAACTTTGTGTAACATCCGGATTTTACCAGGTATTTTATAAGTTTAAATTTCGTTATATTGTGTGAGGGACTCGGCGAGTTGGGGCTCAGACTCGCCGAGTAGGAACGCGGAACTGATCGATGGTGCGCGCTTGGACTCGGCAAGTCCAGGGTATGGACTCGGCGAGTCTGCGCTGTGTAATGAAACCCTAAATCTCTGGGTTTGTGGCCTATTTAAAGGGCCTTATGGCCGTCATTTGCGCTCATCCAACCCCCAGAGTGTGTCCCTAGAGTTCTTGAGCGTTTGGTGAAGGATTGAGAGCAAATCTTGACCTTGTGAGTGTTGTTTAGCAAGAAGAAGGAGGCTCTAGGCAAGAGGAAGCAAAGGAGGTTGCTATTTCGTGGATTTGGAGCTTGGATCATCACTTTAGAGGTATTATTTTCGGACCATTTTTTGTTTGGTGAAATTTGATGCATGTTAGGGTTTAATATGATCATTTATGGGGTGATTTGGTGCCCCTTTGGTTCCCTCTTGGAGTTGAGACCATGGATCTGGATCCATAGAGGTCCAGAGGGCCTCACTCATCAAGCTTTATGGATGAAAATGGAGTTCTTGGCCTTGTGTTGAAGTATTTGAGTCAAAAACATCATTTGTGATCATGTAGAGGTTATTTATGCTTCAAGATTGTGACTTTACGTGCTAAATAAGCATGGAGGGACTGGATCTATGGATTAGTGGAATGGATCTGACCTTTAGAGCAAGATTGAGTCAGTGCATGGCACGGACTCGCCGCGTCCGAAGAACAGACTCGGCGAGTAGCATGAATGTTGTGCGACCACTCAGCGAGTGGCCTCGCCGAGTTGGGAAGGGTGAACTCAGTGGGTCAAGGGAGAGTCAGGATGGACAGGTGGACCGAGTCAAACTGGACTCGCCGAGTTGTTCTTGAGACTCGGCGAGTTGAGTTGTGGTGGCCCCACAACTCGTGCCAAGTGGAGCTCGTCGAGTTGGGGGAAATGCTCGACGTGTCAAGGGAGGGTTCCAAGGAAATTGGTGCATGCGCACAGACTCGCCGAGTCGCCATAGTGCACTCGCCGAGTCCGGTCAAAGTTGACCGTTGACCATTGACCAGCGTTGACCAAGAGTGACTTGTTGTAGTGTGGTCAACCCTAGTTGGGAAAGTGTTAATTAGAGATGTATTGTGCTATAGGGGGATTACAGCTCGGCGGATCGAGTGTTTAGCGATTTCAGGGTTACGATTTACCGAGACACACGAGGTGAGTCTTCTCACTATACTTTAGCTTGAGTAGGTAACCCGAGTTATGTGATAGAGTATTTGTATGCTATGTATGTTATGTGTTGTACTGCATGATTTCTATGTGATTTATGTGGTGCATGTTTATCATAGCTAGAACCTGAGGGTTCACAGAGTTTGGGTGCACGGACCCACAGAGTTATAGCCTCGAGTGGCTAATATGTGTTATATGTGGTAGTTTCGGGAACTCACTAAGCTTTGTGCTTACAGTGTTGCCGTTATTTGTTTCAGGTGCTAGTGACGACCGCGGGAAGTCGCCGGCTTGATCCGTACACACACGTTTGGAGTTTGACATGTTGATCTTGGGATTTTGTACTGTTTTGTTGAACAAGTAAAATGGTTGTTTTTATGAATATTAATGGAAATATGTTTTTATAAAAATTGAAAAAAAATTGGCTTTAAATTTTCGGTGTTACAAATTGGTATCAGAGCCTTGGTTTGAGGGATTCGGGTACACCTTCGGGAGTATTTGAACTCAAACTGAGGAATTAAAGCGATAGTTTCAAAAATAAAAACCAAAATTTTCTAAGAGTAAAGGGTTTTCCAGGAAGAAACGTGTGTACGATCAGTCAGCGCCCGAACGGTGAATTCCCAAAATATCTTTTGTTATGAAATAATTATTACTGTGATGTGTTTGCATGCTAGAGCAGGCTAGGTATTGCTGATAGGACTAGAGTGGCCTGTTTTGTGATGCCTTAGCTTAGGGAATGGTGAGCTGCTATGAGATGCTGAGAGTAATTAGGTAGCAGCTAGGGCTTTGTGTGAGATTTGTTCCAGAGTGATTTAAGTATAGTAGAGTACTTGGGGACTGGGATCCGAAGAGGACGATTTGGGGTGTGTACTGAGACGGTGCGGACAGTAGTATTGGGCCCGTACTACTCAAAGCACCGGTGCGGTACACAGTCCAAATAAGAATCTGGGGATGCCAAGAATCAAGGAGGGGTGGATTGTTGAATATAAGAGTGTTCGAGTGAATTCTAATTATCGCATGTTGCATTTCAGAGGTTGATCATGGTGAGGACACGACACATGCCGGAGGATGCCAGATCTAGTGATGAGGAGATTCGACAGATCATTCATGAGGAGGTGGCTGCGGTCATCAGAGCTGAGATACCAGAGATGTTCGGGTCTATCAAGACCGCTTTGATTGAGACGTTTGACGAGCGCTATGCCGCTCTTTCTGAGGCTGCGGTTGCAGCGGCTACCGCAGCGATTGCTGCGACGAGACCCCAGGGAGGTGATGCGATGTTGTTTAGGGAGTTCAGCAACACCAAGCCACCAGAGTTTGATGGTACGCAGGATCCGGTGGCAGCTATGAGGTGGATATCTGATATGGAGGGATGCTTCTTCACTTGCTCGTCCCCTGAGCATTTGAAGGTTCGGTTCGCGCTGAACCAGCTTCGCTTGGGAGCGAAGGACTGGTGGAAGTTTGTGACTGCGCATTTCACACCGATTGAGCTTTCGGTAGTGACCTGGGAGAGGTTCACTACCATGTTCCGAGATGAGTACGTTCCTCAGGTGGAGAGGGAACGTCTGGCGCAGGAGTTTCTGACCCTCAAGCAGGGTACCGAGTCGGTTACAGCGATCACGAGGATGTTTCATGAGAGGGCGATGTTTTGCCCTGAGCACGTGTCCACCGAGCAGGCACGTATGAGCCGTTACCTGAGCATTCTGAGACGGGATATTCGGGAGTTCGCTGCAAACTCCTCGTACCGGACATTTGCCGAGCTTCAGGCAAATGCTCGGAAGAGGGAGATTGAGCTTGAGACTCAGGCCAGGGAGGAGGCGGAGTCTATGGGGAGGGATCGGCGGCCGGCACAGTCCCAGCCGGCAGCCAAGCGGGCCAAGCCCACTGATCCCAGACCCGGGAGCCAGAAGGGCCGCACTTGTGGGAAGTGCGGCAAGGGTCACGATGGCATATGCCGGGCAGGGTCTTGCTACAAATGTGGCAAGGAGGGGCATATGGCTAAGGACTGCCCCAAGGGATTTGCAGTGTGTTTCCACTGCAACCAGACCGGACACCGGAAGGCGGAGTGTCCGCTGCTGCGCGGGGCATCTCAGGGGACTGCTCCCGCCGCCATCAGAGCTGCTGCTACAGAGAGTCGGCCCGTGAAGGCCGAGGCACCGAGGGCTCGGGGGAGAGCCTTCCAGCTGACTGCGGAAGAGGTCCGCGCTGCACCCGACGTTGTGGCTGGTATGTTTCCTTTTCATTATTTATTTATGGTGTTGAGATATTATGCTTATATTATGCTATGCATAGGTACCTTCCTTGTGAATTCTATACCTGCTTTAGTGTTATTTGACTCGGGTGCGAGTCGATCTTTTGTGTCTTTGGCATTTAGTCAGAGTATCAGTGTTAGTCATGGGGCATTGAGTCGGCCCCTGCGGGTTTCCATAGCCGCCGACAGAGTGGTTTGTGCTACTGAGGTCTTCCGGGGATGTGTATTGGAGATATTCGGGGTCGAGTTTCCGATCGACCTGATTCCGATTGCGATGGGTGATGTCTGTGTTATAGTGTGCATGGATTGGTTGAGCCGATTCGGTGCGGTTATTGATTGCGAGCGACAGCTGGTGACTATACGGGATCCTAGTGGGGGAGTCCTTTCAGTATACGGCGAGGGTACACGTTCTGGATCAGCCTTTTGTTTGGCTGCTAGGGCGAGGCAGTGTTTACAGCAGGGCTGTAAGGGTTATGTAGCGTATGTGATGGATACGCGAGTGATTTCGGAGAGACCGAGCTCTGTGGATGAAGTTCTGGTGGTGCGGGAGTTTCCAGATGTATTTCCCGAAGAGTTACCAGGTGTGCCTCCCGTGAGGCAAGTGGAGTTTGGCATCGATTTGGTTCCTGGAGCCGCGCCTATTGCTAAGGTGCCGTATCGCCTTGCGCCTCTAGAGATGCAGGAGTTATCCTCGCAACTTCAGGAGTTGCTGGGAAAGGGGTTTATTCGGCCGAGTAGCTCGCCGTGGGGAGCACCCATCCTGTTTGTGAAGAAGAAGGATGGCTCGCATCGCATGTGTATTGATTACCGGGAATTGAATAAGCTGACGGTCAAGAACCATTACCCGCTACCGAGGATCGACGATTTATTCGATCAGCTACAGGGAGCATCTTGGTTTTCCAAGATTGATTTGAGGTCGGGCTATCATCAGGTGAGAGTGCGGGATGAGGACGTCCAGAAGACAGCATTCAGGACGCGTTATGGGCATTATGAGTTTGTGGTGATGCCTTTTGGGCTCACCAATGCCCCGACTGTGTTCATGGACCTCATGAACAGGGTATGTCGGCCGATGTTGGATCGGTCAGTGATTGTTTTCATTGATGACATTCTGGTATATTCCAGATCCAGAGAGCAGCACGAGGAGCATTTGAGGGAGGTGCTTGGGGTTTTGAGAGCGGAGAAACTTTACGCAAAGTTTTCCAAGTGTGATTTCTGGTTGCAGGAGGTCCAGTTCCTGGGACATCTCGTTAACCAGAAGGGGATATTGGTCGATCCGGCCAAGGTTGACGCAGTGATGAGGTGGGTGGTGCCGAGGTCACCTTCTGAGATCCGGAGTTTCCTCGGGTTGGCAGGGTATTATCGGAGGTTTATTAAGGATTTCTCCAAGATTGCGGTTCCACTCACCAGATTGACCCGGAAGGGTGTGACATTTGCATGGGGTCCCGAGCAGCAGACCTCCTTTGAGACGCTTCGCCAGAGGTTGTGTGAAGCTCCAGTATTAGCCCTTCCGGAAGGTATGGAAGGTTTTGTGGTATTCTGTGATGCATCGATCCTAGGATTGGGAGCGGTATTGATGCAGAAGGGTCATGTGATAGCTTATGCATCGAGGCAGTTGAAGCCTCACGAGACGAGGTACCCCACACACGATTTGGAGTTGGGGGCAGTGGTGTTCGCCCTCAAGATTTGGCGGCACTACTTGTATGGGGTTCGTTGTACGATTTACACGGACCATAAGAGTTTGAAGTACCTGATGGATCAGCCTAACCTAAATATGCGGCAAAGGAGATGGTTAGACGTGGTCAAGGATTATGATTGTGAGATCTTGTACCACCCGGGCAAGGCTAATGTGGTAGCCGACGCATTGAGTCGCAGGGCGGAGAGTACTCCCCTGCGAGATGTATGTTTGAGATTGACCGTGATAGCTCCAGTTCTGGACGCCATTCGTGGGGCTCAGGCCGAGGCCGTGCGTCCGGAGATGCAGAAGAGAGAGCGGGTTGCTGGGTTGGTTTCTGAGTTTGTATCGGATAGTCGAGGCCTTATGACTTATCAGGGTAGGATCTGGGTACCGTTTGTGGGCGGTACACGTGCTACATTGATGGAGGAGGCTCATAGATCGAAATTTTCGATCCACCCCGGGGCCACGAAGATGTATTTGGACCTAAGGAAGGAGTATTGGTGGCCCTGTATGAAGAGGGATGTAGCATGGTTTGTCGAGAGGTGTTTGACCTGTCGGAGGGTAAAGGCCGAACACCAGAGACCGCATGGCAAGTTGCAGCCATTGGAGGTTCCCGAGTGGAAGTGGGAACAGATCACTATGGACTTTATCACCAAATTGCCGAGGACTACCAGAGGAGTTGATGCAATTTGGGTGATCGTGGATAGGTTGACAAAGAGCGCTCACTTTCTTGCCATCAGTGAGAGTTCTTCAGCGGAGAAGTTGGCGGAGATTTACATGAGGGAGGTTGTATCTCGGCATGGGGTGCCGATCTCGATTGTTTCAGACCGCGATGTGCGGTTCACTTCCCGTTTTTGGAAGAAATTTCATGAGGAGTTGGGTACTAAGCTGCATTTTAGTACCGCATACCACCCCCAGACCGACGGTCAGAGTGAGCGGACGATACAGACACTCGAGGACATGCTTCGAGCTTGTGTGCTGGACTTTGGGGGTAGTTGGGACACGTATTTGCCTTTGGCGGAGTTTTCCTACAATAACAGCTATCATTCGAGCATTGGTATGCCACCTTTTGAGCTGTTGTATGGTAGGAGGTGTCGGACTCCCATATGTTGGGGAGAGGTTGGGCAAAGGGTAATGGGCAGTACAGAGATCGTGAATCAGACGACAGAGCAGATACAGCTGGTCAGGCAGAGGTTATTGACCACTCAGAGCCGACAGAAGAGTTACGCGGATAGACGCCGGTCCGAGCTGGAATTTCAGGTCGGCGACTTTGTTCTCCTGAAGGTCTCTCCTTGGAAAGGAGTGATCCGGTTCAGGAAGAGGGGCAAATTGGGGCCCCGGTTTATAGGCCCGTTTCGTGTGATTGCCAGGGTAGGCCGGGTAGCCTATCGACTGGAGTTGCCAGCAGAGTTGGGGCAGATTCACAACACTTTTCATGTATCGCAGTTGAGGAAATGCATAGCCGATGAGTCGGCAGTGGTTCCACTTGAGGATATTCAGGTTGATGCGAGCCTGAATTATGCGGAGAGACCAGTGGCTATTAGGGATCGGAAGATCAAGATTTTGAGGAACAAGGAGGTACCTCTGGTATTGGTTCAGTGGCAACATCGGAAGGGATCAGAGATGACCTGGGAGCCGGAGGGTATGATGCGAGAGCAGCATCCGGAGCTGTTTTAGAGCGGGACTTCGAGGGCGAAGTCCAGTTCTAGTGGGGGAGAGTTGTAACATCCGGATTTTACCAGGTATTTTATAAGTTTAAATTTCGTTATATTGTGTGAGGGACTCGGCGAGTTGGGGCTCAGACTCGCCGAGTAGGAACGCGGAACTGATCGATGGTGCGCGCTTGGACTCGGCGAGTCCAGGGTATGGACTCGGCGAGTCTGCGCTGTGTAATGAAACCCTAAATCTCCGGGTTTGTGGCCTATTTAAAGGGCCTTATGGCCGTCATTTGCGCTCATCCAACCCCCAGAGTGTGTCCCTAGAGTTCTTGAGCGTTTGGTGAAGGATTGAGAGCAAATCTTGACCTTGTGAGTGTTGTTTAGCAAGAAGAAGGAGGCTCTAGGCAAGAGGAAGCAAAGGAGGTTGCTATTTCGTGGATTTGGAGCTTGGATCATCACTTTAGAGGTATTATTTTCGGACCATTTTCTGTTTGGTGAAATTTGATGCATGTTAGGGTTTAATATGATCATTTATGGGGTGATTTGGTGCCCCTTTGGTTCCCTCTTGGAGTTGAGACCATGGATCTGGATCCATAGAGGTCCAGAGGGCCTCACTCATCAAGCTTTATGGATGAAAATGGAGTTCTTGGCCTTGTGTTGAAGTATTTGAGTCAAAAACATCATTTGTGATCATGTAGAGGTTATTTATGCTTCAAGATTGTGACTTTACGTGCTAAATAAGCATGGAGGGACTGGATCTATGGATTAGTGGAATGGATCTGACCTTTAGAGCAAGATTGAGTCAGTGCATGGCACGGACTCGCCGCGTCCGAAGAACAGACTCGGCGAGTAGCATGAATGTTGCGCGACCACTCAGCGAGTGGCCTCGCCGAGTTGGGAAGGGTGAACTCAGTGGGTCAAGGGAGAGTCAGGATGGACAGGTGGACCGAGTCAAACTGGACTCGCCGAGTTGTTCTTGAGACTCGGCGAGTTGAGTTGTGGTGGCCCCACAACTCGTGCCAAGTGGAGCTCGTCGAGTTGGGGGAAATGCTCGACGTGTCAAGGGAGGGTTCCAAGGAAATTGGTGCATGCGCACAGACTCGCCGAGTCGCCATAGTGCACTCGCCGAGTCCGGTCAAAGTTGACCGTTGACCGTTGACCAGCGTTGACCAAGAGTGACTTGTTGTAGTGTGGTCAACCCTAGTTGGGAAAGTGTTAATTAGAGATGTATTGTGCTATAGGGGGATTACAGCTCGGCGGATCGAGTGTTTAGCGATTTCAGGGTTACGATTTACCGAGACACACGAGGTGAGTCTTCTCACTATACTTTACCTTAAGTAGGTAACCAGAGTTATGTGGTAGAGTATTTGTATGCTATGTATGTTATGTGTTGTACTGCATGATTTCTATGTGATTTATGTGGTGCATGTTTATCAGAGCTAGAACCTGAGGGTTCACAGAGTTTGGGTGCACGGACCCACAGAGTTATAGCCTCGAGTGGCTAATATGTGTTATATGTGGTAGTTTGGGGAACTCACTAAGCTTTGTGCTTACAGTGTTGATGTTATTTGTTTCAGGTGCTAGTGACGACCGCGGGAAGGCGCCGGCTTGATCCGTACACACACGTTTGGAGTTTGACATGTTGATCTTGGGATTTTGTACTGTTTTGTTGAACAAGTAAAATGGTTGTTTTTATGAATATTAATGGAAATATGTTTTTATAAAAATTGAAAAAAAATTGGCTTTAAATTTTCAGTGTTACACTTTGAATATAATTTTGGGATTAGTGTGAGTATTTTAGTATTCCAAAATACTCCTATAGTATTTTAAACATTATGTTTGGCTCTAGCATTCCTAGTTGGTAAGTTTCAGACTTGTTGCAACACCATTATCAGTCCCAAGCACATCTTCATCGCATCTCGAATAAATGTAGTTGATCAGGTTACATTTATTCCAGCTTACGATTACATAACTGCCCAGGTTTGACTGCAGTGCTCAACATCCGAAGACTTTTATTCTTGTTCTTCTCGTGATACTTGTGTTCGAGTGTTTAGATTCTAGATGTTCTTATACTTTGGTAAAATATGGTTATATTTTAAAGTATAATTCTTGGTCAGATTGTTTTATCCCTATGTATTTATAGGTTGTATATTTTTTATGATTTGATATACTTAGCTCACTATAAACATGTGACAACCCAAAGTTTATTCTGTTACATTACCCTGTTACCGTTAACGGAATATCCCATTTTATAAAAGTTCTGTTAATTAGAGGTTGCCAAATAAATAAATGTTTTATTTATTTATATTACATGTCGTTAACGTCGTGGTAAGATAAATAAAAACACGTGTTAAACACTTCCATTTAATTGGAAAAAGTTAGTTTTTATTATCACGACCACTAAATCGGGTGCGACCAAAAAACCCCGTTTAACGACAGTATTGGGTAGATTCCCACTGAGCTCCAACTCCAACCCATATATAAGGGGGACTAAACCCCATTTGAACCTTTTTCACCCTATCTCTCTATACACTCTCTCTAGGCTCGTTTTCGACTCGAATCCGCAACCAAACGCTTCCAAATTGTAAGTCGACTTACCCTAGCATGTTCTAAACACCTTGGCTTGTGATTTTACCCCAAAATTCGTCCATATAAGCTGTCAAAGATGATTTTATGGCCCAGGAACACTCTAGGGCTGTAAACCCCTTAAATGTGGCCAAAATGACCTGAACTTGTCCCATTGAGCCTAGGAACCAATGAAGGAATTTATCTAGGAGTGTTTAAACATCAAAACACAAGATTTTAGGGCATAAAAGAGAGTTTACGGCCCAAGCACATGCTTAGGCCGTAAACCCCTCTAAACCTTGCAAAATGCCCCAAAAACACTCCCAAACCACCCTTAGGCTTAATACATAATTTAGGGACTTGCTGTTTCGGGTTTAGATCATTCAAACACAAGGAAATGAGGGATAAAAAGGAGTTTACAGCCCAGGCATATGCCAAGGCCATAAACACCCCCAAACCATGCCAAAATGTTTGTTTTTGTCCCCCAAATGGCCTTAGACTATTATTATAAAATGCTAGAAGTGAAATAGGGACTTAAAACTTCAATTAAATCAAGGTGTAGGAGTTCACAGACGTGAACTCCCATAGGGGTGGTTCATGGGGCGTAAACTCCCCAATGGTTCCTTTAAGAGCCCTAAACGCATCCATACCTTTTGGATTTGGACGTAGCAAAATTCCACGAACAAGATAGAGCCCTTAAAACACCCTAGAAACCCTCACCATGAGTTTACGGCCGTAAACTCATGTGGAGTTGTCCATGGGCCGTAAGCACCATAAGGTGAGTTTACTCTTGGAGAGTAAACTCCATTCCTAAACCATTCACACCCTTAGATGTTACCCGGGACACCCCGAACACTTAACCAAAGTGTTTTCCGCTCCTTAGAGTGCGTATACTTGTTTAATTAGTCTTAAATGTACTAATTGTATGTGAACATATGTTATCATATGTTAAATAGGTCACTAAGAGTGTCCAAGTCTTTACTTGGCATCGAGCACCCAACCGGCGCCTTCGTCGGAATCCACTTACACCAGGTGACTTCATACCCCTGAATGAACCTTTTAAATGTTTTTACATGTTTTATAGTGGGAGAATACAAGTTAAACATGCCAGTTATCATATCAATCACATGTGATTGATAACCCGCATGCACAAGGATTTACCACACTGTTAACTGTTTTACTGAGAATGACACTATAAATGGTTTTTCTAAAATGTTTTTTCTCTGGTTCAAATCTCTTACTTATATTGTTTTATCAAAGTTTTATTAAAACTTATTTATGAAAGGTTCCAAGGAATTTCTAAGTGTTTTCAAACTTATTTTACAAATAATACCAAGTTGTGATTTCTTAAAGTATAAAGGTTTCCTAAAGTTTTCATTAAGGTTTCGTTACACTTCTACAAAGTTAAACACTCATACTTATTAGACGCTCCTTCACTTGTTAGACGCTCCTACTCACTCGTTATACACTTATGCTTGTTAGACGCTCCTACTCACTCGTTATACACTTATACTTGTTAGACGCTCCTACTCACTCGCTATACACTTATGCTTGTTAGACGCTTTTACTCACTCATTACACGCTCATGCTTGTTAGAGGCTTCTACTCACTCATTACACGCTCATACTTGTTAGATGTTCCTTCACTCGTTAGATGCTCTTACTCACTCGTTAAACACTACTACTTCGTTAAGCACTTCGGTTAGTTAGATGTATGCCTATGCTTGTATAGATGCATGTAAATAATGGTTGAAGGACTTAGGAAGGCTTGTTCGCCCTATTTCCTTTTCTTCGTTGAGATGTGGTCTAGTGGGATCGGATGTCCGTCCGAAGGTCGTTTCAATCATTAATTATATATTATGTATACATGCATAGGCATATAGGGTTACACTAATCAGCCAGTTGAGAGTCTCTATCACTCGTTTAGTATTTTTACACTAAATTACACTAATCGGCCAGTTGAGAGTTTCTATCACACGTTCAGTATTTTTACACTAAATTACACTAATCAGTCCAGTGGAGAGTCTCTGTCACTCATTCAATATTTTACACTAAATTACACTAAACGAGATACGGCTTCAGTACACGGCCTTCTCCGTTGTTAGGATAGTAACCAGAGTCTCTTGTAGGGAGAGCGGACATTGTGTGTAAAGATCTATACGGGATTGACACCCCCGCACCCAAACTGCTAGCTACAGTCCATGGCCTACCAAGCCAAACGGGTGACAAATGTCATAATTATACCGATGCTTGCAGGGTGTCAAGATTCTCTAGTGTCGATTAGTATGGTTACGAGTATCTCGGGGTTACCTTATAATTCATGGATTTAAGGTAACGGGTTTTATACACAGTATTTCACTGTATACACTGTGTTCACTGTATTGGACCTTACTAGTTGTATCTTTCATTTGATATTGTCTAGGGTCTGTCTCTAGTTTAGTCCTTGCTAGCTGTATCTTTCATTTGATACTATCTGGGGTCTATGACTCCTTTTGTTAACTGAGCCAGGCATACCGTTCATTCGATACCCTTCTGGAGTCTATGATTCTTTTGCCTTAGTCAACAGTCGTCACTGCTGAGGCATATGTTATTTTCCCTGATATTCTCCGACTTTCTTAAAAAGCAAATCCTGTATTTTGATAATGAAAGTGTTTAAGGGAAAACTACTTTTTACCACATAACTCTGACCAGTCTTGGTAAAAGACTGATTTTTAATCATAAAATATAGGATTTTCTGGAAAGGACTCTATTTCATTGTATACTTGAAAACTACTACTTATATAAAGTTATTTGTATAAAATGACACTAAATACTTATGAACTCACCAGCATTTGTAAAAATGCTGATACTCGCTTTTCAAATAACTTGTATTCTCAGGTCAGCATTAGACAGGTACATCCCCGGAGCTTTTGACGAAGACAGTTTAGTACCAAGCTGCACCTATATTATTATTACTTGTATTACTTTGACGTAATGTAATGGAAACCATGTAAAACTATTACTATTAATGCAATGGTTGTTGTACTTTGATTATTATAATACATGTGTTGTGATACTTGACATGACGTCATCCACCCCAAAACGTTTCCGCCATTCCGGTTTTTGGGTGTGACAAAACTATGCTCTGATACCAATCTGTTACACCGCAAAACCGGAATGGAGGAAACGTTCTACGATGGATGACGTCATGTCAAGTATCACAACACATGCATTATAGTAATCAAAGTACAACAACCATTGCATTAATAGTAATAGTTTTACATGGTTTACATTACAATCCATCAAAATAATACAAGTAATAATATAGGTGCAGCTTGGTACTAAACTGTCTTCGTCAAAAGCTCCGGGGATGTACCTGTCTAATGCTGACGTGAGAATACAAGTTATTTGAAAAGCGAGTATCAGCATTTTTACAAATGTTGGTGAGTTCATAAGTATTTAGTGTCATTTTATTCAAATAACTTTAATAAAAGTGGTAGTTTTAGAGTATCCATTAAATTAGTGTCTTTTCCAGAAAATCCTATATTTTCTATAATAAAAGCAGTCTTCTACCAAGACTGGACGGAGTTATGTAGTAAAAAGTAGTTTTCCCTTAATCGTTATCATTATCAAAATACAGAATTTGATTATTAAAGAAAGCAAGAGAAATCAGGGAAATAACATATGCCTCAGCACTGAAGACTGCTGACTAAGGCAAAAGGAATCATAGACTCCAGGAGAGTATCAAACAAAGGACACGCCTAGCTCAGTCTAATCGAAGGGAGACACTGACCCCAGATGGTACCAAATGAAAGGTACAGCTAGCAAGGTCTAAAAACAGAGAATACAGACCCCATAAAGTATCAAATGAAAGATACAACTCGTAAGGTCTAAAACAGAGAATACAGACCCCAGACAGTATCAAATGAAAGATACAGCTAGCAAGTTCCAAAAACAGTGTGACTCTGAGAGTGGGTTTCCATCATAGAGTGTAAAATATAGTTACCTTAAGGCCATGAATTATAAGGTAACCTGGTATACTCGTAACCATACTAACCGACACTAGAGTACTTGACGCCCTGCAAGCGTCTATATAAACTATGACATTTGTCACCCCTTGGCTTGGTAGTCTGTCAACTGTAACTAGCAGGTAGGGTGCGGGGGTGTCAACCCCGTATAGATCTATACACACAATGTCCGCTCTCCCTACAGGAGACTCTGGTTACCAACTAGACGACGGAGAAGGCCGTGTCCCGAAGATGCATCCCAAATAGTGGGTAGCGGGTTTCTAATATAAGTGTTGAACTAGTGGTAGAGACTCATAACTGAACTGATTAATGTTAACATATATGTTTATGCTTGTATTCATAATATATAACTAATAAATCAAACGACCTTTGGACGGTCATCCGATCCCACGAGACCACATCTCAACGAAGAAAAGGAAATAGGGAGGACAAGCCTTCCTAAGTCCTTCAATCATTATTTATATGCACATATACAAGCACAGACATACATCTAACTATGTTTGAGTGTTTAACATGTGGAGGTGGTTCTCTAACTAGAGGCATCAATAAGTGGAGTGGAAGCAATAACAAGTGAAGTAGCAGTGTCTAACAAGTGAAATAGGAGCATCAAACAAATGTAAGCGCATCACGATATAGAAGCGACAACAAGTGAAGTAAGAGCGTCTAACAGGTATAAGTGACTACAGGTATGAGCAAAATAGAGGCGATAAAAAGTATAAACGCATCACAGAGTGAAAGCGTTATCAAGTAGGAGTTTAAACTATGTAGAAGCGAAATAGTGGTATCTAACAAGTAAGAGTATACAACATGAAAGAAAACCTTCATGAAAACCTTGGAAAAACCTTTATACTTAAGAAAATCACAACATGGTATTCTTTGTAAAATAAGTTTGAAAACCCTTAGAAATTCTTTGGAAACCTTTCATAAACTAGTTTAAAATGAAACTTTGATAAAACAGTACAAGTAAGGGTTTTCAACAAGTGAAAATATTTTAGAAAACCATTTATAGTATCCTACTCAGTAAAACAGTTTACAGTGTGGCAAATCCTTGTGCATATGGGTTATCAATCACATGTGATTGATATGATAACTGGCATGTTTAACTTGTATCCCCCCTATAAACCATGTAAAAAAACATTTAAAAGGTTGATTCAGGGGTATGAACTCACCTGATGTAAGTGGATCCGACGTAGGTGCCGGTTGGGTGCTCGGTGTCAAGTAAAGACTTTGAACACACTTAGTGACCTATTAACATATGATAATATATGTTTACATACAATTAGTAAATATAATACTAATTAAACATGTATACGCATCCTAAAGTGCGGAAAACACTTTGATTAAGTGCTTGAAGTGTCCTGGGTAACATTTAAGGGTATGTATGGCTTAGATAGGGAGTTTACTCTTCAAGACTAAACTCTTTATAGATTTCATGGCCATGGGACAAACTCCCCATGAGTTTACGTCCGTAAACTCATGGTGAGGGTGTTCTAGGATGCCTAAATGTCTCATATCATTTGTATATTTATGCTAGGTCCAAATATAAGGCACGTGAGTGGATTTAAGGCATCTAAATCGACCAAATAGGATTTTACAGCCCTAAACAAGGAGTTTACGGCTGTAAGCTCCTATTTACATATTCAATTGGTGTTTTAAGGATTGAAATGATGGAGAATAAAATCCTATGCATTTTTCTAAGTCAAATGGGGAGTTTAGGGCACCATTTGGGCATTTTCTAGGAGTTTATAGCCCATGGACCTTTCCTAGGGGGGTTTACGGCCGTAAAGTCCCATGTCCTTGGATATATTGAAGTTTTAAGCCTTTACTTCAATGGGTTTGCTTCTAGACATTTTTCCAAGGCCATAGGAGGTGTTTTAGGGCATTTCTAACACTAGAAATTGAGTTTACTCCCCATGAAGGGGAGTTTACGGCCCAAGCAAGTTCTTGGGTAGTAAACTCATGTTTACGCCCCAAAATTATAGTTCAAGGTGTTCTAAGTCCGATTCCATAAGCCTACAAGTCATATCTAAACCTTAGGGGCAATTTGGAGGGGTTTTGGGGCTTAAAAACCCCATTAAATGGTGTTCACGGTCCAAGAGTGTTCTTGGGCCGTAAACACCTAATCTTGGCCATATTTTATGTTTTAAAAACGAATTTTCATGCTAGATAAGCTATACAACAAGTTAGGATTATTGGCTTACTCGCTTGGGGCTCGAAACAGACGATTTTAGGCTCGAAAAATAATTTGTAGAGCGAGAGAGTATAGAGAGAGGAAAAAGGTGGAAATGGAGTTTACTCTCCCTTATATATGGGTTGGAGTTGAGGCTCAGTGGAAATCTACCCGATACTGCCGTTAAACAGAGCTTTTGGTCGCACCCAATCTAGTGGTCGTAATAAAATTAACATTTCCCAAATTAATATGGAAATGTAATTTACATGCTTTTACTTTATTTTATTAGGACGAATAATGACATAGAATATAAATAAATAAAACATTTATTTATTTTACGACCTCAAATTAACGGAACTTTTATAACGTAGAATATTCCGTTAACGGAAACGGGGTAATGTAACGGAATAACTTTAGGTTGTCACATTTGTATACCATTTCATATTACATAGGAACCTCACACGATATCAAGCCCCGAACCGTCACATAGCATCCAAACCATCGCGTTTTCTCGTCTGGTGAGTTCATACCCCTACCCATTTTCAATGTTTTCACTATTTTCAGGGGGAATACAAGCAAAGTACAAGTGATTCTTGTACTCAAAACTTGTTTTATATACATTGTGTTTCATATTATATATGCTTTTAACACTGGCAGTCGTAACAAACAACCGTTTGAACCTACAGAATACATATGTTATTTGTGAAATACATTATAAATTGTTGTGTTTATATTTTCACAAATGTTTTCCCACATTATAACAGTTAAAAGCATAACATTTGAACATGGTTTTATCCTCGGTAACACTCCACAAAGATACGCGAGTGGATGATAGTCATTTAATCTTTCAGTATTATTACTAGTAAATTTGTGAATCCTATAATTGGAGACACGTCCTCGGAGAACACTCCACAGAGATACGCGAGTGGAGGACCGCCCCCGTAACCAGAATCTCTTAGATAGGGAGCATGACTTGAGTGTATAGATCTATACGGGGCTGACTACCTTGCACCTGGCTGCTAGCTACAGCCGAACCGAAAGGTTCAAGGGTGATGAAAGTCATATAGGGTGATGGACTATTTATTGCCCTAATTAGTCTATTGTATGGTTATGGAACTCGCAATTTGGATAACAGAGATTTACATTTTAGTAATAATGGGTTTAATTACCAATTTAATTGGTGTATATTAGTTTTATAAACGTGTTAAAACTAATACATTTTCAGTGTACATCTTTTACATTACATTTCGGGTCAGTAAACTAACACACACTTTACAAGGGTAACCAGGTTTTCAGTATACATCTTTCACATTAGGAAAATATGGGATTTTCCTAGGATCTCAATTGAACATAACCAGAACCGTGTAACCTAACAGTTAACCAAACTTTATTTTTAAGAAAATATGGGATTTTCTTCGGTCGTAACATTTTCAGAAATCAAAAGGAAACTCACACATTTTCACAAAACAAAACCGCTTATGAACTCACCAGCTTTATACTGATTTTCAAACTGCTTGTATTCTTAGGTCCGCATTAGACAGGTACCAGATGATCCCTTTTGGCGAAGACGGAGTGCGTAGAAGACTCGTCTTACTTTTCTTCATATATACTATGTATCACAAATGTACAACTTTACTTTTGAACGAATGTAAATTTCTATATGTAATGTAATGGTTGTTTACTTTACTTACTATGTGCATTGGATTTGATACTCAACGTGGAGTCCGCCCCAGAAATATTTCCACCTTCGGTTTTCGGGGTGTGACAGGATAACTAAAAAATTTCAAAATAATACTAATTTATAATATAGATATTAAAAAACAAAATATAAATAGAGCCATAATTCAATATTATAATTATATATATAAACTAAATTGTAATAAATAAAATATAGATGAACACAAGTCGGCGCATATCAATATGGCACGTAGAGAAACATGTAAATGTCAAAATGTATGACGCTCATATATATATATATATATATATATATATATATATATATATATATATATATATATATATATATATATATATATATATATAAGAGAGAGAGAGAGCGAGAGTTACGTTCATATATGAAACCTTAATTATTGTGTGAATGTGTGGCTAATTATTCACCAATCATTTCATAAAGCCAATTTAGGGATTTTGTTTCCAATTAAATTAATAACCAAAAATAATGGCTATATTTATGGAATTGTTTCACACATCTTTTCATCACAACGCAATTTAATGAGTATGTCACTCTTTTCATTGGAAATATAATTTTAGTCGGAGATGATAGGAATGATTTTTGTACAAATTTCAATTCTAGTCTATATCCTACACGTTTTAATGCATGTTGAAGCCTGTAATTGTGCATTGTTGCAATATAAAAGAATCTGTCGTCCATTTTAGTTATAAGATATTATTTATATGTTCAAATTTTCTTCTTCACCATTGTTTTTTATGTTATATTATTTGAATTATAACAATAACTATATGTAATATTTTTTGTTAGCGTATAGATTTAAAAGAAATAAACATGCATAATCTAAAACAAGAAGGATATGTACCTTAAGAAGGCATTTTGTGGCCACATCCGGTGACATACACAGGAGGAGAGACTAGCAGCGAGTAGGGATATTGCCTGGGCGCTTTTTGCCAACTTTGTTTCTGGGCAATGCGGTGATGGAGAACAAGGGTCGTCTAAGCGGTTCAAACTCCCAGATCTTAACCAACCACCGCCGCCAGAGGACGAGGACGGTTCCTGATCTGATCATGATTTACTTTTCGGGGGTGTCCATTCATGCATGTGCGTGTAGCCTCTTTAAAATAACATTATATGCATGGGACATGCATATGTAGTGTTTTTTTTTTTTATTATTAGTTTAGTAAGTCTTAAAGATAAAAGAAAATTATGGAAATGGTTAATTTATAATTACATTTGACTTTGATAGTAATCAAACAAGCACACGTTTTGGCAATTATCAAAGAATATCAATGATTTAGTTTTTATTTTGTGGTCTTATTTTAGATAACAACTCAAATATTTTTTTTTCTATTAGCAACTAAAAATAAAATAAGTATGCAAAATCTAAAATTCTTAAAGACACTCAAGTAAAAGGAAATTATGGAAATGATTAATTTATGATTGCATTTGACTTTGATTGCAATGATTAATACATTTGACTATATATTCATATTCTTAAAGAATTTAATATGTAAGTATTTTTCAATATGAAAAATTATTATATAATATTCAAACAGAATGCAATACAATCATAATTTTTTTTAAAGTTTTTTAGATTTTACTTATAATATAAAAAGATACTGTAAATAATTTAAAAGGTAAAATATATACGTTTATTTTTTTTGAAATCTAATTTAAATTGCATTCCTTAATAACTTGAGTGTTACACAAAAAGTATACGTTCTATCCAGTAAAAACATGAAGTACTAGTCTCTTCTAGACTTTCTTTCTAGATAATAGGAGCAGTTCCTCTACCAGTGTCCAGTTTCTTCACAAAAGGAACAAGATCTATCTTGTGGTCCTTATTGAATTTCATGGAATTAAATGTGTTTAGTCCATAAAACTGTTGGATTAACTGTCTAAGCCCATAACTATAATTGGTATGTACTTGAATTGATAGCGACACAGTCATTTTGGGTTACCCTCAAACCTAGCAACCGAACAAGGTAATTACGAAAAGGAAAGATATTGATTTATTATTATCACTTGAAAAATTCATTACCAAATATCTAGTAGGATAGAATTTTAATAATCATTTTACCATAAGTATTATGATAAATGAAAATCATGGTTATCAAGATTGATGACGAATGCATCACTATGTGATGCAAAATATCTGTAGGAAGACAATAAAACACAAAAAATAAAAATAGAGCCATAATTAAAAGCTATATTTATATGTGTAAACTAAATTTTAATAAATCACGTATTGATGAACACAAGTTGGTAGTTGCCAATATGGGAATTTACAAATGAAAAACATAAGAATTTTAATAAATTAGATACTGATAGACGATATTTTCTTTTATTATAGTTTAAATATGTATTTTAAAGAACTTTTATTCCTTTTTGTTACAATCTAAAATATAGGAATTTACAAACGGAAGTTTAACATCTACATTAATATAAATTTATATATTAAAAATAATAATTAATATGAGTTGTTATCTAGTAAGTGACATTTGAATAAAAATAATTCTCACGTTTTCAAAAAAAGACATGTGTCAAATTCAAAGTGAAGTTTACATTCGAAAGATATCATCTTTATGTATTAGGGTAGATATATGAATATAAAATTTTATAAAAAATAACATATTATGTTTTGCTGATATTAAATTTGATGGATAACTAAAAAAACTTCAAAATAATACTAACTTATTATATAGATATGAAAAAACAAAATATAAATAGAGTCATAATTCAATATTATAATTATATATGTAAATTAAATTTTAATAAATCACATATTGATGAACATAAGTCGGCGCATAAAAATATGGCACGTAGAGAAACATGTAATGTCAAAATGTATAACGTTCATATATATATATATATATATATATATATATATATATATATATATATATATATATATATATATATATATATATATATATATATAAAGAGAGAGAGAGCAAGAATTAGGTTCATATATGAAACCTTAATTATTTTGTCAATGTGTGGCTAATTATTGACCAATCATTTCATAAAGCCAATTTAGGGATTTTATTGTCAATTAAACAAATAACAAAAAATAATGGCTATATTTATGGAATTGTTTCACACATCTTTTTATCACAACGCAATTTAATGAATATGACACTCTTTTCATTGGAAATATAATTTTAGTCGGAGATGATAGGAATGATTTTTGTACAAATTTCAATTTTAGTCTATATCCTACATGTTTTAATGCATGTTGAAACCTGTAATGGTGTCATTGTTGCAATATAAAAGAACCTGTCATCCATTTTAGTTATAAGATATTATTTGTGTATTTTCTTCTTCACCATTGTTTTTTATGTTATATTATTTGAATTATAACAATAACTATATGTAATATTTTTTGTTAGCGTATAGTTATAAAAGAAATAAGCATGCATAATCTAAAACAAGAAGGATATGTACCATAAGAAGGCATTTTGTGGCCACATCCGGTGGCATACACAGGAGGAGAGACTAACAGCGAGTACGGATATTGCCTGGGCGCTTTTTGCCAACTTTGTTTCTGGGCAATGCGGTGAAGGAGAACAAGGGCCGTCTAAGCGTTTCAAACTCCCGGATCTTAACCAACCACCACCGCCGGAGGACGAGCACGGTCCCTGATCTGATCATGATTTACTTTTCGGGGGGCGTGCATTAATGAATGTGTGTAGCCTTTTTAAAATAATATTATATGCATGGGAGATGCATATATAGTGTTTGTTTTTTATTAGTAGTTTAATAAGTCTCAAAGACACTCAAGTAAAAGAAAATTATGGAAATGGTTAATTTATAATTACGTTTGACTTTGATAATAATCAAACAAGCACACGTTTTGGCAATTATCACAGAATGTTAGTGATTTAGTTTTTAATTTGTGGTCTTATTTTAGATAACAACTCAAAGATTTTTTTTCTATTAGCAACTATAAATAAAATAAGTATGCAAAATCTAAAATTCTTAAAAACACTCAAGTAAAAGAAAATTATGGAAATGATTAATTTATGATTGCATTTGACTTTGATTGCAATGATTAATACATTTGACTATATATCCATATTCTTAAAGAATTTAATACGTAAGTATTTTTCAATATGAAAAATTATTGTACAATATTCTTACAGAATGCAATACAATCATAATTTTTTTTAAAGTTTTTCAAATTTTACTTATAATATAAAAAGATACCGTAAATAATTTAAAAGGTAAAATATATATGTTTATTTTTTTGAAATCTAACTTAAATTGCATTCCTTAATAACTTGAGTGTTACACAAAAAGTATACGTTCTATCCTGCAAAAACATGAAGTACTAGACTCTTCCAGAGTTTCTTTCTAGATAATAGGAGCAGTTTCTCTACCAGTGTCCAGTTTCTTCACAAAAGAAACAAGATCTGTCTATGTGGTCCTAATTGAATTTCTTGGGCTTAAATGTGTTTGGTCCATAAAACTGTTGGATTAATTGTCTAAGCCCATAACTAGAATTGGTATGTACTTGAATTGATAGCGACACAGTCCTTTTGGGTTACCCTCAAACCTAGCAACCGAACAAGGAAATTATGAAAGGAGAGATATTGATTTATTATTATCACTTGAAAAATTCATTACCAAATATCTAGTTGGATAGAATTTTAATAATCATTTTACCACAAGTATTATGATCAATGAAAATCATGGTTATCAAGATTGATGACGAATGGATCACTATCTGATGCAAACTATATGTAGGAAGATAATAAAAAACAAAAAATAAAAATAGAGCCATAATTAAAAGTTATATTTATATGTGTAAACTAAATTTTAATAAATCACGTATTGATGGACACAAGTCGGTAGTTGCCAATATGGGCATTTACAAACGGAATTTACATATGAAAAATATAGGAATTTTAATTAATCAGATACTGGTAGACGATATTTTCTTTTATTATAGTTTAAATATGTATTTTAAAGAACTTTTATTCCTTTTTGTTACAAATCTAAAATATAGGAATTTACAAACAGAAGTTTAACATCTACATTAATATAAATTTATATATGAGTTGTTATCTAGTAAGTGACATTTGAATAAGAATAATTCTAAAGTTTTCAAAAAAAGACATGTGTCAAATTCAAAGTGAAGTTTACATTTGAAAAATATGATCTTTATGTATTAGGGTAGATATATAAATATAAAATTTTGTAAAAATAACATATTATGTTTTTGCTGATATTAAATTTGATGGATAACTAAAAAATTTCAAAATAATACTAATTTATAATATAGATATTAAAAAATAAAATATAAATAGAGCCATAAGTCAATATTATAATTAAATATGTAAACTAAATTGTAATAAATCACATATTGATGAATACAAGTCGGTGCATATTGTGACAACCCCAAATCTATTCCCGTTACAAATTCCATTTTCACTAACGGAATGCGTCAACGTACGTTAATTTATGTTATATTTGGAATCGTCAATATCCGAATATCAAACTACATACATGTCCTAAGATCATTATAAGCAATATAACTCGTACGTGTTTACCTAGTTTAACCTAATAGAGTGGTATCACTATTTCAACCACTTCACCCGGGTAAAAAGTTTTAACCCCGTTAAACTTTAGCATCGGGTAGCCGTGTATCGGGTACAATACCCAAGACATATAAAAACACTTGAACACTATAATTGGACTCTTTTACCACCATTTGTAACGACGCAATTTTTACGTCCGAAAATTTCATTTTTAAGGTATTACTTTAGAAAACATTAATAAATAAAAACATTGTTTGTTCACACCATAACACATTGCAACCATGTTCTAAAAAGCCAAACCATACATCCCATCAAAATATCAGAGTACAATCCCAGTAAATCTCATAAATGCGGAAACCGAAGAGTGTGTGTATGACGTGCCGCTACCGCGCCGGCTCCTTCCCCTTCGATGCAGAGGTACCTGAAAACAAAACTGTAAACGTAAGCACAAAGCTTAGTGAGTTCCCCCAACGTACCACATACCATACAAACACATAACATACGCACTGCCAGGCTATTCTGGGGTGCCTGACTACCCGGTACGGCCATTCTGGGGTGCCGACCTACCCATACGGCCATTCTGGGGTGCCGTCTGACCCGTGTCAAGCCATTCTGGGGTGCTGACTACCCATGTCAAGCCATTCTGGGGTGCTGACTACCCATCGGTCCTAACAACCGATCCTCGGGGACTATTTCACCCCCTACTACTACGATCACATATAACATAACAAGCCAGCATGCAAACATATCATCACATACTGTCAGACGTATCTGGGGTGTCTGACTACCCTTCGGTCCTAACAACCGAACTCTACTACTATCACATACAACATATCATGCTAGCATATAACATATCAGGTAATAGCAAACCTAGATGATATCACAAAGACAATCATCTACCATACATCTCCTACTGGTGGGTCGGCATTGTGGCCTTAGACCCACTGCTACTGGAAGGTAACTCACCTCAAAGTAGCTGCTGAACTGATCGGGGACTAACTGACTGCTGCTGCTCCGGGAGTCCTCCGGCTGCAATTCCCACAACATACTCAATCAAACACTGCTAACTGTCCTTTAGGTAAAATGACCATTTTACCCCTGGTCTAGCTCTAAGCCAAAGCTAGAGTCAACTTTCAGTTGACCCGACTCGCCGAGTGGATCACCACTCGCCGAGTCCCTAGCAAACCATTGTCCTAGGTCCCTGGTTCTACTCGTCGAGTCGGGCTATGACTCGACGTGTTCACCTTCTAACTGTCATTCAACTCCTTCATCCTACTCGCCGAGTTGTATGAACAACTCGTCGAGTTCATCTTCATCCGATGAACACTTTATGCTAAGACTCGCCGAGTTGTATGAACAACTCGCCGAGTCTGTTCTTGATTTATGAAGATTGCCTTGGACTCGCCGAGTCAGGGCATTGACTCGCCGAGTCCTAACATGGATGAGTTCAGCTCCCAACTCACCGAGTCACCCCCTGTGACTCATGGCTCAACCCGACACATGATGAAGGGACCAAATCGGTGACTCGCGACCAGACTCGCCGAGTCACCTATGCGACTCGCCGAGTCGTCGCCATGCACTCCTTAAATATACCGATTTGCTCGATTCCAGTCCATGCCATTCATAGATCTGAACTTCTAGGACACGAATCACACGTAAAGTTTCCAACATTACGTGTGGATATTCACCAATATGGATTATAGGGCTCAAAATGTATCAAAAGGGTAGATCTAGGGCTAACAAGCCTCATGGGGCCAAAAAGCTAACAGATCTGAGCTCCTGGAGCTTAATCTTGCATAGATCCAAAGGCCAAACGCCTTATTACGACATATAATGCACATACAAACTTGGGGAATTGACCAAGAAGGACCCAAATGAAGTTTTAAGCATAGAATCAAGGGGAAAACGGGTTATACCTCAAAGGAAATGTTGAAATAACACAAAGATGGCTGATCTCCTTCTCCTCTTCTTGATCTACTCCTCTTACTCCTCAAAACCTTCAAGAACACACCAAGAACACCTCAAACTCTCAAGGAAACAAGGGAAAACGATGAAGGGGGAGTTCTGGGGGTGAATGGGGACGAGTTGGGGCGGAATGAGAGTTTAAATAGGGTGCAAACCCTTGAAACTTAGGGTTTCATCCAGTAGCGGTGACTCGCCGAGTCCAGGATGTGGACTCGCCGAGTCGCCTACTTAAAACGTGTCCTGAGTCTCGTCCCTACTCGGCGAGTCAGACCCTATGACTCGCCGAGTCCAAGGCTAAATTAGGGCAATGCTCAAACAAAATTCACATACCGGAAACCAGGTGCTACAAATCTCCCCCACTTATTTTAGACTTCGTCCTCGAAGTCCGCTGCCTGGTCCTGAAACAGCTCGGGGTAGTGCTCCATCATCTCGTCTACCGGCTCCCAAGTCCACTCTGAACCCTTGCGGTGCTGCCATTGCACCTTCACTAGCTCCACCCTCTTGCTCCTTAAATCCTTCGACTTCCTGTCGAGGATTACGACTGGGCGCTCAATGTAGTTCAGGCTGTCATCAACCTGAATATCCTCCAGAGGTACTACTGCAGAATCGTCCACTAGGCACTTCCGCAACTGCGAAACATGGAAAGTGCTGTGGATCTGGCTAAGCTCGGCTGGCAGATCTAGCCTATATGCTACCTTGCCCACCCGGGCTAAGACCCTGAATGGTCCGATGAATCGCGGGCCCAACTTGCCCCGCTTCCTGAATCGGATGACGCCTTTCCACGGCGACACCTTCAGGAGGACCATATCCCCGACCTGGAACTCTAAATCGGATCGACGCTTGTCGGCATAACTTTTCTGCCGACTCTGAGCAGTCTCAAGCCTGCTCCGGACCTGCTGGATCCTCTCAGTCATCTTGAGCACCACTTCGGTGCTTCCTATAACTCTCTGACCAACCTCACCCCAGCATATCGGGGTCCTACACCTCCGTCCGTACAACATCTCGAAGGGAGGGCGGTCGATACTCGCGTGATAGCTGTTGTTGTAGGAGAACTCAGCCAAAGGAAGATAGGTATCCCAGCTACCACCGAAATCTAGAACACACGCCCGCAACATGTCCTCCAAAGTCTGGATGGTCCGCTCACTCTGACCATCTGTCTGCGGGTGGAAGGCGGTGCTGAAATGCAGACGAGTGCCCAACTCGTCATGAAATTTCTTCCAGAATCTGGAAGTAAAATGCACATCCCTGTCCGAGATTACCGATACCGGCACCCCGTGCCGAGCCACAATCTCCCTGATATAGATGTCGGCTAATTTTTCGGCCGATATGCTCTCCTGAATCGGAATAAAGTGAGCACTCTTGGTCAATCTATCCACGATGACCCAAATCGAATCCACTCCACGTGCGGTCCTGGGAAGCTTGGTGATAAAATCCATCGTGATATCTTCCCACTTCCACAGTGGAATGTCCAACGGCTGCATCTTGCCATGCGGCCTCTGATGTTCGGCCTTGACCTTCCTGCAGGTCAAGCACCGCTCGACGTACCATGCCACATCCGGCTTCATGCAAGGCCACCAATAGTCCGGACGAAGATCCCTATACATCTTCGTCGCCCCGGGATGAATAGAGAATCGGGACTTGTGCGCCTCCTCCATCAAAATCTGGCGCACGCCTCCGTGATACGGCACCCACACCCTATGGTGTAGTGTCAATAACCCTCGGCTATCATAATCGAAGGAGGAAACCTGACCTACTACACGCTCGCTCTTCCGATGCTCCTCCTTGATAGCCTCCTGTTGAGCCTCCCGAATCTGCTCCAACAGGGGAGTCACCACGGTCATCCGCATGCAAACGTCCCTGATCGGCGCCGCCTTGCGGCTAAGCGCATCGGCCACCACATTGGCCTTCCCCGGATGGTAAAGGATCTCGCAATCATAATCCTTCACTACATCCAACCACCGACGCTGCCTCATGTTCAGATTTGGCTGATCCATGAGGTACCTCAAGCTCTTGTGGTCCGTGTAGATGGTACACCGAACCCCATAAAGGTAATGTCGCCAAATCTTGAGGGCAAATACCACCGCCCCCAACTCCAAATCGTGCGTCGGGTAGTTCGTCTCGTGAGGCTTGAGCTGCCTCGAAGCGTAAGCAATGACATGCCCCCTTTGCATCAGCACCGTGCCCAACCCAGAAATGGACGCGTCACAATAAACCACGAAATCCTCTACGCCCTCTGGCAGGGCTAAGATCGGCGCCTCACACAGTCTCTGTCTCAGCGTCTCAAATGCAGCCTGCTGCTCGGGTCCCCACCGAAAGACCACGGCTTTCTTTGTCAGCCGCGTCAGGGGCACGGCTATCTTGGAGAAATCCTGGATAAATCTCTGATAGTAGCCTGCCAATCCTAGGAAGCTCCGAATCTCAGAGGGAGACTTCGGAACCTCCCATCTCATCACGGCCTCGACCTTGGCCGGATCGACCAGAATTCCGTTCTGGTTGACGAGGTGTCCCAGAAATTGCACCTCGCGCAACCAAAACTCACACTTGGAGAACTTGGCATACAAGCTCTCCCTCCTCAGGGTCTCTAACACCTCTCTCAAATGCTCCTCGTGCTCCTCCTGGGTCTTGGAATAAACCAAGATATCATCGATAAAGACTATCACAGACCGGTCCAGCATCGGTCTGCATACACGGTTCATGAGGTCCATGAACGCGGCAGGAGCATTGGTGAGCCCAAACGGCATCACCACGAACTCGTAATGGCCATAGCGCGTCCGAAACGTGGTCTTCTGCATATCCTCCTCCCTGACCCTCATCTGATGATAACCCGAACGCAAATCAATCTTGGAGAACCAAGATGCGCCCTGAAGCTAGTCAAAGAGGTCATCAATCCTCGGAAGCGGGTAACGGTTCTTCACCGTTACCTTGTTCAGCTCCCGATAATCTATACACATCCGATGCGACCCATCCTTCTTCTTCACAAACAGAATCGGGGCTCCCTAGGGCGAACTGCTCGGCCGAATAAATCCCTTGTCCAGCAGCTCCTGCAGCTGCGTAGACAACTCCTGCATCTCGGGAGGAGCCAACCGATATGGTGCTTTAGCTATCGGAGCCGCACCGGGAATGAGGTCAATCCTGAACTCCACCTGTCGCTCCGGAGGTATCCCAGGTAGTTCCTCCGGGAAAACATCAGCAAATTCTCGAACCACCGGGACCTCGCTCACGGTCGCCTTACCCGCCTCCCGGGTGTCCATCACGTACGCGATATAACCCGCGCATCCCTGCTGAAGGTAGCGCCTAGCCCTCGCTGCTGAACATACAGTGGGTCCACACTGCGGCCGCTCTCCATGAATCACTAACTCTCCCCCGCTTGGGGTCCTGACTCGCACTAGCTGCTGTGCGCAATCTATCACTGCCCCATTAGGGCTCAACCAATCCATACCAATAATCACCTTGTTCCCACGCAATGGAATGGGAACCAAGTCTACCAGGTAACGCTCCTCAAACAGTCGCAGGACACAATCTCGAAACACCATCGACGCTCGCACCGATCGATCGTCAGTAATCTCTACCTCTAACGGGCAATCTAACTCGCCTGAAGTCTCATGAAATCTCTTGCTAAGAGCAAGACAAACGAACGATCGGGATGCACCCGAGTCGAACAATACCTGAACCGGGATGCCGTTCACATGGAACGATCCTAATACACATGTATACACACGGAGCACATATCAATATCATAACAACATAACATAAAAGATAGAAGGAAGGAATCATACCCGTCACCACATCGGGCACGGCGCGTGCCTCCTCAGCAGTCAACTGAAATGCCCGACTCCTCACCACTGGAGCCTCTGCCTTGCCCTGACGGCTATCCGTGATCCGCAGGGTCGCTGGAGCTGGCGCCTTCACTGGCGCTGAAATTGTCAACATGGGGCAATTGGCCTTCTTGTGGCCCCTCTGGTTGCAGTGGAAACACAGCAACTCCGATGTCTGAATAACTGTCGCAGGAGCAGTGCAATCCCTGCTGGTATGCCCAAACTTGCCGCACTTGTAGCAGCCTGACGATCCCATCCTGCACGCCCCCTCGTGCGGCCTGCCGCACCTCCTACAGCGGCTCGGCCCCGACTGGCCTTTTGGCCTCCCATCTGATCCCTTGGGCTTCTTCCCCGAAGCCCCTGATGCCTGAACATCCTCAAGTTTCCGTTTCCGGATGTGCTCCAAATCTATCTCTCTCTCTCTAGCCCTGGCAATCATGGAGTCCAGGGTAGGGCAAGCCGAAAAGCTAACATGCTCCCGAATGTCGGCTCGTAGCATATCATGGTAACGAGTCCTCCTCATATCCTCGTCACCTGCATACTGGGGCACCAATAAAGCCCTCTCCCGAAACTTGGCGGTGATCTCCGCCACGGTCTCTGTCGTCTGCCTCAAGTCTAGAAACTCCCTGGCCAGCTGCTAAAGCTCGACAGCTGGCGCAAATTCTGCCCTGAACCTAGCCACAAAGTCCGACCAGGTCATTGCCTCGATAGCCGAGGCTCCCAACGAGTCACCCACTGACTCCCACCAATCTCGGGCCCGGTCCCGTAAACACCCTGCTGCGTACCTCACCTTCGACCCCTCGGGGCAGAAACTGGTCAACTGGGCGGACTCGATATCCGCAATCCACCGCCTGGCGACAATGGGGTCCTTCACCCCATGGAAATCCGGCGCACCACTGCCTCTGAAGTCCTTGAAGGATAGTGTGCGAGATCCCGACTGGCTAGAGGCCAAGTCGCTCCTGAATGCCCGTAGCGATCCTCCATCAACTCCACGATCCCTTCCTTGATCGACCCAAAGATGATGGGGGTCGACTCAAGGATGCCCCTAGTGATCTCCGACGTGATGAACTCACGTAGCCTCTCCTCAATCGGCTCGGTGCCAGATCCCGAACCTGACCCCTCTCCTGACCCGCCATCTGTCGGTCTCGGTCGAAGTACCACCATTCTGCAAAACATCATAATAATCATTAGTGGTACTGCTACTTTCTGAGGGATCTCAACTACTTACAGGTTCCTTGGTTTCGTCTTGGCCTTCCTCGGCTCGGGTACGGATCCTCTGCTTTCAGTAGTACGGGCCCATACTACCTTCCACATCTATCCGTACCGTCTCCGAGGAATTCCTCGACTCCACCAGCTCCCCTTTACTACTGCTACTCTCTGCTATTCTCATCCTAGGCTTGCCCTAGGGAAAACCCAAGTTCAACACAACTGGTCCTCAGCTGCTGTAGGTCTCCTCATAATGCCAGTTAGCCACCACCTAAACACCATCACATGTAATGAGGATTAGATAATCCTTCAAGTAAAAGATCCGTCCCTACAACGGTTGGACTCAAACAAGAGCTGCGCAATAGGGCCAGTTCCAACACTTTGGGATTATTCAACCCTGATTACATGTGGTGTGACGTGTTTACCTAGTGGCTCACTCCCATTGCTCAGAATCCCACCAAGCACGAAGCAAGCAGCATTCGGATAAGGAAAAACAAACTCAAGCCAAAACTGTTCTTAGGACAAGAAACGACACTTAACATAGGATGCTAAGCTCACACTATCAGGCATAACCTAAACAGGCTATCCTACTGCTGTCTACTCAGTTCTAGCATGCGATATTCATAAAGCTGTAACAAATAAACAGGCACATAAGGCATCACTCCTAGATCCTTAGCCTATTCTAGCATGCAATATTCATAAAGCTGATAAACATAACATAAACTTGTATGGGTACTATGGGGAATACTTACTTGAGCTCGGCCGGTCGCGCACGTCACACACTTTACTCTTTCTTGTGACTCTTTTCCGGGTTTTAAAGAACAATTTCTTTTGGAAAAATCTTTCAATCCCTCGATTTGAGTCCAAACACTCCCGAAGGCGTGTCCGAATCCCTCAAACCAGGGCTCTGATACCAACTTGTAACGATGCAATTTTTACGTCCGAAAATTTCATTTTTAAGGTATTACTTTAGAAAACATTAATAAATAAAAACATTGTTTGTTCACACCATAACACATTGCAACCATGTTCTAAAAAGCCAAACCATACATCCCATCAAAATATCAGAGTACAATCCCAGTAAATCTCATAAATGCGGAAACCGAAGAGTGTGTGTATGACGTGCCGCTACCGCACCGGCTCCTTCCCCTTCGATGCAGAGGTACCTGAAAACAAAACTGTAAACGTAAGCACAAAGCTTAGTGAGTTCCCCTAACGTACCACATACCATACAAACACATAACATACGCACTGCCAGGCTATTCTGGGGTGCCTGACTACCCGGTACGGCCATTCTGGGGTGCCGACCTACCCATACGGCCATTCTGGGGTGCCGTCTGACCCGTGTCAAGCCATTCTGGGGTGCTGACTACCCATGTCAAGCCATTCTGGGGTGCTGACTACCCATCGGTCCTAACAACCGATCCTCGGGGACTATTTCACCCCCTACTACTACGATCACATATAACATAACAAGCCAGCATGCAAACATATCATCACATACTGTCAGACGTATCTGGGGTGTCTGACTACCCTTCGGTCCTAACAACCGAACTCTACTACTATCACATACAACATATCATGCTAGCATATAACATATCAGGTAATAGCAAACCTAGATGATATCACAAAGACAATCATCTACCATACATCTCCTACTGGTGGGTCGGCATTGTGGCCTTAGACCCACTGCTACTGGAAGGTAACTCACCTCAAAGTAGCTGCTGAACTGATCGGGGACTAACTGACTGCTGCTGCTCCGGGAGTCCTCCGGCTGCAATTCCCACAACATACTCAATCAAACACTGCTAACTGTCCTTTAGGTAAAATGACCATTTTACCCCTGGTCTAGCTCTAAGCCAAAGCTAGAGTCAACTTTCAGTTGACCCGACTCGCCGAGTGGATCACCACTCGCCGAGTCCCTAGCAAACCATTGTCCTAGGTCCCTGGTTCTACTCGTCGAGTCGGGCTATGACTCGACGAGTTCACCTTCTAACTGTCATTCAACTCCTTCATCCTACTCGCCGAGTTGTATGAACAACTCGTCGAGTTCATCTTCATCCGATGAACACTTTATGCTAAGACTCGCCGAGTTGTATGAACAACTCGCCGAGTCTGTTCTTGATTTATGAAGATTGCCTTGGACTCGCCGAGTCAGGGCATTGACTCGCCGAGTCCTAACATGGATGAGTTCAGCTCCCAACTCACCGAGTCACCCCCTGTGACTCATGGCTCAACCCGACACATGATGAAGGGACCAAATCGGTGACTTGCGACCAGACTCGCCGAGTCACCTATGCGACTCGCCGAGTCGTCGCCATGCACTCCTTAAATATACCGATTTGCTCGATTCCAGTCCATGCCATTCATAGATCTGGACTTCTAGGACACGAATCACACGTAAAGTTTCCAACTTTACGTGTGGATATTCACCAATATGGATTATAGGGCTCAAAATGTCTCAAAAGGGTAGATCTAGGGCTAACAAGCCTCATGGGGCCAAAAAGCTAACAGATCTGAGCTCCTGGAGCTCAATCTTGCATAGATCCAAAGGCCAAACGCCTTATTACGACATATAATGCACATACAAACTTGGGGAATTGACCAAGAAGGACCCAAATGAAGTTTTAAGCATAGAATCAAGGGGAAAACGGGTTATACCTCAAAGGAAATGTTGAAATAACACAAAGATGGCTGATCTCCTTCTCCTCTTCTTGATCTACTCCTCTTACTCCTCAAAACCTTCAAGAACACACCAAGAACACCTCAAACTCTCAAGGAAACAAGGGAAAACGATGAAGGGGGAGTTCTGGGGGTGAATGGGAACGAGTTGGGGCGGAATGAGAGTTTAAATAGGGTGCAAACCCTTGAAACTTAGGGTTTCATCCAGCAGCGGTGACTCGCCGAGTCCAGGATGTGGACTCGCCGAGTCGCCTACTTAAAACGTGTCCTGAGTCTCGTCCCTACTCGGCGAGTCGGACCCTATGACTCGCCGAGTCCAAGGCTAAATTAGGGCAATGCTCAAACAAAATTCACATACCGGAAACCAGGTGCTACACCATTACACCTCTCTCTCACTACTTTGTCTCTCTAGACCCGAAATCGACTCCAAATCCACGAATTTCCGACTTCCAAACGTAAGGATTCATCCCCTAACTTAATCTAAACATACTTTACTGCTTTTAGAGTCCAAAATCATGAGAATCAAGGACCAAAAAGCAGTTTACGGCCAAAGAGGCTTCATAGGCCGTAAACCCCCAAAATCATACCAAAAGCCTTGTTTTTCCTTCCTTTAAGCTTATGGACTAGTTAAGGCATAAACCTAGGGGACTTTTGTGACAACTGCCAATTCAGGTCATTCTTGGACTCATGCATCTTTATAATAACCATTCATGCACAACATGTCATGACCTAGTAGTATAAATTAGGTCAAAAATCTTGCATAAACTAGGATCCAACTAAGGTCTAGGACTAATATACTTGATACTTACAATTCTAGTAAGTTGCTTAGCTACAATAGGAAATGCCAATACTATAATTAGAATAAGCTTCAAGCTTTGTTATAATTGAAATAGGGTATAAAACTCTAAAAATAAATTAAAACATTCTAATTATACTTCAACATGTTGTTGAATATCAATCAATGTTCCAAAAACTCTAAACAGCCAAAAATCCAAATTTATAAATCTTAAAGCTTAAAAACTTTATAAAATTTGGCTATAAACTTTCTAATATCAAATTTTATTAATCAAATTATGGATTATACCAATGAAATAGAAATATAAATTACAAGTATTAATCATAATTTATTAGTTAAAAACAAGATTTTTAAATAAATCAAAAATTGCTTAAAGAATCACTTTTATAAAAATTAGATTTTTATAAAAATTAGATTTTTATAAAAATTAAGGAGGGATTTTTTATAAAAATTTGAATTTAGGAGAGAGGAGGCTTTAATGCCTCAAAAATCTGGCCATCTCCCCTCTCCCCATGCACTCTCTTCCCAAAACTCATGATTAAACTCAAACCCACACTCCACCTCTTCTCTCTTCACTCTTCTCACTTCACTCTCTTCACACACTTCACCCTCTTCCTCTCTCTCTCTAAACTCACGAAATTTTTCTCATTTCTCTGCCAAATTTCAAGACTTTGAAGACCTTGAAGTGTTCTTACTTCTCTCAAGATCATAACCAAGGTAAACAACATCATCTTCTTCCATAGTTTGATGATTCTACTTCTTTTCGTTCTTAGTTTTCTCTTCTTTTAGGATTCTATGCCTTTCCATGGCTAGAAATCTTTATTCTCCCCTTGTGGTTTGTAGATTCTCACCATAACACAATGCATGTGTTTGAAATGGTGAAAATCCGGGATCAAACCCATGCAAGGAGTGAAAAAGATGCACATATGATCATGTGACATCAAAATCTAATATTTCATGTTCTTCTCCATCTCTTTTATGTTCATGCATGACCAAAAGCATTTAAACCATTTCTAGTACATATTGAATCCTCATTCATTCCATGCATGTGTTAGAAATCGGATCTTACCAAAGACATGCATGATGTTCTTGTTGAAATACCCTAATAATGCACACAAGCAAACATGCAATCTGCCAGATTACTTTGTTCGACTTTGAACAGTCATAACTCAGTCATTTCTTAACCAAATCATGATATTCTTTTTGTATTGGTTAGTTCCACGAGTTAACTTTCTAACCCAATTGGTCTCACTGTAAAATATTAAATATCCGATTTTTGGCAGATTTTACAAAAAGGTTGCGCATACAGCTCTTTTTCTGTGATCACTATTTTTATCTTGCTTAAACAATGGTCTTAAACCCAACCATAAATCTTAGGAAAAATACCTTAGAAACTTAACATATCTAGTGAGTTATGGTTGAAATTTCGTGGCTTAAAACCTCACTGAATGGGCTACAAAAATTCATAAACCTCAGCCACATCTACACTTCATGCATTATTGCATGCAACTTTTCTTAAATTGTTTGGAATCATTACCCTCATTTCTCTTCTGAATACATTCTTAACATTTTTACTTTTGAAAGCCCTTGCATGCATGAGATAATCTGGAAAATTTCAAGAGCTTTTGTTATTTATTTGATTTATTAGAATTATTGCTAAAACCAAGGGCATAAATCATATAAAATACTTCCAGAGGTCAATAAATCCTAAATAAATTCATGGATGATACTTATGGGGAATAATGACCCCTCACCAAATTTCAGCAATTTTTGTTACTGTTTCATATGATTTCTAATTTTCTTTTATTTAGGACATGATAAATTACAAAACCACTTTTTAGGATGTGAAAATTGTATCTAACAATTTTCGCATACCTTACTTGTGATGGGTGACTCAAGAAAATAATTTCAAGATTTTTCATCATGTCTAGCTATTTTTCCCAATTTTTGGTAATTATAATGGCTTAAAAATGGGAAAAATAGTTCTGATTATCCAAAATTCATGAAAATTTGCCAGGATATCATATTATATAGTAGGAGGTTACATAAAAATTTTGAATATTTTTCTCCACTGTAAACTATTTTTCCCTTATTTTCTAAAGTTAATTGCACTAAAATTCACTTAAATATACATAAATACCCAAAACCAGTTTATACATTATGAAAACCACTTTTGATATTTTTCCCAAGATATTTATACTGTAAATGATGTTACAAAAATTTATGGTAATTTATTTTAACTGTTTAATAATATTTCTTTAATTAATGACTATTTAAAGAAATAAAACAAGGAAAAATACAAATAACCACTGAAAAATATATTTTATATTTTTCCCAGCCTATTTATGTATAATAACAATTAAATAAAAAGTTTGGGTAATTTTGGAAACTGTTTACTATTTATTTCAATTTTTATTGAAATAAATGCTCAAAAATTATAAAATATAATTAAACAGCTTGGAAATCCATTTTTATAATTTTCCCAGCTTAGTGTTGTGTATTAACAGTTAAATAAAAAGTTTGAGAATTTTTATCCCTCGAATACTATTTTTCGTGAATTTATGTTGTTATTGAGACTTAAAAATTTGGAAAATTAACCTTCCAAGGTTGTAATTAATCGCACGACTTGTAAAATTTCAATACATCAGAAAAAGTGTAACAAAATGATATAAATCCAATACTAAAACATAAATTGGCATTTCCCTATATGTAGAGTTTAGTATATTAGCATTAGATATCGACATGGAAACTCACTAGTGCGTGTGTTTGGTGTCGTAGGATCCCGGTAGTAAGACGTTGGTGCATCCCGAAGTACCGCTTGTGTCTACACAAAACATCGTGAGTATTCACGCACTCCCCTTTTTTTCGGTTTTTATGTTTTGGGGTGGAAAAGCATGTCCAGAAAAACTATTGTTTGCATGTTGTACTTAAATTGAATTGTATCAAACATGATTGCTATTGTATTGCTATGTTTCTTTATGTATGTCTATGCAACACGGAACATGAGAACTTATCGTACAAAGGCCCTTCCCTTATCTCTAACCATTAACTCTTTGAGCCAATGGTCGTTATGGATAGCGCTATTAGGAATTGACAACTCCTCACTCGCCCGAATCGCTGGAGTGCATGATACCATATTCATCTATGGAACGATAAGCATAGATCTCGATAGGGCTTCAGTCATAGGTTTGGTTGAGACTCATTGTTTGCTCATACACATACAAACTCGTTTCTCGTTATAGCAATAAACTTGTATTCATTAATAGCAATCAACTTGTTTATCATTGAAGCAATGTACTTGTATTTACGAAAAGCCTTATTGTACGCTCGATTTTATAAACTTGTGATACTCACCAACTATTTTCATAGTTGACGCTCGTTTTACATGCTTTTTCAGGAAATAATTAGTAAGTGGATGTAAAGATTCATCATCATAGAGCATGTTGCATCGTGTTGAAGCTATTATGAAGCTATATTTTGAACAATGTTATTTTGAAAAACTTGTATTTTGTTTCTTTTGAAGCTATGGGTTGTAAACTTTTAAATACTGCTATGGTGATGTATCTTTATCTTTTGCAATGAAACCGTTATCGCTGTCATACCTTGCGTTTCCGCTTTAGCGGGGTGTGACAGAAGTGGTATCAGAGCTAAAGTTATAGAGAACATCGGTTTTTCTTTAAGAAAACACAACCTATAACTAAAACTTACAAAGAAATTCCTTTTACATCAAACATATTACAAGTATAATTAGGTTGGGAGTTGTATTATTGGACCTTGATTAAACATAGCCTGATCACCTATGTTTAATTAAGAAAAGATTTATACAAAGCTTGAGCTAATTATAATGGGAATATGTTCAACAAAAATATTTGAGAAAACCTTATTTAAAAATTTCAAAAGGTTAATTTTGGTGTGTGTAAGCATTGCATATTATAGGCATGCATTGTCATTTATTTCATATCTCATTGAAACTATGTCACAGTCCACTATGTCAAGATCGTCATCTTCCCGCGCTACCGCCTCAGCCGATGAATCCGGCTACGTCACTGTTATCCCTCGACGTAATCCCCCCGCCTCGATAGAAGAAGACCCATCAGAGGATACGGAAGATACTGGGAACTCGGTGGAGATCAGCAATGACAACGCCCCGAGTCAACGACGCGAGGCATCACCGACATCGGTGTTGCCACAGCCACCGCTCTATGGACTTCGCATTCGGAGGACAGCGAGGAAGAGTGTCCCCATTCCAGGAAGGATACCCGCCAGCACAGCAGGACATGGCACGGCAGGACCTAGCGGGGTAGGACCCGACTCGGTGGAGATCCGACTGTCATTGATTTCTTAATTATATATCTCGTATATTAGTACGGATTATGAGTACTTCTCATTTCATTAATTACCTGATTCACTAACTCGATTAGAACCACATACACTAAATTAACTATAATAGGTATAGTTAAGGACTCTATCCTTTGTTTCCACTATTACTCTACACTACTATAATTCTCTATATTATGAAGCAATACACTAATAAGAGAATACATTACAAGTTATACGAAAGATTACTACACTATAATACAAGAGAATGCACTAATCATGAGATAACTCACTAATCCACTACGGGATACTCTATACGCTATACACTATGCCCGAAGTTTTCCGATAGGAAGACGACACTATATGTATAGATCTATACGGGGCAGACGCTATTACATCCCGACTGATAACTTCAGTCCGAGCCGCTCAGGCCCAGGGATGCTTTTACTCTACTACACTATGCATGACTGGGAAGGTCATGGGGGATCCACTACTACTCACACTATTGGGAACATACTAGAAAGACACTATAACCGCACTAAAATACTAAAAGAAAGATGAAGTAATATCCCGATGTAAATAAGTATCTAATACTAAAGGATGCTGCACCACTATTATATACTCTAAAGGATAACTCACTATATTACATTATTAAATGGTGAGTCACTATTACACTTCTATGATAAATGATATTCAAAGGTAGAAGCAACAGATTTCTTAAAGATTTTCATTTACTATGCAGTTCTGGAAAATATAGGATTTTCTAGGTTTCACCACTAATTAGGATTTCAAACTTCAGTTTTCATACTGGTAACTCTAATGCTTTTTATACAAGTACTCACACTAAAATTCTTATGAACTCGCTAGCTTTATGCTGATATCCTTTTCAAAATAACTTGTATCTTTAGGCCAAAGATAGACAGGTACAGCAGCGGTAGCATTTTTGGAGAAGATGGAGGATGCAAGACCCATCTCTTATTTTTGTTTACTTTTGGTGTTTGTCAAATATTACGAAACACACTTGTAAATACACTTACTATGTAAATGAAATGGTTGTATGTTTCTTGCTTTTACTATTATACAATTGTGATGATACTGTACACTACGTCATCCACCCCGAAACATATTCCGCCGTTATCGGTTTTGGGGTGTGACACATATCAATATGGCACATAGATAAACACGTAAATATCAAAATGTATAACGTTCATATATATATATATATATATATATATATATATAAAGAGAGAGAGAGAGAGAGAGAGAGAGAGAGAGTTAGGTTCATATATGAAACCTTAATTTTTGTGTCAATGTGTGGCTAATTATTGACCAATCATTTCAAAAAGCCAATTTAGGGATTTTATTATCAATTAAATTAATAACCAAAAATAATGGTTATATTTATGGAATTGTTTCACACATCTTTTCATAACAACAAAATTTAATGAGTATGACACTCTTTTCGTAGGAAATATAATTTTAATCGGAGATGATAGGAATGATTTTTGTACAAATTTCATTTGTAGTCTATATCCTACATGTTTTAATGCATGTTGAAGCCTGTAATGGTGTCATTGTTGCAACATAAAAGAACCTGTCATCCTTTTTAGTTAATAAGATATTATTTGTATGTTCAAATTTTCTTCTTCACCATTGTTTTTTTATGTTATATTATTAGAATTATAACAATAACTATATGTAATATTTTTTTGTTATCATATAGCTATAAAAGAAATAAGCATGCATAATATAAAACAAGAAGGATATGTACCATGAGAAACCATTTTGTGGCCACATCCGGTAGCATACACATGAGGAGAGACTTGCAGCGAGTAGGGATATTGCCTGGACGCTTTCTGCCAACTTTGTTTTTGGGCAATGCGGTGATGGAGAACAAGGGCCGTCTAGGCGGTTCAAACTCCCAGATCTTAACCAACCACCACCGCTGAAGGACGAGGAAAGTGCCTAATCTGATCATGATTTACTTTTCGGGAGGTGTGCATTCATGCATGTGCGTGTAGCCTTTTTAAAATAATATTATATGCATGAGAGATGCATATGTAGTGTTTGTTTTTTTATTATTAATTTAATAAGTCTCAAAGACACTCAAGTAAAAGAAAATTATGGAAATGGTTAATTTATAATTATGTTTGACTTTGATAGTAATCAAACAAGCACACGTTTTGGCAATTATCAATGAATGTTAGTGATTTAGTTTTTAATTTGTGGACTTATTTTAGATAACAACTCAAAGATTTTTTTTTCTATTAGCAACTATAAATAAAATAAGTATGCAAAATCTAAAATTCTTAAAGACACTCAAGTAAAAGGAAATTATGGAAATGATTAATTTATGATTGCATTTGACTTTGATTGCAATGATTAATACATTTGACTATATATTCATATTCTTAAAGAATTTAATACCTAAGTATTTTTCAATATGTAAAATTATTGTACAATATTCTTACAGAATGCAATACAATCAGAATTTTTTTTTAAAGTTTTTCCGATTTTACTAATAATATAATAAGATACTGTAAATAATTTATAAGGTAAAACGTATACGTTTATTTTTTTGAAATCTAATTTAAATTGCATTCCTTAATAACTTGAGTGTCACACAAAAAGTATATGTTCTATCCTGCAAAAACATGAAGTACTAGTCTCTTCCAGATTTTCTTTCTCAATAATAGGAGCAGTAACTCTACCAGTGTTCAGTTTCTTCACAAAAGAAACAAGATCTATCTATGTGGTCCTTATTGAATTTCTTGGGCTTAAATGTGTTTAGTCCATAAAACTGTTGGATAAACTGTCTAAGCCCATAACTATAATTGGTACGTACTTGAATTGATAGCGACGCAGTCCTTTTGGGTTACCCTCAAACCTAGCAAACGAACAAGGAAATTATGAAAGGAGAGATATTGATGTATTATTATCACTTGAAAAATTCATTACCAAATATCTAGTTTGATAGAATTTTAATAATCATTTTACCACAAGTATTATGATCAATAAAAATCATGGTTATCAAGATTGATGACGAATGCATAAACTATATGTAGGAAGATAATAAAAAACGAAAAATAAAAATAGAGCCATAATTAAAAGTTATATTTATATGTGTAAACTAAATTTTAATAAATCACGTCTTAATGGACACAAGTCGGTTGTTGCCAATATGGGAATTTACAAACGGAATTTACAAATGAAAAATATAGGAATTTTAATAAATCAGACACTGATAGACGATATTTTTTTTTATTATAGTTTAAATATGTATTTTAAAGAACTTTTATTCCTTTTTGTTACAAATCTAAAATATATGAATTTACAAACAGAAGTTTAACATCTACATGAATATAAATTTATATATTAAAAATAATAATTAATATGAGTTGTTATCTAGTAAGTGACATTTGAATAAGAATAATTCTAAAGTTTTCAAAAAAAGACATGTGTCAAAATTTAAGTGAATTTTACATTTGAAAAATATGATCTTTATGTATTAGGGTAGATATATAAATATAAAATTTTATAAAAACAACATATTATGTTTTGCTGATATTAAATTTGATGGATAACTAAAAAATTTCAAAATAATACTAATTTATAATATAGATATTAAAAAACAAAATATAAATAGAGCCATAATTCAATATTATAATTATATATGTAAACTAAATTGTAATAAATCACATATTGATGAACACAAGTCGTCGCATATCAATATTGCACGTAAAGAAACAGGTAAATGTCAAAATGTATAACATTCATATATGTATATATATATATATATATATATATATATATATATATATATAAAGTGACAGAGCGAGAGTTAGGTTCATATATGAAACCTTAATTATTGTGTGAATGTGTGGCTAATTATTGACCAATCATTTCATAAAGCCAATTTAGGGATTTTATTATCAATTAAATTAATAACCAAAAATAATCGCCATATTTATGGAATTGTTTTACACATCTCTTCATCACAACACAATTTAATGAGTATGACACTCTTTTCGTTTGAAATATAATTTTAATCAGAGATGATAGGAATGATTTTTGTACAAATTTCATTTGTAGTCTATATCCTACATGTTTTAATGCATGTTGAAGCCTGTAATGGTGTCATTGTTGCAACATAAAAGAACCTGTCATCCATTTTAGTTAATAATATATTATTTGCAAATTTTCTTCTTCACCATTGTTTTTTATGTTATATTATTTGAATTATAACGATAACTATATGTAATATTATTTGTTAGCGTATAGCTCTAAAAGAAATAAGCATGCATAATATAAAACAAGAAGGATATGTACCATGAGAAATCATTTTGTGGCCACATCCGGTAGCATACACAGGAGGAGAGACTAGCAACGAGTAGCGATATTGCCTGGGCGCTTTCTACCAACTTTGTTTCTGGGCAATGCGTTGATGGAGAACAAGGACCGTCTAAGCGGTTCAAACTCCCGGAACTTAACCAACCACTACAGCCGGAGGACGAGGACGGTGCCTGATCTGATCATGATTTACTTTTCGGGGGCATGCATTCATGCTTGTGCGTGTACCCTTTTTAAAATAATATTATATGCGTGGGAGATGCATATGTAGTGTTTGTTTCTTTATTATTAGTTGAATAAGTCTCAAAGATACTCAAGTAAAAGAAAATTATGGAAATGGTTAATTTATAATTACGTTTGACTTTGACAATAATCAAACAAGCACACGTTTTGGCAATTATCAAAGAATGTTAGGTATTAAGTTTTTAATTTGTGGTCTTATTTTAGATAACAACTCAAATATTTTTTTTCTATTAACAACTATAAATAAAATAAGTATGCAAAATCTAAAATTCTTAAAGACACTCAAGTAAAAGAAAATTATGGAAATGATTAATTTATGATTGCATTTGAGTTTGATTGCAATGATTAATACATTTGACTATATATTCATATTCTTAAAGAATTTAATACCTAAGTATTTTTCAATATGAAAAATTATTGTACAATATTCTTACAGAATGCAATACAATCATAATTTTTTTTTAAAGTTTTTCAGATTTCACTAATAATATAATAAGATACTGTAAATAATTTATAAGGTAAAATATATACATTTATTGTTGAAAACTAATTTAAATTGCATTCCTTAATAACTTGAGTATTACACAAAAAGTATACGTTCTATCCTGCAAAAACATGAAGTACTAGTCTCTTCCAGACTTTCTTTCTCGATAATAGGAGCAGTTCCTCTACCAGTGTCAAGTTTCTTCACAAAAGAAACAAGATCTATCTATGTGGTCCTTATTGAATTTCTTTGGCTTAAATGTGTTTAGTCCATAAAACTGTGGGATTAAATGTCTAAGCCGATAACTATAATTCGTATGTACTTGAATTGATAGCGACACAGTTCTTTTGGGTTACCTCAAACCTAGCAACCGAACAAGGAAATTATGAAAGGAGAGATATTGATTTATTATTATCACTTGAAAAATTCATTACCAAATATCTAGTTGGATAGAATTTTAATAATCATTTTACCACAAGTATTATGATAAATGAAAATCATGGTTATCAAGATTGATGACGAATGCATCACTATGTGATGCAAAATATATGTAGGAAGATAATAAAAAAACAAAAAATAAAAATAGAGCCATAATTAAAAGTTATATTTATATGTGTAAACTAAATTTTAATAAATCACATATTGATAGACACAAGTCGGTAGTTGCCAATATGGGAATTTACAAATGAAAAATATTGGAATTTTAATAAATCAGATACTGATAGACGTTATTTTCTTTTATTATAGTTTAAATATGTATTTTAAAGAACTTTTATTCCTTTTTTTTACAAATCTAAAATATAGGAATTTACAAACAGAAGTTTAACATCTACATTAATATAAATTTATATATTAAAAATAATAATTAATATGAGTTGTTATCTAGTAAGTGACATTTGAATAAGAATAATTCTAAAGTTTTCAAAAAAAGGCATGTGTCAAATTCATAGTGAAGTTTTCATTTGAAAAATATGATCTTTATGTATTAGGGTAGATATATAAATATAAAATTTTATAAAAATAACATATTATGTTTTGCTGATATTAAATTTGATGGATAACTAAAAAAATTCAAAATAATACTAATTAATAATATAGATATTAGAAAACAAAATATAAATAGAGCCATAATTCAATATTATAATTATATATGTAAAGTAAACTGTAATAAATCACATATTGATGAATACAAGTCGGTGCATATCAATGTTGCACGTAGTGAAACATGTAAATGTAAAAATGTATAACGTTCATATATATATATATATATATATATATATATATATATATATATATATATATATATATATATATATATATATATATATATATATATATATATATAAAGAGAGAGAGCGGGAGTTAGGTTTATACATTAAATCTTAATTATTGTGTGAATGTGTGGCTATTTATTGACCAATCATTTCATAAAGCCAATTTAGGGATTTTATTATCAATTAAATTAATAACCAAAAATAATGGCTATATTTATGGAATTGTTTCACACATCTTTTCATCACAACACAATTTAATGAGTATGACACTCTTTTCGTTGGAAATATAATTTTAATCGGAGATGATAGGAATGATTTTTGTACAAATTTCATTTGTAGTCTATATCCTACATGTTTTAATGCATGTTGAAGCCTGTAATGGTGTCATTATTGCAACATAAAAGAACATGTCATCCATTTTAGTTAATAAAATATTATTTGTATGTTCAAATTTTCTTCTTCACCATTGTTTTTTTATGTTATATTATTTGAATTATAACAATAACTATATGTAATATTTTTTGTTAGCGTATAGCTATAAAAGAAATAAGCATGCATAATATAAAACAAGAAGGATATGTACCATGAGAAAGCATTTTGTGGCCACATCCGGTGGCATACACAGGAGGAGAGACTAGCAACGAGTAGGGATATTGCCTGGGCGCTTTCTGCCAACTTTGTTTAAGGGCAATTCGGTGATGGAGAACAAGGGCCGTCTAAGCGGTTCAAACTCCCGGATCTTAACCAACCACCACCGCCGGAGGATGACGATGGTGCCTGATCTGATCATGATTTACTTTTCGGGGGGCGTGTGTCACACCCCAAAACCGGAACGGCGGAAACGTTCTGGGGTGGATGACGTCATGTCAAGTATCATAACACATGCATTATAGTAATCAAAGTACAACAAAACATTGCATTAATAGTAATAGTTTTACAAGGTTACATTACAACAATTTAAAGTAATACAAGTAATAGAATAAATACAGCGTGGTACTAAGCTATCTTCATCAACAGCTCCGGGGATGTACCTGTCTAAAGCTAACCTGAGAATACAAGTTATTTGAAAAGCGAGTATCATCATTTTTACAAATGTTGGTGAGTTCATAAGAATTTAGTGACATTTCATTCAAATAACTTAAGAAAGTAGTAGTTTAAGAGATTTCAGTGTATTAGAGTCCTTTCCAGAAAATCCTATATTTTCTTTAATAAAAGTAGCCTTCTACCAAGGTTGGTCAGTGATGTGGGGTAAAAAGTAGTTTTCCCTAAATTGCTATCATTATCAAAATACCGAATTTGATTTTTAGAGAAAGCAAGAGACATCAGGGAAATAACATACGCCTCAGCAGTGAGGACTGCTGACTAAGGCAAAAGTGTCATAGACTCCAGGAAAGTATCGAACTAACGACACGCCTGGTTCAATCTAACAAATGGAGAAACAGACCCCAGAAGGTACCAAATGAAAGGTACAACTGGTAAGGTCTAAAACAGTGAACGCAGACCGAAGATGATACCAAATGGAAGGTACATCTTGCAAGGTCATAACAATGAAGACAGACCACAGACGATACCAAATGAAAGGTACATCTTGAAAGGTCAAACAAAGATAACAGACCCCAGACGATATAAAATGAAGGATACATCTAGCAAGGTCAAAACAGTGTGACTCTAAAAAAGGTGACATCAGCATACAGTGTAAATCGCTGACGAAATACTGTTACCTTAAAGCCATGAATTATAAGGCAACCCAGGATACTCGTAACCATACTGACTAGAGTACTAGACGCCCTACAAGCATCTATATAATGTGACATTTGTCACCCCTTGGCTTGGTAGGCCGTTGACTGTAGCTAGTAGTCAGGGTGCGGGGTTGTCAATCCCGTATAGGCCTATACACACAATGTCCGCTCTCCCTACAGGAGACTCTGGTTACCAACTAGACGACGGAGAAGGCCGCGTCCCGAAGATGCATCCCAAATAGAGGATAGTGTGTTACTAGGAGGGAGTGGGTTTCTTATGTAAGTGTAGACTAGCGGTATAGATTCTTAACTGAATTGGCTGAAGAAAACACGTATGTCTATGCTCGTATACATAATATATAACTAATGAATCGAACGACCTTCAGATGGACATCCAATCCCACCAGACCACATCTCAACGAAGAAAAGGAAATAGGGCGGACAAGCCTTCCAAAGTCCTTCAATCATTATTTATATGCATCTATACAAGCATAAACATACATCTAACTATGCTTGAGTGTGTATCATACAGTGAAGTATAAGTGTACAGTGGAACATCTGAGTCGTGAAGTATAAGTGTACAGTGGAACATCTGAGTCGTGAAGTATAAGTGTACAGTGGAACATCTGAGTCGTGAAGTATAAGTGTACAGTGGAACATCTGAGTCGTGAAGTATAAGTGTACAGTGGAACATCTGAGTCGTGAAGCATAAGTGTACAGTGGAACATCTGAGTCGTGAAGTATAAGTGTACAGTGGAACATCTGAGTCGTGAAGTATAAGAGTACAGTGGAACATCTGAGTCGTGAAGTATAAGAGTACAGTGGAATATCCGAGTCGTGAAGTATACGTGTACAGTGTGGGATAATCGAACCATGAAGTATAAGCGTACCAAGTATAAGTGTATCACGAAGCAGAGACGACAATAAGTGATGTAAGAACGTCTATCAAGTATAAGCGGAGTAAAGTCGTTATCCAGTATAAGTGAAGGAGAAATCGTATCACTAAGTAAGAGCGTGACATCAAGTATAAGCGACTATAGGTATAAGTGAAAGTGTTACCGAGTCAGAGCATACAAATAAGTATAAGCGATACAGTAGTGTTTAACAAGTAAAAGTATACGTCAAAAAGGAGAAATCTTTAATGAAAAGCCTTTATGTACAGAGAAATCACAAATTGTATTCCATTGTAAAATACGTTTAAAACCTTAGAGGATCTTTCATAAACCAATTTAGGATGAACTTAAATAAATCAGTATAAGTAAAAGTTATGAAACAGGTAAAAGTCATTTTAGTGTCCCACTCGGTAAAACAGTGTAAAAGTGGTAAAATCTTGTGCATGCGGGTTATCAATCATATGCGATTGACATGATAACTGGCACGTTTAACTTGTATTCCCCCCCTATAAAACATTTAAAAGCATTTAAAAGGTTCATTCAGGGGTATGAACTCACCTGGTGTAAGTAGGTCCGACGAAAGTGCCGATTGGGCGTTCGGGGTCACGCAAGGACTTGAACACCCACAAGGACCTATTTTAACATATGATAACATAGGTTCACATACAATTAGCATATAATATACTAATTAAACAATTATACACACTCAAAGGAGTGGAAAACACTTTTGGTTGAGTGTTCGGGGTCCCGGGTAGCGTTTACAGGTGCTAAGGGTCTCTTATCAGTTGTGGGACTTTGCTGTACTCACATATCAAGTATGTAAATGGATTTAAAACACCAACATGGACCAAACAAGGAGTTTACGGCCCAACCTAAGGGAGTTTACGGCCGTAAACTCCCAAGGTTCTATTCTTGGGTGTTTGATGCTTCTAGCTTGTTCATTGAATTATTCTAAGCATTTTTCCTAAAGGGCATGAGTGGATTTGAGGTTCCTAAGGGCCTTATAATGGAGTTTACGGCCTAAGAACAACTCCTAAAGGATTTTATGGCCGTAAACTCTAAATCATTGAGTTTGGTGATGTTTCAAGCCCCTAATGCCTTTCTAGTGATTTCTAATGAAGTTTGATGCTATTTTGGGTGATTAAAACCAACATTTGAGGGGGTTTTGGGGAGTTTACAGCCTAGATAAATGCTTGGGCCCTAAACTCCAAATCAAGCCTCATTTCATTGTGTTTAAGTCCATAGATCCTTTCTAGCACTTTATAGAAATAGTCTAAGGCCATTTGGGGGGGGGGTAAAAACCACACTTTTGGGCACATTTAGGGGTGTTTACGGCCTTGGTATAGACCTGGCCATAAACTCCTTTTAATAATTCATTTTGGAGTGTTTCAAGGGTCTAAACTCAAGAGGATAAGTTCCTAAATTATGTATGAAGCCCTAGGATGAGTTTGGAGTGCATTTGGGACCATGACTTGGGGAGTTTACGGCCTAAGCATGTGCTTGGGCCGTAAACTCTTCTTTGAGTCCTAAATCCATGCATTTTAGTGTTTAAACACCCCTAGGCTATATCCCCTAATAGTTTCTAAGCTTGTGGTCAAGTTTAAAGGCATGATTGGCACCATTTTAGGGGTTTACGGCCCTAGAATGTTCCTGGGCCGTAAACTCCTTATTCCATGCCTTCTTGGATGATTTTTGGGCTATAAACATAAATCACTATGTTTAGAATAAGCTAGGGTAAGCGGACTTACAATTTGGAAGCGTTTGGTTGCGGATTCGGGGGGAAAACGGGTCTAGAGAGAGATTATAGAGAGAGAGTGTAAAAAGTCTCCCATCTGACTCCACTCACCCATATATAGGTTTCACAGTCGGGGCTCAGTGGAATTCTACCCGATACTGCCATTAAACGGGGCTTTTGGTCGCACCCGATTTAGTGGTCGTAATAATAAAACTTCACATTTTCCAAATAAATGGAAATATGTGTCCTGTGTTTTTATTTCCTTTTATCACGAATTAACGACATATAAACATACACAATTTGAAATGTTTATTAAATTTTACGGCTTCTTATTAACGGAACTTTTGAACAGTGGAAAATTCCGTTAACGGTAACGGAGAAATGTAACGGGACAACTTGGGTTGTCACATCATCCCCCCGTTAGAGGGAATTTCGTCCCGAAATTTAGATCTAGGCAAGGAAGTAGGTATGAATGGCCAAGTAGAGGTAAGAGAGTACTTCCTATGTGGTTGTCCTTGCATCCCCAAGTGGTCTCTGGTCTGTGTTTGTCATTTCAACAGACCCTCGCGTACGGGATGTGGATGCCGTCTCGTGTAGCTAGTGGGTTCCAACTGGTTTATCTACAATGTTAGGGTTCTCGATGGATTCTATTAAGATGAGTGAGGTATGAAGAGTGTTGTCGGGAATTCACGTATCAAGTCTAAGAAGTGAGTCGATCGAATGTGAACCTTGTGGTATATCCGAAAGTAGTAGCGGCCTGAAAAGGGTCGGACCATGTCTCCATGAGGATTTCTCGGATGGTCCTAAGCTCTCGGAAAGGAGTAGAGCTTTTCACTACTAAGAACATAGTGTACCTCTATGGCAAGATCAACACTGGTGTGATCGCCATTATGAAGTTCCTAACGTTCTCGCTTGTACTGGATGTGTAGTCCTTCAGGTTAGTCCTTAGGAAGCTCAGGTGGTCTTCGGTTTCATGTTTTCTTTCAACTGGCTGATAGAGGCTTTCTAAATCGTCAATTAGGTTGCGTGACTATGGTTATCGGTTTGCTATAGAGTGTCTATCTCGCGCTTGTGCAAAATGAACCTGCACTAACGAAGCTTGAGATACGGAAACCCTGAGGATCGAGGAGTTAGGGTTTCACTAGATGAACGTTGGACTATGTCGGGAGGTGGTTCTACTATCTCTGCGTGAGATAGTATTCGTGGAACACCTAACAGTCCAATGAATCTCCAAGACTGTGGTTTATTCTAGCGTGGAAAGTGCGTGCTCTTGCATAACCCTTCGACTAACACCAGGGCTGGTGTCAAGTCTATAATCTCTTCGGGATCAGGGTCACGAGGATTAACGCAACTACGTTCGCACTTTACCAAGTATTCTTGGCTGCAAAGGTTATCCTGTGGTTCTCGGCATTCTAGTGTCCTCTTCGGAGAATGTATTCCATCGTCTACAGGGCGACGACGATTTCCTCCATGCAATAGGGTAGACGATGATAGGCACCACTTGTCTATAACGAGGTGGACGAAGTGCCGGAGTAGTGCGGGCATATACTGCAACTACTCATCCAGAGATTCTGGGTTTTCTCGGTCTAGGTTAAATATAGTGAGTATAGAGTCTTCTCACTCGGAACTTTTAAGAGTTCAACCCGTAGTGATTTTCTTGACTTCGGCTCCTATGTTATGGAATATGGTGAAGGTGTTTTGCTAAGAGGTCCATGGTAGAGCTCATACTAAGCCTAACCGCAAATACCGCGTGTATGCGAGCAGTATACAGTTGAGGTCGGCGGGACGTTCAGCTGTACGACTCCACCCCAAACACACAACCCAACGAGGAACAGGGAATAGGGAGGAATCACACACCTTTAATCTTTTTGATCTCAATTATATGCCGCCCTTATGCATATACCTGATTATAGCGGTCAGTCTCATGAGTTCTATTCTCTAGGTTCACGAACCTAATGTGCGAGGTGCGAAGGGTCTCTCGGGGAAATTATACGGAGTATGCTTCGGTCGGATGTCATCTTCTAGAGTATCTTGTAGTGTGTTTCACTTTGGTGTTCATCTGACTACGAGGGGTCGGTCAACAGTGTATGGTATCTTGCCTTGGGTGCTTCGGAAAGTTTGAGATAAGAGGGACGATTGACGGATCGTATTAAGTTGGTTTATTTGTGTTAGGTTCAGGTTCGGAAGAACCTTTATTTTCCGATAGGGCTATGGAGAAAGTTCTTTTTACACAGCACTTAAGGATTTACACACTGTTGCATGAAATCAAACCATGATCAATAGAGTCGTCGAAGTTGGCACACTTCGACATGATATAAAGTGAAGATCGATAGAGTCATGTGCCGAACAGGCACACAAGTTCGAGGCGTCTCGGGTTTCGTCCTACGTATCACTACCACGGATACTTGGACCGATAGATTCGACGCGGAACTATAGAGAGTTCTAAGTGTTTCCGAATAAAGTATCTTTTCATGAAAGGGTTCTCACAAGGCATTTTTATAATCGCCTCACATATACTAGTCATGTATATTTAAGGTGGGGAGGACTGTTGACTGAGCGACCCCGCCCTAAATCCATAACCAAACGAGGAACAGGAGATGAGGCGGCATTCGCTCACTCTAGGTTTGTCCATCTTAAATATACATGGACGTAACGTATATGTTTAGCCACTATAGTTTTACCTAATAAATTTTAAATTTTATAACAGTGCTGCGACTTTCGCCTTACTGGAAAGAATTTACATTTGAATTAGTCTTTTATTGTTCTTAGTTTAGTTATCTGAGATCGAGAGACGTACCAAAAATCTAATGAGTTCCTTGTCGCTTCTCCCTAAGCAGTAGTGTCAAGTTTCTTATGTGTCTTTGTCTTTTCCTTCGGTTGGGCAGTCCTTCTTGAAGTGTCCAAACTCGCCACATAGGCGGCAAACCTGTGTGACCGCCGCATTGGCGATTGCTGTTATACGTTCCACCGGAGTTCTGCATACACGAGCAGTATGCCCCTTCATGTGGCACCTAGCACAATAGAGTTCCCGGCAGGCACCATGATGATGGTAGTTGCACTTGTTGCAATGGGGAAGGTCTCCTAGATACGGTCTTCTTGGAGTCGGGAGGGAAGGGTTGACAGGGGTACAGACTGCCTTAGCTCGTTGCCCTTCGGAAGGTCCTTGAGCCGAGGTACTTCCCTCCTCTATCTTGAGTTTTCTCTTTAGTGAGTTCAGTTGAGGTTCTTGGGTGGCTGAGTATGGAAGTGTGGGTTGATGCTGTCCATTGTCAGGATTGGAATTTCCAACGGGCTCCTTGCTAACATTGGCGTTGTTAGCATTCAGGTGAGCCATGACAGCTGCTACGGCTGCTGAAACTGCAACTTGGAACGTAGCTTCATCAAATAGGAGAGTAGGTTTCTTGCTTGTGGATTGGTTACGCTTCTTCGGTGGCATGGTTTTTCCTACACGGAAAGGAATACAAGGTAATGAGAGACGATGGTTAACCCTGGACGTTTCTGTCCTGAACGTATTAGGCATAATATTTTTCCCGTGCCTTGGGTATTGGTTGTCTGAGTGTCGACCTACATCCCTATGATGTAGTCCTGGAAATCGAAGTGGATGTATGAGTATCAGAAAAAGGCCATAAGATGCGAGTCGTTCCTACTAAGTTACCTTTATACTGAGAGAGGTTTCACTCTCTGGTCTGGAGAGATTTGAGAACAGTTCGGAACGAAGCTGCGGGAAGAGAGGCTCATGAGGGCTTATGGCTAAATAACCTCACAGAGGTGTCAGGATCCGCTCTAAGCGCATTACCGGCAACGGGAACAAGGCGATTTACCTAACACATAGCGTGAGCAGTGTAATCACTAACTCACTAAATTGTATTATTTTATGGGTGTATTAGCGTGAAGAACACGAGGAAAAGACACTTCTCGGGGTTCCACGTACTGGCTCCCTCGGTCTGCCTCGTACCCTTGACTGGAATCGGCATTGGTTTCCTTCATATAGTTTCCTAGGTTTCTCTCCTCGTATGGACATATTGAATTTCTACTCCACCTTCCTTCTGATTCCAACTCTGGGTGTCATCACCTCGCGATGGATGACTGGAAATCTCTGAAGTTTAGGCGAGTTTCTCACCGATGTCCCTAAAAGAACATGGGCACTTGGTGTATTCAATAGTCTCGACCCAGTTCATTTATTTCCGAACAAGAAATCTTATGAATGAACTTTTTCAGGGTTGGAATCAACTCTTCTATCATGCACTGAAGTGGGTAGGGTTTTCTACAGGGTTCGTGCGAGAATGGAAATGTCTAAAGAATCCTAACAGATTATTAACATTTCGTTGGATGATCCACATCGAGTCCTGCTACGATTACACAGGGTATACAAATCATGTATAGCTTAGATCCGATAGGCCTTCGAATATGTGATACTACTCTAGAACCACATCCCAACGAGGAAAAGAAAATAGAGCGAAACCACACATTCTTAGCCTATGGGATCCTTATTATATATAACCTTAGAAGTATACCCTCTGTAGCTGTAGGTATATCAATAAGGATCTTTTAGTTCTCACACCAGGTTATCTATGTATTCTAAATACCCCTATGGTATTTTAATTCTTGTTTGTTTTCTCATCTTCTGAATGTCATTCTGGGATTAGTGTGAATCTTTTAGCGCTCTAAAATACTCCTATAGTATTTTAACTTTATGTTTGGCTCTAGCAAATCCTAGTTGGTAAGTTTCAGACCTGTTGCACACCACAATCACTCCTGAGCACACGTTCATCGCATCTCGAATAAAGGTAGTTGATCAGGTTACATTTATTCCAGCGTACGATTACATAACTGCCCATATTTGTCTGTAGTGCTCAACATCCGAAGACTTTTATTCTTGTTCTTCTTGTGATACTTGTGTTCGAGTGTTTAGATTCTGGATGTTATTATACTTTGGTAAAATATGGTTATATTTTAAAGTATAATTTATTGTTCAGAGTGTTTTATCCCATTGCATTTATAGGCTGTATATCTTTTATGAATTGATATACTTAGCTCACTATAAACAATGCTCTGATACCAATCTGTCACACCCCAAAACCGGAACGGCGGAAACGTTTTGGGGTGGATGACGTCATGTCAAGTATCACAACACACGCATTATAGTAATCAAAGTACAACAAAACATTGCATTAATAGTAATAGTTTTACAAGGTTACATTACAACAATTTAAAGTAATACAAGTAATAGAATAAATACAGCGTGGTACTAAGCTATCTTCATCAACAGCTCCGGGGATGTACCTGTCTAATGCTAACCTGAGAATACAAGTTATTTGAAAAGCGAGTATCAGCATTTTTACAAATGCTGGTGAGTTCATAAGCATTTAGTGACATTTCATTCAAATAACTTAAGAAAGTAGTAGTTTAAGAGATTTCAGTGTATTAGAGTCCTTTCCAGAAAATCCTATATTTTCTTTAATAAAAGTAGCCTTCTACCAAGGTTGGTCAGTGATGTGGGGTAAAAAGTAGTTTTCCCTAAATTGCTATCATTATCAAAATACTGAATTTGATTTTTAGAGAAAGCAAGAGACATCAGGGAAATAACATACGCCAAAGCAGTGAGGACTGCTGACTAAGGCAAAAGAGTCGTAGACTCCAGGAAAGTATCGAACTAACAACACGCCTGGTTCAGTCTAACAAATGGAGAAACAGACCCCAGAAGGTACCAAATGAAAGGTACAACTGGTAAGGTCTAAAACAGTGAACGCAGACCGAAGACGATACCAAATGGAAGGTACATCTTGCAAGGTCATAACAATGAAGACAGACCACAGACGATACCAAATGAAAGGTACATCTTGAAAGGTCAAACAGAGATAACAGACCCCAGACGGTATCAAATGAAGGATACATCTAGCAAGGTCAAAATAGTGTGACTCTGAAAAAGGTGACATCAGCATACAGTGTAAATCGCTGACGAAATACTGTTACCTTAAAGCCATGAATTATAAGGCAACCCAGGATACTCGTAACCATACTGACTAGAGTACTAGACGCCCTACAAGCATCTATATAATGTGACATTTGTCACCCCTTGGCTTGGTAGGTCGTGGACTGTAGCTAGCAGTCAGGGTGCGGGGTTGTCAATCCCGTATAGGCCTATACACACAATGTCTGCTCTCCCTACAGGAGACTCTGGTTACCAACTAGACGACGGAGAAGGTCGCGTCCCGAAGATGCATCCCAAATAGAGGATAGTGTGTTACTAGGAGGGAGTGGGTTTCTTATGTAAGTGTAGACTAGCGGTATAGATTCTTAACTGAATTGGCTGAAGAAAACACGTATGTCTATGCTCGTATACATAATATATAACTAATGAATCGAACGACCTTCAGATGGACATCCGATCCCACCAGACCACATCTCAACGAAGAAAAGGAAATAGGGCGGACAAGCCTTCCAAAGTCCCTCAATCATTATTTATATGCATCTATACAAGCATAAACATACATCTAACTATGCTTGAGTGTGTATCATACAGTGAAGTATAAGTGTACAGTGGAACATCTGAGTCGTGAAGTATAAGTGTACAGTGGAACATCTGAGTCGTGAAGTATAAGTGTACAGTGGAACATCTGAGTCGTGAAGTATAAGTGTACAGTGGAACATCTGAGTCCTGAAGTATAAGTGTACAGTGGAACATCTGAGTCGTGAAGTATAAGTGTACAGTGGAACATCTGAGTCGTGAAGCATAAGTGTACAGTGGAACATCTGAGTCGTGAAGTATAAGTGTACAGTGGAACATCTGAGTCGTGAAGTATAAGAGTACAGTGGAACATCTGAGTCGTGAAGTATAAGAGTACAGTGGAATATCCGAGTCGTGAAGTATACGTGTACAGTGTGGGATAATCGAACCATGAAGTATAAGCGTACCAAGTATAAGTGTATCACGAAGCAGAGACGACAATAAGTGATGTAAGAACGTCTATCAAGTATAAGCGGAGTAAAGTCGTTATCCAGTATAAGTGAAGGAGAAATCGTATCACTAAGTAAGAGCGTGACATCAAGTATAAGCGACTATAGGTATAAGTGAAAGTGTTACCGAGTCAGAGCATACAAATAAGTATAAGCGATACAGTAGTGTTTAACAAGTAAAAGTATACGTCAAAAAGGAGAAATCTTTAATGAAAAGCCTTTATGTACAGAGAAATCACAAATTGTATTCCATTGTAAAATACGTTTAAAACCTTAGAGGATCTTTCATAAACCAATTTAGGATGAACTTAAATATATCAGTATAAGTAAAAGTTATGAAACAGGTAAAAGTCATTTTAGTGTCCCACTCGGTAAAACAGTGTAAAAGTGGTAAAATCTTGTGCATGCGGGTTATCAATCATATGCGATTGACATGATAACTGGCACGTTTAACTTGTATTCCCCCCCTATAAAACATTTAAAAGCATTTAAAAGGTTCATTCAGGGGTATGAACTCACCTGGTGTAAGTAGGTCCGACGAAAGTGCCGATTGGGCGTTCGGGGTCACGCAAGGACTTGAACACCCACAAGGACCTATTTTAACATATGATAACATAGGTTCACATACAATTAGCATATAATATACTAATTAAACAATTATACACACTCAAAGGAGTGGAAAACACTTTTGGTTGAGTGTTCGGGGTCCCGGGTAGCGTTTACAGGTGCTAAGGGTCTCTTATCAGTTGTGGGACTTTGCTGTACTCACATATCAAGTATGTAAATGGATTTAAAACACCAACATGGACCAAACAAGGAGTTTACGGCCCAACCTAAGGGAGTTTACGGCCGTAAACTCCCAAGGTTCTATTCTTGGGTGTTTGATGCTTCTAGCTTGTTCATTGAATTATTCTAAGCATTTTTCCTAAAGGGCATGAGTGGATTTGAGGTTCCTAAGGGCCTTATAATGGAGTTTACGGCCTAAGAACAACTCCTAAAGGAGTTTATGGCCGTAAACTCTAAATCATTGAGTTTGGTGATGTTTCAAGCCCCTAATGCCTTTCTAGTGATTCCTAATGAAGTTTGATGCTATTTTGGGTGATTAAAACCAACATTTGAGGGGGTTTTGGGGAGTTTACGGCCTAGATAAATGCTTGGGCCGTAAACTCCAAATCAAGCCTCATTTCATTGCGTTTAAGTCCATAGATCCTTTCTAGCACTTTATAGAAATAGTCTAAGGCCATTTGGGGGTAAAAACCACACTTTTGGGCACATTTAGGGGTTTTTACGGCCTTGGTATAGACCTGGCCGTAAACTCCTTTTAATAATTCATTTTGGAGTGTTTCAAGGGACTAAACTCAAGAGGATAAGTTCCTAAATTATGTATGAAGCCCTAGGATGAGTTTGGAGTGCATTTGGGACCATGACTTGGGGAGTTTACGGCCTAAGCATGTGCTTGGGCCGTAAACTCTTCTTTGAGTCCTAAATCCATGCATTTTAGTGTTTAAACACCCCTAGGCTATATCCCCTAATATTTTCTAAGCTTGTGGGCAAGTTTAAAGGCATGATTGGCACCATTTTAGGGGTTTACGGCCCTAGAATGTTCCTGGGCCGTAAACTCCTTATTCCATGCCTTCTTGCATGATTTTTGGGCTATAAACGTAAATCACTATGTTTAGAATAAGCTAGGGTAAGCGGACTTACAATTTGGAAGCGTTTGGTTGCGGATTCGGGGCGAAAACGGGTCTAGAGAGAGAGTATAGAGAGAGAGTGTAAAAAGTCTCCCATTTGACTCCACTCACCCATATATAGGTTTCACAGTCGGGGATCAGTGGAATTCTACCCGATACTACCGTTAAACGGGGCTTTTGGTCGCACCCGATTTAGTGGTCGTAATAATAAAACTTGACATTTTCCAAATAAATGGAAATATGTGTCCTGTGTTTTTATTTCCTTTTATCACGAATTAACGGCATATAAACATACACAATTGAAATGTTTATTAAATTTGACGGCTTCTTATTAACGGAACTTTTGAACAGTGGAAAATTCCGTTAACGGTAACGGAGAAATGTAACGGGACAACTTGGGTTGTCACAGCGTGCATTCATGCATGTGCGTGTAGCCTTTTTAAAATAATATTATATGCATGGGAGATGCATATGTAGTGTTCGTTTTTTTATTATTAGTTTAATAAGTCTCAAAGACACTCAAGTAAAAGAAAATTATGGAAATGGTTAATTTATAATTACGTTTGACTTTGATAGTAATCAAACAAGCATACGTTTTGGCAGTTATCAAAGAATGTTAGGGATTTAGTTTTTAATTTGTGGTCTTATTTTAGATAACAACTCAAAGATTTTTTTTTCTATTAGCAACTATAAATAAAATAAGTATGCAAAATCTAAAATTCTTAAAGACACTCAAATAAAAGAAAATTATGTAAATGATTAATTTATGATTGCATTTGACTTTGATTGCAATGATTAATACATTTGACTATATATTCTTATTCTTAGAGAATTTAATACGTAAGTATTTTTCAATATGAAAAATTATTATACAATATTCTTACAGAATGCAATACAATCAGAATTTTTTTTTAAAGTTTTTCAGATTTTACTAATAATATAATAAGATACTGTAAATAATTTATAAGGTAAAATATAAACGTTTATTTTTTTGAAATCTAATTTAAATTGCATTCCTTAATAACTTGAGTGTTACACAAAAAGTATACGTTCTATCCTGCAAAAACATGAAGTACTAGTCTCTTCCAGACTTTCTTTCTCGATAATAGGAGCAGTAACTCTACTAGTGTCCAGTTTCTTCACAAAAGAAACAAGATCTATCTATGTGGTCCTTATTGAATTTCTTGGGCTTAAATGTGTTTAGTCCATAAAACTGTTGGATTAACTGTCTAAGCCCATAACTATAACTGGTATGTACTTCAATTGATAGCGACACAGTCCTTTTGGGTTACCCTCAAACCTAGCAACCGAACAAGGAAATTATGAAAGGAGAGATATTGATTTATTATTATCACTTGAAAAATTCATTACCAAATATCTTGTTGGATACATTTTTAATAATCATTTTACCACAAGTATTATGATCAATGAAAATCATGGTTATCAAGATTGATGACGAATGCATCACTATGTGATGCAAAATATATGTAGGAAGATAATAAAAAACGAAAAATAAAATAGAGCCATAATTAAAAGTTATATTTATATGTGTAAACTAAATTTTAATAAATCACGTATTGATGGACACAAGTCGGTAGTTGCCAATATGGGAATTTACAAACGGAATTTACAAATGAAAAATATAAGAATTTTAACAAATCAGATACTGATAGACGATATTTTCTTTAATTATTGTTTAAATATGTATTTTAAAGAACTTTTATTCCTTTTGGTTACAAATCTAAAATATATGAATTTACAAACAGAAGTTTAACATCGACATTAATATAAATTTAGATATTAAAAATAATAATTAATATGAGTTGTTATCTAGTAAGTGACATTTGAATAAGAATAATTCTAAAGTTTTCAAAACAAGACATGTGTCAAAATTTGAGTGAAGTTTACATTTAAAAAATATGATCTTTATGTATTAGGGTAGATATATAAATATAAAATTTTATAAAAATAACATATGATGTTTTGCTGATATTAAATTTGATGGATAACTAAAAAATTTCAAAATAATACTAATTTATAATATAGATATTAAAAAACAAAATATAAATAGAGCCATAATTAAATATTATAATTATATATATAAACTAAACTGTAATAAATCACATATTGATGAACACAAGTCGGCGCATATCAATATGGCACGTAGTGAAACATATAAATGTCAAAATGTATAACGTTCATATATATATATATATATATATATATATATATATATATATATATATATATATATATATATATATATATGATTGCATTTGACTTTGATTGCATGATTAATACATTTGACTATATATTCATATTCTTAAAGAATATAATACGTAAGTATTTTTCAATATGAAAAATTATTGTACAATATTCTTACAGAATGCAATACAATCATATTTTTTTTTAAAGTTTTTCAGATTCACTAATTATATAATAAGATATTGTAAATTATTTGTAAGGTAAAATATATACGTTTATTTTTTTCAAATCTAATTTAAATTGCATTCCTTAATAACTTGAGTGTTACAAAAAAAAAGTATACGTTCTATCCTGCAAAAACATGAAGTATTAGTCTCTCCCAATCTTTCTTTCTCGATAATAGGAGCAGTTCCTCTACCACTGTCCAGTTTCTTCACAAAAGAAACAAGATCTATCTATGTGGTCTTAATTGAATTTCTTGGGCTTAAATGTGTTTAGTCCATAAAACTCATGGATTAACTGTCCAAGCCCATAACTATAATTGGTATGTACTTGAATGGATAGCGACATAGTCCTTTTGGGTTACCCTCAAACCTAGCAACCAAACAAGGAAATGATGAAAGGAGAGATATTGATTTATTATTATCACTTGAAACATTCATTACCAAATATCTAGTTGGATAGAGTTTTAATAATCATTTTACCACAAGTATTATGATAAATGAAAATCATGGTTATCAAGATTGATGACGAATGCATCACTATGTGATGCAAAATATATGTAGGAAGATAATAAAAAACGAAAAATAAAAATAGAGCCATAATTAAAAGTTATATTTATATGTGTAAACTAAATTTTAATAAATCACGTATTGATGGACACAAGTCGGTAGTTGCCAATATGGGAATTTACAAATGAAAAATATTGGAATTTTAATAAATCAGATACTGATAGATGATATTTTCTTTTATTATAGTTTAAATATGTATTTTAAAGAACTTTTATTCCTTTTTGTTACAGATCTAAAATATAGGAATTTACAACCAGAAGTTTAACATCTACATTAATTATATATTACAAATAATAATTAATATGTGTTGTTATCTAGTAAGTGACATTTGAACAATAATAATTCTAAAGTTTTCAAAAAAAGACATGTGTCAAATTCAAAGTGAAGTTTACATTTGAAAAATATGATCTTTATGTATTAGGGTAGATATATAAATATAAAATTTTATAAAAATAACATTATGTTTTGCTGATATTAAATTTGATGGATAACTAAAAAATTTCAAAATAATACTAACTTATAATATAGATATTAAAAAACAAAATATAAATAGAGCCATAATTCAATATTATAATTATATATGTAAACTAAACTGTAATAAATCACATATTGATGAACACAAGTCGGCGCATATCAATATGGCACGTAGTGAAACATGTAAATGTCAAAATGTATAACGTTCATATATATATATATATATATATATATATATATATATATATATATATATATATATATATATGTATATATATATATATATATAAAAGAGAGAGAGAGAGAGAGAGAGCGAGAGTTAGGTTCATATATGAAACCTTAATTATTGTGTGAATGTGTGGCTAATTACTGACCAATCGTTTTATAAATCCAATTTAGGGATTTTATTATTATCAATTAAATTAATAAAAAAAAAATAATGGCTATATTTATGGAATTGTTTCACACATCTTTGCATCACAACACAACTTAATGAGTAGGATACTTCTTTAGTTGGAAATATAATTTTAATCGGAGATGATAGGAATGATTTTTGTACAAATTTCATTTGTAGTCTATATCCTACATGTTTTAATGCATGTTGAAGCCTTTAATCGTGTCATTGTTGCAACATAAAAGAACCTGTCATCCATTTTAGTTAATAAGATATTATTTGTATGTTCAAATTTTCTTATTCACCATTGTTTTTTTATGTTATATTATTTGAATTATAACAATAACTATATGTAATAAGCATGCATAATATAAAACAAGAAGGATATGTACCATGAGAAAGCATTTTGTAGCCACATCCGGTAGCATACACTGGAGGAGAGACTAGCAGCGAGTAGGGATATTGCCTGGGTGCTTTTTACCAACTTTGTTTCTAGGCAATGCGGTGATGGAGAACAAGGGCCATCTAAGCGGTTCAAACTCCCGGATCTTAACCAACCACCACCGCTGGAGGACTGGAAAGTGCCTGATCTGATCATGATTTACTTTTCGGGGGGCGTGCATTCATGCATGTGCGTGTAGCCTTTTTAAAATAATATTATATGCATGGGAGATGCATATGTAGGTTTTGTTTTTTTATTATTAGTTTAATAAGTCTCAAAGACACTCAAGTAAAAGAAAATTATGGAAATGGTTAATTTATAATTACGTTTGACTTTGATAGTAATCAAACAAGCACACGTTTTGGCAATTATCAATGAATGTTAGGGATTTAGTTTTTAATTTGTGGTCTTATTTTAGATAACAACTCAAAGATTTTTTTTTTCTATTAGCAACTATAAATAAAATAAGTGTGCAACATCTAAAATTCTGAAAGACACTCAAGTAAAATAAAATTATGGAAATGATTAATTTATGATTGCATTTGACTTTGATTGCAATGATTAATACATTTGACTATATATTCATATTCTTAAAGAATTTAATACGTAAGTATTTTTCAATATGAAAAATTATTGTACAATATTCTTACAGAATGCAATACAATAATAATTTTTTTTAACGTTTTTCAGATTTTACTAATATTATAATAAGATACTGTAAATAATTTTTAAGGTAAAATATATACATTTATTTTTTTGAAATCTAATTTAAATTGCATTCCTTAATAACTTGAGTGTTACACAAAAAGTATACGTTCTATCCTGCAAAAACATGAAGTACTAGTCTCTTACAAACTTTCTTTCTCGATAATAGGAGTAGTTCCTTTACCAGTGTCAAGTTTCTTCACAAAAGAAACAAGCTCTATCTATGTGGTCCGTATTGAATTTCTTGGCCTTAAATGTGTTTAGGCCATAAAACTGTTGGATTAGCTGTCTAAGCCCATAACCATAATTGGTATCTACATGAATTGATAGCGACACAGTCCTTTTGGGTTACACTCAAACCTAGCAACGGAACAAGGAAATTATGAAAGGCGAGATATTGATTTATTATTATCACTTGAAAAATTCATAACCAAATATCTAGTTGGATAAATGAAAATCATGGTTATCAAGATTGATGACGAATGCATCACTATGTGATGCAAAATATATGTAGGAAGATAATTAAAAAAAAATAGAGCCATAATTAAAAGTTATATTTATATGTGTAAACTAAATTTTAATAAATCACGTATTGATGGACACAAGTCCGTAGTTGCCAATATGTCACACCCCAAAACCGATAACGGCGGAATACGTTTCGGGGTGGAGGACGTCATGTACAGTATCATCACGATTGCATAATAGTAAAAACAAGAAACATACAACCATTTCATTTACATAGTGAGTTTAGTTACAAGTGTGTTTCGTTATGTCAAGAAACACCAAAAGTAATACAAAAATAAGAGATGGATCTTCTATGCTCCACCTTCTCCAAAATGTTGCACCTGTACCTGTCTATCTTTGACCTGAGGATACAAGTTATTTTGAAAACGAATATCAGCATAAAGCTAGTGATTTCATAAGAGTTTAGTGTGAGTTTTGTATCAAAAAGCATTAGAACCGATAGTGTGAAGAGTTGTAGTTCACAGTCATAAGTAGTAGTAAAACCTAGAAAATCCTATATTTTCCAGCAAAACATTGTAAGTGAAAACCTTTAAGAAACATATCATTTTTCTTTTTTGAAAACCATTTATCCTAAAAGTATAATACTGACTCTCTAATAAGTAATGCAATATGGTAAGTTATGTCTGAAGTTAATAATAGTGGTACCAACTTCCTTTAGTGCTAGATACTTGGTTACTTCGGGATATTAACTTAACCTTTAGTTTAGTATTTTAGTGCGGTTATAGTGTATTCCTTGTATGTTTCCGATAGTGTGAGCAATAGAGGACCCCATGACCTTCCCGGTCATACATAGTGTAGTGAAGTAGTGGCATCCCTGGGCCTGCACGGCTCGGACTGAAATTAACAGTCGGGATGTTAAATTGTACTTTAGTTTAGTATTTTAGTGTGGATATAGTGTATTCCTTGTATGTTATCGATAGTGTGAGCAATAGAGAACCCCATGACCTTCCCGGTCAAACATAGTGTAGTGAAGTAGTGGCATCCCTGGGCCTGCACGGCTCGGACTGAAGTTAACAGTCGGGATATAATAGTGTCTGCCCCGTATAGATCTATACATGTAGTGTCGTCTTTCGGTCGGAAAAACTCTGGGCATAGTATATAGTGAATAGAGAACCTCATAGTGAGTTAGTGTGTTATCTTCTGTTTAGCGCCTTTTCTTGTATTATAGTGTAGTAGTCTTTGGTATGGCTCGTAGTTTGTTCTCTTGTTAGTGTATCGTCTCACAATAGTGTGTGTTATAGTGTGTAGAGTAGTAGTTATAGCGAGTAGTAATGGCCTTAAATATACCTATTATAGTTAACTTAGTGTGTATAGTTCTTACCAATTTAGTGGTTTAAACATCGGATGAAATGAAAATGCTCGTATCTAACACTAATATACATGATATATAACTAAGAAATCAACGACATTCGGATGGATAACAACTACCCTAAGCCCACAATCAAACAAGAACAGGAAATAAGGCGAGCTATCGGTCCTAAGTCCTTCAAGTCTTACTTATATAAATATATTAGAGTGGTTACATTTTATAAGAAAAATCTTGTCCAAAGGGAACATTTGAAAAGTTATTTATTTATTCAAAATAGTCTTGAAAACGTAAAATCCTTTTATGAGGCGTAGTGGTAAATCACATGTGATTTTAACTACGGATAGTGAATCACATGTGATTAATTTCCATCAACATGTATAATTGACTTGTATCCCCCCCCCCCCTAAAACATATAAAAACATTTGAAAGGTTCATTTAACGGGTATGAACTCACCTATAGTGAGTGGTTCTGATGAAAATCTTGGATTAGACGCTAGGTGTCAAGTGGTGACTTGGGAACACGCGCGAATCCTATTAAGCATATGTACGCACATATATGGATTTAATTACTGTTATGAACAACTAATTGATGATTTTGGGACCATCATAGTGACTAGTAAACACTTATATTTAAGTGTTATATTCATATATGATTGTATGAGGGTTTATAAGGCTATACAAGAGGGTGTATGGTCAAAGTACACACTATATGTATGTGTGCGGCCTGGAGTGCGGCCTAGTGTGCTGCCGGCACTTGTGTGCGGCCCTCTGTGCGGCCATGTGTGTGTGTGTGCGGCTGCACACAAGTGTGTGCGGCCGTACACTCCTCTTGTGGGTCCAAATGAAGTGTTGGCTCTTCACTTTAAGGAGTTTTGAATGTGTGCTGCCCCCTCATAAAGGTGTGCGGCCGTTCACCTTCAAGGGTCCATGAATATGATGAACATGATGAGTTCTAAGGCTTGGGACTCAAGTGTTTACCTCTAATAAGCTTGAAGATGTAGTAGATCACAAATATGAAGTCTTTAAGGTGTTCTTGGTTCAAGATTTTTAGAGAGAGAAAGTAGGGAGAGAGTAAGGAGTATCCAAATGAATGAACGAAGAAGGTACCCAACTGTATATATGTTTGAGTGTGAGGCTGGAGGGTGTGTGGTTGGGTGTGCGGCCGCACACATGGGTGTGTGGTCGTTCACACAAAAGTGTGGCCGCACACACCTCTTTTGGTGTGTTTAATTTGATTTCATGATGTAAAACACTTTCCAACACCTCCTAAGACCCATAATTAGACTATATTGTGTCCGAAACGCATTCGGAACCACAAGATTTCCAAATGGGTGATGAATTCAAGATTTAAAGACAATACGCGGACCAATTACATAGATGAAAGTTTCGGGTTGTCACATTATCCCCCCCCGTTAGAGGGAATTTCGTCCCGAAATTTAGAATTTCTATAGAGAGTAGTTACAGAACTATTAGGTAAAAAGATGGGGATATTTGAATTTTATTTGATCCTCGCGCTCCGAAGTGAATTCCAATCCCCGCTTGGCGTTCCACCAAACCTTCACAATCGGGATACGGCTTTGCTTCGTCTGGTTGACCTCACGGTCCATGATTTCTACGGGTTCTTCCACGAAATTGAGGCTCTCGTTGATCTCGATCTCGTCGAGTGGAATTACGAGAGTCTCGTCTGACAGGCATTTCTTCAAGTTTGAGACGTGGAAGATAGGATGTATGTTACTTAGCTCGTGGGGTAAGTTAAGTTTGTAAGCTACAAGGCCGATTCTGCCGAGAATCTCAAAAGGCCCTATGTAACATGGGTTTAGCTTTCCATGCTTTCCAAAGCGTATGATGCCCTTCCAGGGCGAGACCTTCAAAAGAACTCGATCTCCGACCTGGAATTCCAAGGGTTTTCTTCGTTTGTCGGCGTAGCTTTGCTGTCGATCCCAAGCGGCTTTTAATCGTTCATGAATCTGTACAATCTTCTCGGTTGTTTCTCGAATGATATACGGACCAGTGAGAGCACTGTCAGGAACTCGTCCTTTAGCTAACTGAGTGTCACCCACCTCAGCCCAAGACGGAGGGGATCTGCACTTCCGGCCGTAAAGGGCTTTGAATGGAGCTGCCTTGATGCTCGTATGATAACTATTGTTGTAGGAAAACTCCACAAGAGGTAAGTGTGTATCCCACGATTTACCGAAGTCGATCACGTAAGCCCGCAACATATCTTCTAGAGTTTGGATCATCCTCTCACTTTGCCCGTCAGTCTGCAGATGGTAGGTTGTACTCATATCCAGCCTCGTCCCTAGTCCCTTTTGTAGTGATTGCCAAAACCTTGAGGTAAACCTACTATCTCTATCTGAGATAATAGATATAGGAACACCATGCAGCCTTACTATTTCCTTAATGTATGTTCTTGTGAGTTTCTCCATCTTGTCTGTTTCCTTGATGGGTAGGAAGTGTGCAGACTTGGTCAATCTGTCTACGATGACCCAAATGGTATCCAAGCCACCCGCTGTCTTGCGTAGTTTGGTTATAAAGTGCATTGTAATCTGCTCCCACTTCCATTCCGGTATCTCTAGTTGTTGGAGGAGTCCTAATGGCTTTTGATATTCGACCTTGACCTTTGCGCAAGTTACTCACTTACCCACAAAGGTAGCGATCTTTGCCTTCATGTTAGGCCACCAGTATAGCTTTTTGAGATCCAAATACATCTTATCTGAGCCTGGGTGGACAGAGTATCGAGTGTTGTGTGCTTCCTTCATGACCAGATCCCTGAAACCTCCATGGCGCGGAGTCCAGATTCGATCCATGAGATAGTAGGCTCCGTCACCCTTGACCTCCAAACTCTTATCCATTCCGCGCAGGGATTCTCCCGTCACATTCTCAGGCTTCAAGGCCTCAAGCTGAGCCTCCTTGATCTGTGATGACAGATGCGAATGGATAGTCATGGTTAACGATTTGGTTCTTCGACCAGAATGCTTTTTCCTACTCAGGGCGTCTGCTACCACGTTGGCTTTTCCCGGGTGATATCGAATTTCACAATCGTAATCGTTAAGTAGCTCGACCCATCGACATTGTCTCACGTTGAGATCCTTCTGGTTTAGTATGTGTTGGAGGCTCTTGTGATCAGTGTACACCACACTCTTCGTCCCATACAAGTAGTGTCTCCAGTTTTTAGTGCGAAGACGATCGATCCTAACTCGAGGTCATGAGTAGTGTAGTTCACCTCATGCGTCTTTAGCTGTCTTGAGGCATAGGCGATGACCTTACCTCGTTGCATCAAGACACAAACGAGCCCCTGATTCGATGCATCGCAGTATATAACAAAATCTTCTGTCCCTTCAGGAAGAGATAATACTGGTGCGGTTCATAGGGCTCACTTCAGGGTTTGGAATGCCTTCTCCTATTTCTCTTCCCAGTCGAATGATACACCCTTCTGTGTCAGCATAGTGAGAGGCTTCGCAATCCCAGAGAAGTTTTGGATAAATCTGCGGTAGTAGCCAGCGAGGCTTAGAAATTGACTGGTTTCCGTAGGCGTCTTCAGTGCTGACCAGTTCTCAATAGCTTTAATTTTGGAGGGATCCACGTGGATTCCTTCTTCACTAACCACGTGACATAAGAATTCAACTCTTCAGATCCAGAAATCGCTCTTAGAGAACTTTGCATATAACTTCTCTGATCGTAGGGTTTCCAGGATTCGTCGTAAATGATCTCTATGCTCTAGCTCGCTCCGCGAATAGACGAGTATATCATCAATAAAGACAATGACGAACTGATCTAAGTATGGACGACACACCCTATTCATCAAGTCCATGAATACTGCAGGTACGTTGGTCAGTTCAAAGGGCATCACCACGAATTCGTAGTGCCTGTTACGGGTTCGGAAGGCTGTTTTCGGAACATCTTCCTCAAGAACCCATAATTGATGATACCCAGATCTAAGATCAATCTTGGAGAAGTAACTTGCTCCTTGTAGTTGGTCAAATAGATCGTCGATACGAGGGAGAGGGTAGCAATTTTTAATCGTGAGTTTGTTGGGTTCCCTATAATCGATGCACATACGGAACGATCCGTCCTTCTTCTTCACGAACAAGACCGGAGCTCCCCAAGGTGAGAAGCTTGGTCTTATAGAGCCCTTACTTAGCAGTTCGTTAAGTTGACCGGATAGTTCTTGCATCTCGGCAGGCGCTAGACGATAGGGAGACTTTGCTACGGGAGTAGCTCCTGGAACTAGGTCGATTCTGAACTCAACCTGACGTTTGGGGGTAAACCTGGAAGGTCCTCTGGGAAGACATCAGGGAAATCACATACGACGGGGATGTCCATTGGGTTCTTTGATTTCTGGCTTGTGTCGACGACGTGAGCAAGGAAGGCGCGGTATTCCTTACGTAAGTATTTCTGAGCCTGAATGCTGGAGATGATACGAAGACTCGTACCGGGTTTATCTCCATAGACCAATTGGGTTTCACAATTCGAAAGATTTAGGCGAATGGCTTTGTCAAAGCATAAAATATCGGCACGATAGAGACTCAACCAGTCCATACCAACAATGACATCGAAACTCTTGATGGAGAATGGTATGAGATCGATTGGAAATGAGTGATCGTCTAACATGAGGGTACAACCTACGTAGATTTCGTTAGAGCTTTCGGTCTTCCCGTTAGCCATTTCTACGATGAATGTTTCTTTTAGTGGTTGAGGGGTTAGTTTTAGTAAGTGTTTAAAGTTATGATTTACGAAGCTTCTTTCTGCACCACTATCGAATAAGACACAGGCATAAGAGTTGTTGAGAAGGAACGTACCCATGACTATTGTGGGATCCGCCATCGCTTCATTGTGACCAATAGCGAGTAGTCTTCCGGTTCCCCCAGCATTTGCAGCCTTCGGACAGTTTTTCCTGAAGTGACCAGCTTCACCGCAGCCGTAACATGTTGGGGTCACTCCCGAACCGGGAACTTGCGAAATAGGTTTAGGAGGGGCTTTGCAGAATCGCACCGTATGGCCCTTCCGACCACAGTTAGAACACTGCAATTCACGGCAGGGGCCGTTATGGTGGAAAGGGCACTTTGGACATTTGGGTAGATTCCCACTATAAGACTTTGGCGGTGCAGGAGCGGCTGGAGTAGTGGCAGCATGGATCGCCACAATTTGTTGGTCCCTGTAGGAGGTTTGAGTCTTCTTACCCTTCTTCTTATCCCATCGCTACCTCTTTGTATCAAAAGAATTGGGCGGTGTAGTGGTAGTTGTGGTTACCGTTGCTGGAGTGGAAGAGATTTCATGGTTGATCAGACTCTGGGCCAATTCCTTGGCGCTGTCGAAGGTGGTAGGGCATGAGGCTAGAACATTTCCTCGATACGGGGGCACTAAACCCCAGATGTACCATTCAATCTTCTTGCTTTCGGACGGTATCATATTGGGACACATAGCCGCCAAGTCACTGAACCTGGCCGTATACGCTACTATGTCAGTAACTTTCATCTTGAGGTTCTAGAGTTCCTCCTCAAGTTTCTGAATTTCGCCCCTAGGGCAATACTCCTTTCTCATGAGGTCCTTTAGAGTGTCCCAGCCCATAGCATTGGCTGTAACCAAGGAGAGTGCACTGACATGGCCGTTCCAACATGTCAATGCCCTGTTAGTGAGGGTGGCAGTTGCGAATTTGATTTTGCTCTCTTCGGGGCAAGAGCACATTTCAAAGAAAGATTGGGTTCTTTCAAACCATTGGGACAGTGCCAGAATTCCTCCGGTACCATCGAAAAAGGTAGGTTTACAGTTCATGAAGTCCTTATAAGTGCATCCCTGCACTCTTTGATGGACTTCACCAAATCTAGAGTTGCCACCGCTCGCATCACCCGAGTTCACTTGAGCCATGGCTGCAGTCACAGCCGTTTGGAACAGCACTGGATCAAACTGCGGAGGAGGAGGTGGTGGAGGAGGGGTTTGAGTTGTTGGTCTTCCTCTGTTTGAACGCCTTCACGGAGGCATCTTTCACTAGAAGACCATACAAAGGATAGCAATAGTAAGAGTCTATTGCGAGGATAAATAGAGTGTTTCATGGATTGAATAACATAATTCAATATCAGAACGAGAGGCATAGCAATAGAGTAGTTAACTGCCTATACACTGGTATTAATGATGTAACACAAGTTCATGAAAATTGACCTAACGGTAGGTCTTACATCAAACCATAGAGAAAATGTTGGCAGTTTAGAGGTCTAGTTAGAGTACTTTTAAGCTAGGAATGTTTACAGACAAGAGATCTATGGAACATAGAGAGGAAAGGCTAGTCCTTTAAACAAAAGAGTGGGGTACTAGACATCTTCTACTAGCGACGGTTACTTGTTGGGCGAACCCTCAGATCCGCTAGCTGACTCATAACTTCTTGAAGGTGTCGGTCATGAATCCTTTGACGTGCTCGGAGTTCCCTAACTTCGGCTCGAGATGCAGCTAGCTGATGCTGCAGAGCCTCGTTATTCCTCCTTGTCCTATCCACGGTTTCTTCGAGTTGGCGGATGCGAACCGTGTTGAGGTTCGAGTTGGCATCCACTTCTACAACTCGACCAATGGCTGCTTGACCCAGCTCAACATTTCTGGCGATCCTTCAGATCATGATGGGCAGAACCCGATCTACTGATCCTCCTTCGTTTATGTTGTAGAAGCTTCGATCTCCATTGTAAGGCAAGGGTTGGCCCTGCTCCTCGCTCCATCGATGCAAGGATATGGCCCGCATAGGAGTGGGACCCTGAAATGTCGGAAGGGGGTTGGGGTTCGGAACTCTGGGAGGTAGATTATTAACTTCTGGCTCGGAATCGGAGTTATCCGAAAATCCTTCTGCTCGGTGGTCATCCAGAGGGATTAGGTGATCGTCGTCTGACTCTTCGCTGAGCCAACCTTCATTGCCCTGGTTTGGGTAGTACGGGTCGCCTGGAAGGTGGAAGCCAGCCATGATATATAGGCGAGAAAAGGGGAAAAGAAGATTAATAGGCGCACTAACCTAAATTACTTATAAGATGATCGTCACGAGTTAGACCAATACTTGCATAATGCATACTAATTACATGCGACCGGGGCAGGATAGTCCATCGAATAAGTGACCCTAACTCTAAATCCACAACCAAACAAGGAACATGAAGTAAAGCAAAGATCACAGATTCTAAGTCTATAATGCCCTAGTCACATGTAACCGGAAAGTATCCATTTAGCAACTACTGCTCCATCAGTAACGACCCTTTTTAGCTCTCACACATGTATGATTTAGAGGTACATAATACTCCTATAGTATTCTTATGCTAATTTGTCACACCCCAAAACCGATAACGGCGGAATACGTTTCGGGGTGGAGGACGTCATGTACAGTATCATCACGATTGCATAATAGTAAAAACAAGAAACATACAACCATTTCATTTACATAGTGAGTTTAGTTACAAGTGTGTTTCGTTATGTTCAACAAACACCAAAAGTAATACAAAAATAAGAGATGGATCTTATATGCTCCACCTTCTCCAAAATGCTGCACCTATACCTGTCTATCTTTGACCTGAGGATACAAGTTATTTTGAAAACGAATATCAGCATAAAGCTGGTGAGTTCATAAGAGTTTAGTGTGAGTTTTGTATCAAAAAGCATTAGAACCGATAGTGTGAAGAGCTGTAGTTCACAGTCATAAGTAGCAGTAAAACCTAGAAAATCCTATATTTTCCAGCAATACATTGTAAGTGAAAACCTTTAAGAAACATATCATTTTTCTTTTTTGAAAACCATTTATCGTAAAAGTATAATAGTGACTCTCTAATAAGTAATGCAATATGGTAAGTTATGCCTGAAGTCAATAATAGTGGTACCAACTTCCTTTAGTGATAGATACTTGGTTACTTCGGGATATTAACTTAACCTTTAGTTTAGTATTTTTAGTGCGGTTATAGTGTATTCCTTGTATGTTTCCGATAGTGTGAGCAATAGTGGACCCCATGACCTTCTCGGTCATACATAGTGTAGTGAAGTAGTAGCATCCCTGGGCCTGCACGGCTCGGACTAAAGTTAAAAGTCGGGATATTAAATTGTACTTTAGTTTAGTATTTTAGTGTGGATATAGTGTATTCCTTGTATGTTACCGATATTGTGAGCAATAGAGAACTCCATGACCTTCCCGGTCATACATAGTGTAGTGAAGTAGTGGCATCCCTGGGCCTGCACGGCTCGGACTGAAGTTAACAGTCGGGATATAATAGTGTCTGCCCCGTATAGATCTATACATGTAGTGTCGTCTTTCGGTCGGAAAAACTCTAGGCATAGTATATAGCGAATAGAGAACCTCATAGTGAGTTAGTGTGTTATCTTCTGTTTTGCGCCTTTTCTTGTATTATAGTGTAGTAGTCTTTGGTATGACTCGTAGTGTGTTCTCTTGTTAGTGTATCGTCTCACAATAGTGTGTATTATAGTGAGTAGAGTAGTAGTTATAGCGAGTAGTAATGGCCTTAAATATACCTATTATAGTTAACTTAGTGTGTATAGTTCTTACCAATTTAGTGGTTTAAACATCGGATGAAATGAAAATGCTCGTATCCAACACTAATATACATGATATATAACTAAGAAATCAACGACAGTCAGACGGATAACAACTACCCTAAGCCCACAATCAAATAAGAATAGGAAATAAGGCGAGCTATCGGTCCTAAGTCCTTCAAGTCTTACTTATATAAATATATTAGAGTGGTTACATTTTATAAGAAAATTTATTTAAGAAAAATCTTGTCCACAGGGAACATTTGAAAAGTTGTTTATTTATTCAAAATAGTCTTGAAAACGTAAAATCCTTTTATGAGGCGTAGTGGTAAATCACATGTGATTTGAACTACGGATAGTGAATCACATGTGATTAATTTCCATCAACATGTATAATTGACTTGTATCCCCCCCCCTAAAACATATAAAAACATTTGAAAGGTTCATTTAAGGGGTATGAACTCACCTATAGTGAGTGGTTCTGATGAAAATGTTGGATTAGATGCTAGGTGTCAAGTGGTGACTTGGGAACACGCGCGAATCCTATTAAGCATATGTACGCACGTATATGGATTTAATTAGTGTTATGAACAACTAATTGATGATTTTGGGACCATCATAGTGACTATTAAACACTTATAATGAATTGTAATATTCATATATGATTGTATGAGGGTTTATAAGGCTATACAAGAGGGTGTATGGTCAAAGTACACACTATATGTGTGTGTGCGGCCAGGAGTGCGGCCTAGTGTGCTGTCGGCACTTGTGTGCGGCTATGTGTGTGTGTGCGGCTGCACACAAGTGTGTGCGGCCGTATACTCCTCTTGCGGGTCCAAATGAAGTGTTTGCTCTTCACTTTAAGGAGTTTTGAATGGGTGCTGCCTCCTCATGAAGGTGTGCGACCGTTCACCTTCAAGGGTCCATGAATATGATGAACATGACGAGTTCTAAGGCTTGGCACTCAAGTGTTAACCTCTAATAAGCTTGAAGATGTACTAGATCACAAATATGAACTCTTCAAGGTGTTCTTGGTTCAAGATTTTTAGAGAGAGAAAGTAGGGAGAGATTAAGGAGTATCCAAATGAATGAATGAAGAAGGTACCCAGCTATATATATATATATATATATATATATATATATATATATATATATATATATATATATATATATGTTTGAGTGTGAGGCTGGAGGGTGTGTGGTCGTTCACACAAAAGTGTGGCCGCACACACCTCTTTTGGTGTGTTTAATTTGATTTCATGATGTAAAACACTTTCCAACACCTCCTAAGACCCATAATTAGACTATATTGTGTCCAAAACGCATTCGGAACCACAAGATTTCCAAATGGGTGATGAATTCAAGATTTAAAGACAATACGCGGACCAATTACATAGGATGAATGTTTCGGGTTGTCACACAATATGGGAATTTACAAACGGAATTTACAAATGAAAAATATAGGAATTTTAATAAATCAGATACTGATAGACAATATTTTCTTTTATTATAGTTTAAATATGTATTTTAAAGAACTTTTATTCCTTCTTGTTACAAACCTAAAATATAGGAATTTACATACAGAAGTTTAACATCTACATTAATATCAATTTATATATTAAAAATAATAAGTAATATGAGTTGTTATCTAGCAAGTGACATTCGAATAAGAATAATTCTAAACTTTTCAAAAAAAAAGACATGTGTCAAATTCAAAGTGAAGTTTACATTTGAAAAATATGATCTTTATGTATTAGGGTAGATATATAAATATAAAATTTTATAAAAATAAAATATTATGTTTTGCTGATATTAAATTTGATGGATAACTAAAAAATTTCAAAATAATATTAATTTATAATATAGATATTAAAAAACAAAATATAAATAGAGCCATAATTCACTATTATAATTATATATGTAAACTAAACTGTAATAAATCACATATTGATGAACACAAGTTGGCGCATATCAATATGGCACGTAGTGAAACATGTAAATGTCAAAATGTATAACGTTCATATATATATATATATATATATATATATATATATATATATATATATATATATATATATATATATACATACATACATACATATATATATATATATATATATATATATATAAAGAGAGAGAGCGAGTGTTAGGTACATATATGAAACCTTAATTATTGTGTAAGTGTGTGGCTAATTATTGACCAATCATTTAATACAGCCAATTTAGGGATTTTATTATCAATTAAATTAATAAAAAAAATAATGACTATATTTATGGAATTGTTTCACACATCTTTTCATCACAAGACAATTTAATGAGTATGACACTCTTTTCGTTGGAAATATAATTTTAATCGGAGATGATAGAAATGATTTTTGTACAAATTTCATTTCCTACATGTTTTAATGTATGTTGAAGCCTGTAATGGTGTCATTGTTGCAACATAAAAGAACCTGTCATCCATTTTAGTTATTAAGATATTATTTGTCGGTTCGAATTTTCTTCTTCACCATTGTTTTTTATGTTATATTATTTGAATTATAACAATAACTATATGTAATATTTTTGTTAGCGTATAGCTATAAATGAAATAAGCATGCATAATATAAAACAAGAAGGATATGTACCATGAGAAAGCACTTTGTGGCCACATCCGGTAGCATACACAGGAGGAGAGACTAGCAGCGAGTAGGGATATTGCCTGGGCACTTTCTGCCAACTTTGTTTCTGCGCAATGCGGTGATGCAGAACAAGGGCCGTCTAAGAGGTTCAAACTCCCGGATCATAACCAACCACCACCGCCGGAGGACGAGGACGGTGCTTCATCTGATCATGATTTACTTTTTGGGGGGCGTGCATTCATGCATGTGCGTGTACGCTTTTTAAAATAAAATTATATGCATGGGAGATGCATATGTAGTGTGTTTTTTTATTATTAGTTTAATAATTCTCAAAGACACTCAAGTAAAAGAAAATTATGGAAATGGTTAATTTATAATTACGTTTGACATTGATAGTAATCAAACAAGCACACGTTTTGGTAATTATCTAAGAATGTTAGGGATTTAGTTTTTAATTTGTGGCCTTATTTTAGATAACAACTCAAAGATTTTATTTCTATTAGCAACTATAAATAAAATAAGTATGCAAAATCTAAAATTCTTAAAGACACTAAAATAAAAGAAAATTATGGAAATTATTAATTTATGATTGCATTTGACTTTGATTGCAATGATTAATACATTTGACTATATATTCATATTCCTAAAGAATTTAATACGTAAGTATTTTTCGATATGAAAAATTATTGTACAATATTCTTACAGAATGCAATACAAATAAATACGTTTATTTTTTTGAAATCTAATTTAAATTGCGTTCCTTAATAACTTGAGTGTTACACAAAAAGTATACGTTCTATCCTGCAAAAACATGAAGTACTAGTCTCTTCCAGACTTTCTTTCTCGATAATAGGAACAGTTCCTCTACCAGTGTCCAGTTTCTTCACAAAAGAAACAAGATCTATCTATGTGGTCCTTATTGAATTTCTTGGGCTTAAATGTGTTTAGTCCATAAAACTGTTGGATTAAATGTCTTATCCGATAACCATAATTGGTATGTACTTGAATTGATAGCGACACAGTCCTTTTGGGTTACCCTCAAACCTAGCAACCGAATAAGGAAATTATGAAAGGAGAGATATTGATTAATTATTATCACTTGAAAAATTCATTACCAAATATCTAGTTGGATAGAATTTTAATAATCATTTTACCACAAGTATTATGATAAAGGAAAATCATGGTTATCGAGATTGATGACGAATGCATCACTATGTGATGCAAAATATATGTAGGAAGATAATAAATAACAAAAAATAAAAATAGAGCCATAATTAAAAGTTATATTTATATGTGTAAACTAAATTTTAATAAATCACGTATTGATGGAGACAAGTCGGTAGTTGCTAATATGGGAATTTACAAATGAAAAATGTTGGAATTTTAATAAATCAGGTACTGATAGACGATATTTTCTTTTATTATAGTTTAAATATGTATTTTGAAGAACTTTTATTCCTTTTTGTTACAAATCTAAAATATAGGAATTTACATACAGAAGTTTAACATCTACATTAATATAAATTTATATATGAAAAATAATAATTAATATGAGTTGTTATCTAGTAAGTGACATTAGAATAAGAAATAATTCTAAAGTTTTCAAAAAAAGACATGTGTCAAATTCAAAGTGAAGTTTACATTTGAAAAATATGATCTTTTTGTATTAGGGTAGATATATAAATATAAAATTTTATAAAAATAACATATTATGTTTTGCTGATATTAAATTTGATGGATAACTAAAAAACTTACAAAATAATATTAATATATAATATAGATATTAAAAAACAAAATATAAATAGAGCCATAATTCAATATTATAATTATATATGTAAACTAAACTGTAATAAATCACATATTGATGAACACAAGTTGGTGCGTATCAATATGGCATGTAGTGAAACATGGAAATGTCAAAATGTATAACGTTCATATATATATATATATATATATATATATATATATATATATATATATATATATATATATATATATATATAAAGAGAGAGAGCGAGAGTTAGGTTCATATATCAAACCTTAATTATTGTGTGAATGTGTGGCTAATTATTGACCAATCGTTTCATAAAGCCAATTTAGGGATTTTATTATCAATTAAATTAATAACCAAAAATAATGGCTATATTTATGGAATTGTTTCACACATCTTTGCAACATAAAAGAACCTGACATCCATTTTAGTTAATAAGATATTATTTGTATGTTCAAATTTTCTTCTTCACCATTGTTTTTTTATGTTATATTATTTGAATTATAACAACAACTATATGTAATATTTTTTGTTAGCGTATAGCTATAAAAGAAATAAGCATGCATAATATAAAACAAGAAGGATATGTACCATGAGAAAGCATTTTGTGGCCACATTCGGTAACATACACAGGAGGAGAGGCTAGCAGCGAGTAGGATAATTGCCTGGGCGCTTTCTGCCAACTTTGTTTCTAGGCAATGCGGTGATGGAGAACAAGGGCCGTCTAAGCGATTCAAACTCCCGGATCTTAACCAACTACCACCATCGGATGACGAGGACGGTGCCTGATCTGATCATGATTTACTTTTCGGGGGGCGTGCATTCATGCCTGTGCGTGTAGCCTTTTTAAAATAATATTATATACATGGGAGATGCATATGTAGTGTTTGTTTTTTTATTATTAGTTTAATAAGTCTCAAAGACACTCAAGTAAAAGAAAATTATGGAAATGATTAATTTATAATTACGTTTGAAATTTATAGTAATCAAACAAGCACACATTTTGGTAATTATCAAAGAATGTTACGGATTTAGTTTTAAATTTGTTGTCTTATATTAGATAACAACTCACAAATTTTTTTTCTATTAGTAACTATAAATAAAATAAGTATGCAAAATCTAAAATTCTTAAAGACACTCAAGTAAAAGAAAATTATCGAAATGATTAATTTATGATTGCATTTGACTTTGATTGCAATGATTAATACATTTGACTATATATTCATATTCTTAAAGAATTTAATACGTAAGTATTTTTCAGTATGAAAAATTATTGTACAATATTCTTACGGAATGCAATACAATCATAATTTTTTTTAAAGTTTTTCAGATTTTACTAATAATATAATAAGGTACTGTAAATAATTTATAAGGTAAAATAAATACGTTTATTTTTTTGAAATGTAATTTAAATTTCATTCCTTAATAACTTGAGTGTTACAGAAAAAGTATACGTTTTATCATGCAAAAACATGAAGTCCTAGTCTCTTCCAGACTTTCTTTCTCGATAATAGGAGCAGTTCCTCTACCAGTGTCCAGTTTCTTCACAAAAGAAACAAGATCTATCTATGGGTCCTTATTGAATTTCTTGGGCTTAAATGTGTTTAGTCCATAAAACTATTGGGTTAACTGTCTAAGCCCATAACAATAATTGGTATGTACTTGAATTGATACCGACACAATCCTTTTGGGTTACCCTCAAACGTTGCAACCGAACAAGGAAAGTATGAAAGGAGAGATATTGATTTATTATTATCACTTGAAAAATTCATTACCAAATATCTAGTTGGATAGAATTTTAATAATCATTTTACCACAAGTATTATGATAAATGAACATCATGGTTATTAAGATTGATGACGAATGCATCACTATGTGATGCAAAATATATGTAGGAAGATAATAAAAAACAAAAAATAAAAATAGAGCCATAATTAAAAGTTATATTTATATGTGTAAACTAAATTTTAATAAATCACGTATTGGTGGACACAAGTCGGTAGTTGCCAATATGGGAATTTACAAATGACAAAATATTGGAATTTTAATAAATCAGATACTGATAGACGATATTTTTTTTATTATAGTTTAAATATGTACTTTAAAGAACTTTTATTCCTTTTTGTTACAAATCTAAAATATAGGAATTTACATACAGAAGTTTAACATCTCCATTAATATTAATTTATATATTAAAAATAATAATTAATATGAGTTGTTATCTAGTAAGTGACATTTGAATAAGAATAATTCTAAAGTTTTCAAAAAAGGACATGTATCAAATCAAAGTGAAGTTTACACTTGAAAAATATGATCTTTATCTATTAGGGTAGATCTATAAATATAAAATTTTATAAAAATAACATATTATGTTTTGCTGATATTAAATTTGATGGACAACTAAAAAATTTCAAAATAATACTAATTTATAATATAGATATTAAAATTATATATATATATATATATATATATATATATATATATATATATATATATTCATATATGTAAATAAATAGAGTCATAATTCAATATTATAAGTATATATGTAAACTAAACTGTAATAAATCACAAACTGATGAACACAAGTCGGCACATATCAATATGGCACCTAGTGAAACATGTAAATGTCAAAATGTATAACGTTCATATATATATATATATATATATATATATATATATATATATATATATATATATATATATATAAAGAGAGAGAGAGCGAGAGTTAGGTTCATATATGAAACCTTAATAATTGTGTGAATGTGTGGCTAATTATTGACCAATCATTTCATAAATCCAATTTAGGGATATTATTATCAATTAAATTAATAACCAAAAATAATGGCTATATTTATGGAATTGTTTCACACATCTTTTCATCACAACACAATTTAATGAGTATGACACTCTTTTCGTTGAAAATATAATTTTAATCTGAGATGATATGAATGATTTTTGTACAAATTTCATTTCTTACATCTTTTAATGCATGTTGAAGCATGTAATGGTGTCATTGTTGCAACATAAAAGAACCTATCATCCATTTTCGTTAATAAGATATTATTTGTATGTTCAAATTTTCTTCTTCACCATTGTTTTTTATGTTACATTATTTGAATTATAACAATAACTATATGTAATATTCTTTTATTAGCGTATAGCTATAAAAGAAATAAGCATGCATAATATAAAACAAGAAGGATATGTACCATGAGAAAGCATTTTATGGCCACATCCGGTAGCATACACAGGAGGAGAGACTAGCAGCGAGTAGGGATATTGGCTGGGCGCTTTCTGCCAACTTTATTTCTGGGCAATGCGATGATGGAGAACAAGGGCCATCTAAGAGGTTCAAACATTCGGATCTTAACCAACCACCACCGCCGGAGGACGAGGACGGTGCCTGATCTAATCATCGTTTACTTTTCGGGGGGCGTGCATTCATGCATGTGCGTGTAGCCTTTTTAAAATAATATTATATCCATGGGAGATGCATATGTAGTGTTTGTTTTTTTATTATTAGTTTAATAAGTCTCAAAGACACTCAAGTAAAAGAAAATTATGGAAATGGTTAATTTATAATTACGTTTGACTTTGATAGTAATCAAACAAGCACACGTTTTGGCAATTATCAAAGAATTTTAGTGATCTAGTTTTTAATTTGTGGTCTTATTTTAGATAACAACTCAAAGATTTTTTTTCTATTAGCAACTACAAATAAAATAAGTATGCAAAATCAAAAAATTTTAAAGACACTCAAGTAAAAGAAAATTATGGAAATTATTAATTTATGATTGCATTTGACTTTGATTGCAATGATTAATACATTTGACTATATATTCATATTCCTAAAGAATTTAATCCGTGAGTATTTTTCAATACGAAAAATTGTCTTACAATTTTCTTACAGAATGCAATACATTCACAATTTTTTTTAAGTTTTTCAGATTTTACTAATAATATAATAAGATAGTGTAATAATTTATAAGGTAAAATATATACGTTTATTTTTTTAAAATATAATTTAAATTGAATTCCTTAATACATTGAGTGTTACGCAAAAAGTATACGTTCTATCCTGCAAAAACATGAAGTACTAGTCTCTTTCAAACTTTCTTTCTCGATAATAGGAGCAGTTCCTCTACCAGTGTCGAGTTTCTTCACAAAAGAAACAAGATTTATCTATGTGGTCGTTATTGAATTTCTTGGCTTAAATGTGTTTAGTCCATAAAACTGTTGGATTAACTGTCTAAGCTCATAACTATAATTGGTATGTACTTGAATTGATAGCGACACGGTCCTTTTGGGTTACCCTCAAATCTAGCAACCGATCAAGGAAATTATGAAACGAGAGATATTGATTTATTATTATCACTTGAAACATTCATTACCAAATATCTAGTTGGATGGAATTTTAATAATCATTTTACCACAAGTATTATGATAAATGAAAATCATGGTTATCAAGATTGTTGACGAATGCATCACTATGTGATGCAAAATATATGTAGGAAGATAATAAAAAACAAAAAATAAAAATAGAGCCATAATTAAATGTTATATTTATATGTGTAAACTAAATTTTAATAGATCACGTATTGATGGACACAGGTCGGCAGTTGCCAATATGGGAATTTACAAATGAAAAATATTGGAATTTTAATAAATCAGATACTGATAGACGATATTTTCTTTTATTATAGTTTAAATATGTATTTTAAAGAACTTTTATTCCTTTTTGTTACAAATCTAAAATATAGGAATTTACAAACAGAAGTTTAACATCTACATTAATATAAATTTATATATTAAAAATAATAATTAATATGAGTTGTTATCTAGTAAGTCACATTTGAATAAGAATAATTCTAAAGTTTTCAAAAAAAGATATGTGGCAAAGTTTAAGTGAAGTTTATATTTGAAAAATATGATCTTTATGTATTAGTGTAGATATATAAATATAAAATTTTATATAAATAACATATTATATTTTGCTGATATTAAATTTGATGGATAACAAAAAAATTTCAAAATAATACTAATATATAATATAGATATTAAAAAAACAAAATATAAATGGAGCCATAATTCAATATTATAATTATATATGTAAACTAAGTTGTAATAAATCACATATTGATGAACACAAGTCGGCGCATATCAATATGGCACGTGGAGAAACAAGTAAATGTAAAAATGTAGAACGTTCATATATATATATATATATATATATATATATATATATATATATATATATATATATATATATATATATATATATATATATATATATATATATATATATATTGTCACACCCCGAAAACCAAAGGCGGAATACATTTCCGGGGTTGACTACCATGTTGAGTATCAAATCCAATGTACATACTAAGTAAAGTAAAACAAGCATTACATTACATAATAACAGTTTTACAGATGTTTCAAAAGTAAAGTTTGTACAGTTGTCATACATAGTATATATATAGACAAAATGTAACGGGTCTTCATGTACACCGTCTTCAAGCAAAAGGATCTTCGGGTACCTGTTCTAACGTTGACCTGAGAACACAAGCGGTTTGAAAATCAGCATAAAGCTGGTGAGTTCATAAGCGGTTTTTGTTCGTGAAAATGTTTCAGTTTCCTTTCTGTTTCTGAAATGTTATGTACACCAAGAAAATATCGCATTTTCTTAAAAGTTGGTTATTGTTTCACAAATGTAAAGTATAGTAAGTTTGTACACTGAAAACATGTTTACTCATGTGAAAATGTGTAGTTGGTTATCTGACTGGTTAAACTGTTCTGTTTACTTAACGTATGTTACCAGGAAAGTCCCATACTTTCCTTATTGTATGTTACAAATTGTAAAAGATGTAATGTTATCCAGTTTGATACTCTTTCTAGTTATATGGTTATTACCCAGAAAAGCCCCATGCGTTCCTGCATATATGTATCTAATGTAAATGATGTTAAAGATGTAGAAATGTAATCATGAATAGGTTCCATGTTTTCCCTAGGAAAGTCCCGTACTTTCCTGAATGTTAGTCGCAGTAAGTAAAAGATGTAAAAGATGTATAAAGTAATCCATTATTACTGTAAGTAAATCTCTGTTATCCTAATTGCGAGTGCCATAACCATACGATAGACTAAAACCTATGGCAATAAGTAGTCCACATGTGGCAATAAGTCGTCCACATACTTATGACTTTCGTCACCCTTGAACCATTTCGGTTCGGCTGTAGCTAGCAGCCAGGTGTGGGGTAGTCAGCCCCGTATAGATCTATACACTCAAGTCACACTCTCTAAATACCAGAGATTCTGGTTATGGGTGTAGTCCTCCACTCGCGTAATCCAGGTGGAGTGTTCTCCGAGGACGTGTCTCCAATCATACCGGAATAACAAATTTACTAGTAATAATATGAAAATCCTCCACTTGTATAAGTATAAAGAGTGTTACCGAGGGTAAAACAATGTACAGGTGTTATGTTCAAATGTTTTAATGTTATGCTTTTAGCTGATAAAATGTGGAAAAACCATTTGTGAAATACATGTAAAACATATTAGTTTAAAGACTTATTTCACAAATATATGTTACGTATTCGGTAAGTTCGATCTGTTATCAGTTGTAGTTATCAGTTATAAAAGCATAAGAATATGAAACAATTATTTGAAAACATGTTTTGAGTACAAGAATTCCCTTGTACTTTGCTTGTGTTCCCCCCTGAAAACAGTGAAAACAGTGAAAAAGGGTAGGGGTATGAACTCACCGGACTCTGAAACTTGTCGGTTTTGAATGCTAGACGTCGGTTCAGGGTTTGATTACTCGCGAGGACCCTATGTAAAATGATATAATGTCCATATATTTACAATTAGAGATACATTCACTAATTATATGGAACATTACACTCCAATGAGGTTAAACACCTCAAAACGAGTGTTCGGAGTGACCCGGGTGACATCTATTTATTTGTAATGGCACTAGGGACTTGGGACTTGAGTTTACTCCCCATAAGTAAACATTTTAAAGAGTTTACAACATTGGAACACCCACATACATGAGTTTACGGCCGTAAACTCATGTGGGTGAGGTTTTGGTGCTTTAAGGGCTTAAATGGACTTAGGGATTGCTAGAATTAATTATCTAATCACCTTGGAACACTTGGAATGGATTTGAAATACATGAAACATGAGTTTACAGCCATACACATGGAGTTTACGGCCGTAAACCCACCAAGGCTAAGAAAAATTGATTTGAGTCATTTAGGGCAATCACATGTGATTCAAACTAATTTTCTAAGCATTTATATGATTTTAGAACATCAATTAAGACCTTTGTTGGAGTTTACAGCCTAGAGGAATGTTCTAGGGCCGTAAACTCTCTTTTACCTTAGGAAAAGATAGTTTTTGGTGCTTAAGACAATCACATGTGATTCTAGAATTTTGTATAATCCATTTGAGTGTGTTTGATGCATTTTTGATTTTGATTCATGAGTTTACGGCCAAGGATATGTTCTATGGCCGTAAACTCTTCTTTGTTAGACAAAATTCAAGTTTCAAGTGTTCCAAGCCTAGATTATCCAGTCCAAGGTTCATATCAAAGTCCTAACTAGGTATTGGAAGGGTTTTAGGGCATGAAAACCCCTTTTTGAGGAGTTTACGGCCCAAGAATGTTCCTTGGCTGTAAACTCTTCTTTGTCACACAAAAGTTAAGTTTTAAATGTTCCAAGTCCATATCTTGAAGTCCCATAGTCATATCTAAAGTCCAATTGAGCTTAGGAGGGAGTTTAAGGGCTTAAAACCCCACTTAATGGAGTTTACGGCCCAAGCTTGTTCCTTGGCCGTAAACTCATGTTCTTGGACCTAAAACTCAATTAATTCATCAATTTGAAGGCTAAAGGTGTTGAATAACATGTTAGGAAGGTTACCTTAAAGATTTGAAGCCTTAAACTTGTGATTTGGACCTTAATTCTAGCTTGGAGGAGAGAGGTTGTAAGTGTTTAGTGAGAAATTGGCCAAAGGCTTCAAATGAAGTCCTAATCACGTTTATATAGTGTTTAAGTTTTGGACACGGTGGAATTCTACCCGATACCGGTGTTAGACGGGGTTTTTGGTCGTACCCGATTGAGTTACCGTAACCCGATACGGTAAATACTAGAAATATTCCGATTACTAAAGTTGGGTGTTGAAATGATTTCTAAATGTATTAAGACACCCATTAAGTCATTTTAAATGTGTACTAGATAATGACTTAATTAAACGAAAGATCGGAAATCGAAATCGGAACGACGGTCAGTTGCGCAAATTGTACTATGAAAGAGTTACGATAAAATGATATGGAAAATTTCGGGTTGTTACATTATCCCCCCGTTAGAGGGAATTTCGTCCCGAAATTCGAGTTTAGAACATAAGATAAGATACAAATCATGGATAAGAAAAGAGTTGTGGATATTTCTGTTTCATTGAGTCTTCCCGTTCCCAAGTGAATTCCGGTCCCCGCTTAGCATTCCAGCGAACCTTCACTAACGGGATGCGACTTTGTTTTGTACGTTTGACTTCTCGATCCATGATTTCGATCGGTTCCTCCACAAAGTTGAGGTTTTCGTTGATCTTGATCTCGTCTAAGGGAATTGTTAGGGTTTCATCGGATAGGCACTTTTTGAGGTTTGAAACATGGAAGACAGGATGAATGTTACTGAGTTCATGAGGTAAATGAAGTTTATAGGCAACTGGACCAATCCTGGAGAGGATCTCAAAGGGTCCAATGTACCTCGGATTAAGTTTCCCACGCTTGCCAAAGCGTACAGTGCCTTTCCAGGTCGAGACTTTTAACAGGACGCGGTCTCCAACCTGGAATTCTAGTGGTTTCCGACGATTATCAGCGTAACTCTTTTGACGATCACGTGAGGCTTTCAGTCGGTTACGGATTTGAATGATCTTTTCGGTGGTTTCACGGATGATTTCAGGACCAGTGAGAGCACTATCGGGGACTCGACTCTTTGCTAACTGTGTATCCCCCACCTCGGCCCAGCACAGAGGAGATCTGCACTTACGACCGTATAGGGCTTCGAACGGAGCAGCCCTAATGCTGGTGTGGTAACTGTTGTTGTATGAGAACTCGATCAAGGATAGGTGTGTATCCCACGACTTTCCAAAGTCAATGGCACATGCCCGAAGCATGTCCTCCAGGGTCTGGATTGTTCTCTCACTCTGTCCATCGGTCTGAGGATGATATGCCGTGCTCATATCTAGTTTGGTTCCAAGGGCTTGCTGAAGAGATTGCCAGAATCTGGAGGTAAACCTACTATCTCGATCAGAGATAATGGAAACAGGTACACCGTGAAGACGTACTACCTCCTGGATGTAGATTCGCGCGAGTCTCTCCATCTTGTATGATTCTTTGATTGGGATGAAGTGAGCGGATTTCGTCAAACGATCGACAATTACCCAAATGGTATCATACCCACTAGAACACTTGGGTAGTTTGGTGATGAAGTCCATTGTAATCATCTCCCATTTCCACTCAGGAATCTCGGGTTGTTGGAGCAGACCTGAAGGTTTCTGATGTTCAATTTTGACTTTGGCACAAGTCAGACACTTGCCCACAAATGTAGCTATCTCAGCTTTCATGTTCGGCCACCAGTATTGTCTTTTGAGATCCTGGTACATCTTATCCGAACCTGGGTGAACAGAGTATTTGGTTCTATGCGCTTCCTCCATGACTATTTCCCTGAATCCACCGGATTTGGGAATCCAGATCCGATTCATGAAACAGTGAACTCCGTCACCTCTGATCTCAAGTTTCTTCTCCATCCCTCTCAAGGTTTCATCTGACACGTTCTCGGGTTCAAGGGCTGTAATCTAGGCTTCTCGGATTTGCATAGGTAAATTGGAATAGATGGTTATCGTCTGATTCTTCACTTTGTGGCCTGCACTATGTAACAACCCGAAATTTGTTCGTCGCCAAGAACCATTCTACCCGGGAAATTGCCGTTACCGGAATCGTTCCGATTTCTCGTTGAAACTTATTTATATAAATTATATGTTTATTTTATCCTAATGAGTGTCTAAAGCACTCAGGAACCCATGTTATACGCCCAATATGATTTTTTTTGCGAGTTTTCAAAATGTTCCCGTCGGGTGACGAAAACTCAATCGGGTGCGACCAAAAGCCGCGGTTAGCGTCGGTATCGGGTAGAATTCCACCGCGTGTAAATTTTGGGAACTATATAAACGTGTTTCAGCTTTCATTTGAAGCTTTTTCCCTCTCTCTCTACTCTCTCTCTAACCTCTCTCCAAAACTCAAAGATTAAGTGTCCAAAACTCAAATTTAGGGCTTCAAATCCTTAAGGTACCTCCCTAGCCTTAATCTAATGCACCTTTAGCCTTCAAATTCGAGATTAAACAAGAAAATTGGACCATGTACATGAGTTTACGGCCTAAGAAGGTGCTTAGGCCGTAAACACCAAAAAGATGGGGTTTTGAGCCTTTAAACCCTTCCTTGATTAGTTTGGACCTTAGATATAGCAATGAGGCTTTAAAATACATAATCTAAACATGAAAAACATGCATTTGGTGATGATTTGAGGAGTTTATGGCCAAGGAATGTTCTTGGGCCGTAAACTCATCAAATGAGGGGTTTCAAGCCCTTAAACCCATCCAAATCACCCCTACAGCTTAGATATGAATTATGGGACTTTGATTCTTGCATTTGGACACTTGAAACATGGATTATGAAGGACTTAGAAGAGTTTACGGCCAAGGGGAGTTCTTGGGCCGTAAACTCCATAAATGTTGGCATAAAACTCATTTTAAGGTGTTTGTAAGCCATCCAACACCACCAAAAGCCTTGGAATAAATCAAGGGACCAACCAAAAATACTTTGAAGGCCAAAAACACAACTTTTATGGGGTTTCCATGAGTTTACAGCCAAGGCATGTTCTTGGGCCGTAAACTCAAAAATAAATGGTGTTAGAATGCAAACTACACACCCCTAAGGTCCTTAGATGAATTTTAGAAGTCCACTCATGCATGTTCTAGGCCTTGAAACACTTTGTAGCTCCATATATTAGAGTTTACGACCTTGGAGCCTTGCTTGGCCGTAAACTCCCTCAAAGTGGGTCAAATTGAAGTGTTAGTCCATTCCAAGTCCCTAATCCAAGCCTAGAAATCATTCCCTAAGTGTTGGAAGTCCAAAAGGCACCATTGAACACCCTTCATGAGTTTACGGCCGTAAACTCATGGGGAGGGGTGTTTAGGCCGTAAACTCCCTTAATGGGAGTGTTCCTTTGATGTCCCAACTCTTTTCCCAAGTCCCTTGTGCCATTCATGTCCCTAAACGCCACCCGGGTCCCTCCAAACACTTGTATCGGAGTGTTATCGCGACCCGAAACATTGATCCCTATCCGACAATCAATCTATGTCCTAATTAGATACAAATGTGTATCTTTACTTCATAATTAGGAACCTCGTGCGTTTACAAGTCCCGGCTCAACTCTTAGCATCCGAACCGTCTCGTACCTCGTTCGGTGAGTTCATACCCCTACGGCTTTTTCACTGTTTTCAATGTTTTCAGGGGGGGAATACAAGCAACTAAAACTGTTTTTCCCAAACACAATCTTGATGTGTTTCAAACATTATCTAATGAATCTATAAACTCTATTACTCCTTATGTATTATGCTGAGCATAAGGAATGACTACTCGATTTCAACTAAATGGGTTTTAGTTAAGGAAACAACCAAACTAATCAAATTATTATGGGAATAATTTGGGGGTATTTACTGTGCTTTCTATCGTATACTGATAATCTATATTAATTTATTAGATAAACTATGTCTGTTCAGTTTATCTCCATATCATTTGAATGTATTATCCGATGATTTCATGTATGTATCTATACTTTACTGTACTATGTTTCACAACTTTCTGTATGTCAATATTCTATCCGAACCCTGTGAATAGTTAGTACTAGCTTGTGAGAACAGTCACTACCCCTTTTTGGGATGATCAGTAAATCCTCTCCGGAAGTGTAACCAGAGTCTCCTGGAGGGAGAGCGCGGAATTTGTGAATAGATCTATTTGGGACTGACAATCCCACACCTCAACTGCTAGCTACAGTTAGGCGGGCACGCCTAGGGTGACAAATTTCTAGAATCGTTCGACGTCTGACAAACGTCAAGGAGGTCACGGTGTTGTATCAGTATGGTTACCCGACTCACAATATGTATTAGTACCAGTGTATTCACAGTTTGGGTTCATGATCTTTATTTCGTTTGGGATAGTGATCCCATGGTCCTATATCTATATTCTACGTCTCTTTTGGGATTGTGATTCCATGGTATTGTTTCTATGCCTCTTTCGGGATAGTGATCCCATGGTATTGTCGACTACTTATTGTCTATGTTCTATACGGGATAATGATCCCATGGTTTGTTCTTACATTTCTTTCAGGATAGTAATCCCATGGTATTAACTAAACTATCTTGTATCTAGTTCGGGATAGTGATCCCATGGTTTATTTCTACAACTTGTACGGGATGTCTACCCCATGATCTTTAACTATATCTTATACGGGATAGTGATCCCATGGTTTTCTAAATGTATATACGGGATAGTGATCCCATGATTTCCAAATCTGTAAACTATTCGGGATAGTGATCCTAAGGTTTTCTAAATCTATATCTTATACGGGATAGTAATCCCATGGTTTCTAAAACATGTATCTTATTCGGGATAGTGATCCCATGGTTTCAAATCTATAATTACATACATACATTAACTTGTCTTGTGTCAGTTCGGGATGATAGTCCCATGATCTTGAACCATACTTTCGAATATCTCAAACGAAATTGTATATCTTTCGGGATAGTAATCCCAAGGTTTTCATTATATAGTTTTGTGTGTCAAACTATACCTTGTGTTATACATTTGATCTTACAATTAGGAAAATATGGGATTTTCCTGGGGTAAATACAATACATACATACAGGAAAGCGCGGGGCTTTCCTGGGTAACACTACATAACTATAAAAAGTCACAGAATGAATAACATTACATCTTTCACAATTTGTACATACATTCAGGAAAGTATGGGACTTTCCTGGTTACACACAATAAGTAAACATGTTTTCAGTTTACAAACCTATCATACTTTACATTTGTGAAACAATAACCAACTTTTAAGAAAATACAAAATTTTCTTGGTATACATAACATTTCAGAAACAGAAAGGAAACCGAAACATTTTCACAAACAAAAACCGCTTATGAACTCACCAGCTTTATGCTGATTTTCAAACCGCTTGTATTCTCAGGTCCAAGTTAGACAGGTATCCGACGATCTCTTTTGGCGAAGACGGAGTGCGTAGAAGACTCGTCTCAACTTTTGTTAATATGATGCATATGTATATTTGTATAACTTTACTTTTGAAACACATGTAAACTTTCATATATATGTAATGTAATGTTTGTTTACTGTGAATAGTATGTACATTGGATTTGATACACAACGTGGTAGTCCAAGAACCATTCTACCCGGGAAATCGCCGTTACCGGAATCGTTCCGATTTCTCGTTGAAACTTATTTATATAAATTATATGTTTATTTTATCCTAATGAGTGTCTAAAGCACTCAGGAACTCATGTTATACGCCCAATATGATTTTTTTCGCGAGTTTTCAAAATGTTCCCGTCGGGTGACGAAAACTCAATCGGGTGCGACCAAAAGTCGCGGTTAGCGTCAGTATCGGGTAGAATTCCACCGCGTGTAAATTTTGGGAACTATATAAACGTGTTTCAGCTTTCATTTGAAGCTTTTTCCCTCTCTCTACTCTCTCTCTAACCTCTCTCCAAAACTCAAAGATTAAGCGTCCAAAACTCAAATTTAGGGCTTCAAATCCTTAAGGTACCTCCCTAGCCTTAATCTAATGCACCTTTAGCCTTCAAATTCGAGATTAAACAAGAAAATTGGACCGTGTACATGAGTTTACGGCCTAAGAAGGTGCTTAGGCCGTAAACACCAAAAAGATGGGGTTTTGAGCCTTTAAACCCTTCCTTGACTAGTTTGGACCTTAGATATAGCAATGAGGCTTTAAAATACATAATCTAAACATGAAAAACATGCATTTGGTGATGATTTGAGGAGTTTACGGCCAAGGAATGTTCTTGGGCCGTAAACTCATCAAATGAGGGTTTTCAAGCCCTTAAACCCATCCAAATCACCCCTACAGCTTAGATATGAATTATGGGACTTTGATTCTTGCATTTGGACACTTGAAACATGGATTATGAAGGACTTAGAAGAGTTTACGGCCAAGGGGAGTTCTTGGGCCGTAAACTCCATAAATGTTGGCATAAAACTCATTTTAAGGTGTTTGTAAGCCATCCAACACCACCAAAAGCCTTGGAATAAATCAAGGGACCAACCAAAAATACTTTGAAGGCCAAAAACACAACTTTTATGGGGTTTCCATGAGTTTACGGCCAAGGCATGTTCTTGGGCCGTAAACTCAAAAATAAATGGTGTTAGAATGCAAACTACACACCCCTAAGGTCCTTAGATGAATTTTAGAAGTCCACTCATGCATGTTCTAGGCCTTGAAACACTTTGTAGCTCCATATATTAGAGTTTACGGCCTGGGAGCCTTGCTTGGCCGTAAACTCCCTCAAAGTGGGTCAAATTGAAGTGTTAGTCCATTCCAAGTCCCTAATCCAAGCCTAGAAATCATTCCCTAAGTGTTGGAAGTCCAAAAGGCACCATTGAACACCCTTCATGAGTTTACGGCGGTAAACTCATGGGGAGGGGTGTTTAGGCCATAAACTCCCTTAATGGGAGTGTTCCTTTGATGTCCCAACTCTTTTCCCAAGTCCCTTGTGCCATTCATGTCCCTAAACGCCACCCGGGTCCCTCCAAACACTTGTATCGGAGTGTTATCGCGACCCGAAACATTGATCCCTATCCGGCAATCAATCTATGTCCTAATTAGATACAAATGTGTATCTTTACTTCATAATTAGGAACCTCGTGCGTTTACAAGTCCCGGCTCAACTCTTAGCATCCGAACCGTCTCGTACCTCGTTCGGTGAGTTCATACCCCTACGGCTTTTTCACTGTTTTCAATGTTTTCAGGGGGGGAATACAAGCAACTAAAACTGTTTTTCCCAAACACAATCTTGATGTGTTTCAAACATTATCTAATGAATCTATAAACTCTATTACTCCTTATGTATTATGCTGAGCATAAGGAATGACTACTCGATTTCAACTAAATGGGTTTTAGTTAAAGAAACAACCAAACTAATCAAATTATTATGGGAATAATTTGGGGGCCTTTACTGTGCTTTCTATCGTATACTGATAATCTATATTAATTTATTAGATAAACTATGTCTGTTCAGTTTATCTCCATATCATTTGAATGTATTATCCGATGATTTCATGTATGTATCTATACTTTACTGTACTATGTTTCACAACTTTCTGTATGTCAATATTCTATCCGAACCCTGTGAATAGTTAGTACTAGCTTGTGAGAACAGTCACTACCCCTTTTTGGGATGATCAGTAAATCCTCTCCGGAAGTGTAACCAGAGTCTCCTGGAGGGAGAGCGCGGAATTTGTGAATAGATCTATTCGGGACTGACAATCCCACACCTCAACTGCTAGCTACAGTTAGGCGGGCACGCCTAGGGTGACAAATTTCTAGAATCGTTCGACGTCTGACAAACGTCAAGGAGGTCACAGTGTCGTATCAGTATGGTTATCCGACTCACAATATGTATTAATACCAGTGTATTCACAGTTTGGGTTCATGATCTTTATTTCGTTCGGGATAGTGATCCCATGGTCCTATATCTATATTCTACGTCTCTTTCGGGATTGTGATTCCATGGTATTGTTTCTATGTCTCTTTCGGGATAGTGATCCCATGGTATTGTCGACTACTTATTGTCTATGTTCTATACGGGATAATGATCCCATGGTTTGTTCTTACATTTCTTTCGGGATAGTAATCCCATGGTATTAACTAAACTATCTTGTTTCTAGTTCGGGATAGTGATCCCATGGTTTATTTCTACAACTTGTACGGGATGTCTACCCCATGATCTTTAACTATATCTTATACGGGATAGTGATCCCATGGTTTCTAAATCTATATCTATACGGGATAGTGATCCCATGGTTTCCAAATCTGTAAACTATTCGGGATAGTGATCCCAAGGTTTTCTAAATCTATATCTATTCGGGATAGTGATCCCATGGTTTTCTAAATGTATATACAGGATAGTGATCCCATGGTTTCCAAATCTGTAAACTATTCGGGATAGTGATCCCAAGGTTTTCTAAATCTATATCTATTCGGGATAGTGATCCCATGGTTTTCTAAATGTATATACGGGATAGTGATCCCATGATTTCCAAATCTGTAAACTATTCGGGATAGTGATCCCAAGGTTTTCTAAATCTATATCTTATACGGGATAGTAATCCCATGGTTTCTAAAACATGTATCTTATTCGGGATAATGATCCCATGGTTTCAAATCTATAATTACATACATACATTAACTTGTCTTGTGTTAGT